>NC_136896.1:10349494-10741994 GCF_949152265.1 Phoxinus phoxinus
CGAGAGAGGGGTCTTTTCCTTTCCCGCCGTGTGAGAGAAGGACTAAGCCGCCGTGTTTTGTTGAATGGCTGAAGGAGAGCAGCAAGTTTGGGCTCCTTGGACCTTGCTGAAGGTGTCCAGCACCGGCCTCCAGCGTCCGGGCTGTGGTTTGGGGAAGAGCGCCTGGCGTCTCTGGGTATTTCGTGTTATCGGCTCAGGCAATCAGGGCTGGAGGGCTGCTGTAGATGTGGTGCTGCCCTCCAGTGGATTAGTGGATGACATAGTGATGTGCATCTTGTTGTAGTCAAAGCACTACGGCGAGTGCCAGCATGCTTGTTTTAACCAGGAACCGAGCAGCATCAGGACCCTATTCCATATAGAGCCTATTTAAATGGTAAGATTTCACATTTTCATGTCACATTATTCTTCTTATTTCCATTTGGATTTGTTGAGGGGATTTATTATTATTTTTGGCAGCTACTTTTGGCTTTTTTTTGTTTTGTTTGTGTGTATGTGCCTGACATTTTGCAATTTATATCACTTAAGTTGTTAAGTGACAGCTTGACACGATTTGATAATGAAAGGATGTTGAGTTTGATTGCATTGTCTGACAGTCTCTCGTACGTTTTTTTGCAAAGCAAAGACTTTTATAAATGTTTTACAAATTGAAATGGTTATTTTAATTATAAAACAATATTTAAAGAAACAATTTTATTTCATATTCTTCAAATAACGATTTATCTTTGCAATTATGGTAATGTTAAAAGACACTAGCAGCAAATAAATGTTGTGATATTTAAACAAATACAAAATATTTATAATTATCCATTGCTTTTTATTAATATAATTATACTATTTATATAGAGAAGTTTTAGAAATCATTGTGTATTATTAATATCTCATTGAGAATTAATCTCATTCTGCCTACATATTTTTTTAAAACCGGTCTATAAATACATTTTTATTCCAAAGAGATTTTATAATTGTAAAATCAATTTATCTATTTTTTTATTATAATGAATTTAAATTGTTCATTTAATTTATTTGCCATTTTAAAATTAGTCCTTTTTAAAATAAGAATTTGTCTTGTTGAATCAGTAGATATTATTTGTATTGAATGTTCCTAATAGCATTACATTTGTTCAATTATATATATTTCTCTTTTTTTACAGATAGTGAGAATGACTTTAAATATAGTATCTTAACATAGTTGTTGATCTTTTCTGCCTGCGTTTGGGTTTGTCGTCATTGTAGCGGGTGTTTGCAGGCTGTCGGTCAGCGGCGGCCGAACTCGTTTACTTAAGAAATTGCACGTGTGACAGAGGGGGGCCGTGGGAGCGTGGCGGCCCGGATGAATAGAGGGAGGGGAGGCAATTAGCTGCCACGTTGCCGTGGCTCTTTTACTTGTCAGGCTGGCTTTTGTGTGAGTCTTGTAGAGGACATTCCCAGGGTTTTGTTTTGGCATTTAGGGCCAAAGGACAGCAGCCGAAAAGCGGCGAGGAGAGAGGGAGGGAAAATTTAAGCGCTGAAAAAACAGCATGTGCACTTCCTCAGTTTCGTAAAAATGGAGGGAAAAATGTTCTTTTAATTGTGGAAGAAAAAGAGGATTGTACATAAAAAAATTATTAAAGTAATGTCAGCTGTTTTTTTAGAGTTTTGACAATGCATTTTTACATTTTTAAATGGTTAAAAATAGTGGTGTGTTTTTGGCTATAAAAATTGCATTTAAAAAATAAAAAAACGAGTGAAAAATAACATGGAATTTGATCAGATGTTTTTATTTAGTTATTAGTAAGTGTTCCGTCTTCCATTTCCTTATGTCATTTCCTTGTTTTTTTGTGAAGAATGGTTTGTTTGTGAATTCATTTGAGGGGAAAAAAATATTTTCTAACAATTATTTAAAGACAGCAAAGTAAAATAAAAAAACAGAAACGAATAAGAGAATTTGTGGATGCATTAAAGGCCTTTGTAGATTTGTCAGAGCAAGGCCACGAAGAGTTAAATGTAGGATCTTCTTTATCCCCCTTAAAACAGAAGTAGAGAATAAAACAATAGAAACAAGACCCCACATTGATGTCACGTCCATGTCAAAACGCAGACAAATACCTTTCTCCCCTTTTCCTCCGTCCTCCCCCGGATGGTGGGCTTAGAGAGGGGACTGTCAGAATCACACAACTAAGTGACTGCTTGCCACACTTTGCTGATCTTGCCCTCCCTTTGTGGATGTTGTTTTCTCTTGTCTTTTCTCTCGCTCTCTCTCTTTCTGTCTCCTTCCCTTGCCTTGCTCGCTTTACCTTGTTGTAGCCCAGGCTTTTCAAGCTGCTAGTTCGTCTTTGGGCATCCTGGAGGCACTGCAGAACCCACACAAACACACACACACACACACACACATACACACACACATACACACACACAAACTTGGACAGACACATGCACAACAGTAATAAGCCTTTTTTCCTAGTGTTTTTTCATGTTTCTTTTGCTTGTGGGAAGACATCTCTGCAGCTCTGATAACTATCAAGTGAGATTTCTCTTCATCTTTTAAAAAACAAAAAACGTATATATCTTTGAGCTGGACCGACTGACCGCTGAAGGAAAACCTCACGGAGAAGGAGAGATGAGTGATTATTATCTGCTGACGGAGGACAGGCCTTGCCGGACGTCCTAAGACGCAGATCTCCCTGTGATCCGCAAGAAAAAAAGCAAAGAAAAATAAAAGCCCTGCGAACAATGGCGTGCACGTGAACTTCAGTGTGTGCGACCCTTTGGTGAGGGACACACACATGCGCCCGCTCAAACACAATAGCAGTTTTGGGAAAGAAGCTAAGGTTGAAAAAGAACAAGACGACAGGGAAGAAAGGAGAAAAAGCCTTATTCGTTGGCGGGAGTGAGAGGTGGAGGACAGGGGAGGGCTCATGTACGCGAGAGAAGGCCTTTCACTGGGGCTGGAGGACAGGGGAGGAAAGACTGGCTCTCTGGCCTCTGGGCTGTCTCTCCTACAGCAGGTTGGCTGCTGGCAATCTATTTGTCTTAATGCCTGGGTAAGTGCTCAGCGCTATTACACACTCCTGTGGCCTTTTTAAAATCTTCTTTCTGCTTTTGTTAGACTGAGTATGGATGCACTGTCATTTTATCTGAGATCTGTGTGTGTGTGTGCGTGTTTCATAAGGAAGAACTTGGAGATAGATTGATGATATTGTATTTGAAGATGTGTATGATGTACCTAGTTGAGGGTTTGGAAAGGAAGGGAAGTAATAAGGTATGCATTATATGAATATTGCATTAGTGTTCTGGTGTTTAATTGTAGTCTGTTGGAAATTTTAAATTTGCATGTAAGAAAATTAGTTCTGTTGTAATTAAAATTTTCTTTATTGTGTTAAATTGACAGAAAATTGTCATTTGCTTCCATGTAAATGTAATAAATTGATTAAAATGCATAAATAGTAATTTGTTAAATAATACTTTTTTATGCAAACATTTTTATGCTGTTTTCAATTTCATTAGAAGCAATGTAATTTTTTTTCTTTTCTTTTTTAACCACTTGAGACATTTGATTTGTGATTTTCTGTATCATATTTGTTTTTAGGAAGTAGAAAATTGGCACAATGTTCCTAAGTATTGAGAACAGAGGAGGGAAGTTGCTATTTATATTTTTATAGATGTTGTAGCGAGTCATTTGTTGTGTGTGTGTGTGTGTGTGTGTGAGAGAGAGAGAGAGAGAGTGGTGGGTGGATGAGGGTTGTTATAGTGACGGTGACATCATCATAGTTCCACATTCTTTTGAAGTTCTTCTGTCTCATTTCGAGCGTTCTTTTTCAAACAGCACACATTTGGCTGCATCTATTTCTTGCTCATTTGAACATTCTCATACATAAACAAGCGTGGATGTTTTCTGCATTGTGTCCACTATGTTTGGATGCGAGCCATTGGCACGTACACTTCTCGAGTTCAAGTCCTTGGCTGCTTTTTTTTGCTTGCTCTGGAATTTCGCAGGCCTGAGAGCCCCTCTATCCATCATGAGGATGTCACACCCCCTGCGTCCCCCCCCCCCCCCCCCCCCACTACAGCTCATTAGAGCCCACAAGCTCCAGTGACAACTCATCATATCATGCCGTAAAGCGGAGTGAGGCACTCGGGCCCTCAGGGGCCACAAGGTCGCCACCTTCACATTTTGTCTTTAAATTGCTCTGCAAGGTGCCACCAAGCGGAAATGCAGCGCCAACAGCTTTTTCCTGCTGCTGTCCGGTCCTCTGTCTTTCTCTTTCTCCTTGTATCTCTTCCACAGGCGTACCCAAATATCCCTTATTTCCCATTAGTCTTATCGACTCAGCTGATGTAAGATTTACTTTATATCAGGGGTTTCATACAGTTTTAAATTGTACATTTTAAATGATGGAATTATGATTATTATGATTTCGTTTTTTTTTTTATATGACTAGGTTCTGCCCTTAAATATTTTTTTAAATGATTATGCAGTATTTTATTTTCTTGCTTTGTTTGCAAGGCTTGCCCTTTAAAGTGGCCTATATGAGATGGGCACTATATATATATAAAAAAAAAATGTATATATATATTTATGATTCAATTACATTTTTTACAAGAATTATTGAAAAAGATAAAAAAAAGTGTTGCTTAAAAGGTGAGAACCCTGAGATAGTATTTCTCTTAAGTAACCATGTGTATTTTGTGAGTTTAAAAAGTTTTGTGATCTTAATCACAAAAAACCTAAAAAACTGTCTGAAGACGTATCTAAAGATGTCATAAGGGGTGTGTGTGCATACACTTTACTTTGTGAACGAGACAGGAAAAGAGAGTGAAGGACAGGATTTGATAGGCGCTGCATCAAAATGAGTGTGACATGCTCTTCTAAGACAAACAGGGCTCTCCATTAAAACAGGCCAGGCTTTTGTAAGACCACCACTAGGGGTCACGACCCTAAGCAGAAACTGTCAATCTCATTGGTTTGGAGGGGGCTACGTATGTCTACAGATTTACTACTCACACACACTCAATGGGTATGCTGACAGATTTGTTGACACATATTTTATTTTATTTATTTACCTCGTCCAAAGACATCTACAAACTGTGATTACAAATTTGCTTATTTTTTCAGGAAATAACCACATCTAGAGATCTAGGTTTATTATTATTATTTACCTGGTTATGTGAATTAGTCCTTTAGCCTTTTTTCTTCTATCTATTCATAATGGTTGTGGTGGGAGGTATTGGCAAACGATTAAACAGGAAGTAGCCTGCTTTCTTTGCACATAATAGGGAAAAAAGACGCCCACATATTTTCTTTGTGTTCCTTGTGTGGGTTTATTGTGTGTCTCGCTGGACCTCCGTGTGTCAGTCTCCAAACTCAATGAGTTGTTTTAGAAGTAGGGTTTTAAAGAACGCGTATTCTGCGATTGTTAGCGTCCGGCAGTATGCGGTTGTCCGCGGGTATGCACAGGCGCGTACGTAGGTGGTCTTCCTCACTCCCCTGAGTTGCTAGAGACAATTAGCCATGTCTGGAGGAACAGGGTAAAGCCATCATACAATAGCAATGGGGTCAATAGAGCCAGATTTATTGTGAAGCTTTTCTTAAGACTGAAAACTTAATGGACTTGAATAGCACTCAGAAGGGGAATTGTTTGAAGAATGTGTTTTTGTATGCTGATGATCCATTGTGCCATGTTATTTTTGTCCTGCTGTGTGTCTTGTCCAGAAGGCATCATGGGAAAAAAAAGAAAGAAAAACCTACCAGAAAAGTGCTTGCATGTTTTAAAATGAGACCTGAACACAAGTCCACTTTTTTATTATTAGTCATTTAGCAGTCGCATTTCTCCCAGTGAGAATAGTACAAGCTAAAGTAATTTCCATTTCCAGCTATTCCGGTCTACCTCTTTTATTCTCAGGGTTTTGCTGATCTGTTCAGGTAGAGAAGCGGGCAGAGACGCCACTGTAGCGAGCCGCGATAGCGTGCTGCGCTCCCCAGAAGCCAGTTAAACGGGATGCCCAGCTATTATTCGTGGGGCTGTGTGGCATTTGAAAGGAGTTCTGTTAGGCCCAGTGACTGTGATGTAAATCATTTGGCTTGTCTCTGGGTGAATGTGGCCGCAGTGGACTGCCATTTGGAGCTGTCCCTCAATGGAGAGGCTCCGGACAAAAGAACTCATTTAAATGGCTACTAAAGCCTTTCAGCGCGGAGAGAATTGACAACATTCTTTCACATCATTACTGAGGGGGAGGTTATGGGGTAGCTTGCGGTGGAGGGGTGTGCGGCATCGTTCCCTTAATGGCAAACTCGTCAGCTGTTTGGCAACTGTCATCATCCCCGTCTGTTTCTCTTATGACAGGTCTTTCTTTTCGTTTTTTAAAATTAGTTTTTATATGTTATCTCTCGTTGTTTTTCTGTGTGGCCGCGCGCTTTCCTTTTCCCATTTTTCTTTCTGTCTCCACGCAGTTTTCTTCTCTCAGGGGCCCTGAAAACGTCCCCAGAGCCCCTTTTCTTTCCCCAAGCAGCTCTGTTCAGTTCATTAATCTTTCATTGGGAATATGGCAGAGCGGAACGCCCCCAATGCTGAAAGTGGCCTCTCTGTGCCTCTTTCTCCCAGTTTAGAGGCCCTAGATGGACACTTCAACTCAGACTTGGGCCCTGGTGTCCTTCCCGTTTTGAAAGCTCAGATATTTTAGTCCTGACAAAAGGATGGCTTGCCTCTGCTTTTATAAAACATGTCCTGATGATCAGCGCCATTGTTTTTTTAACAACAACTCGAGTGCTGGATTTAAATTTGGAACGTTTTAAATAAAGACACTGGCCCCTACGTGCCCTCTCGAGTCGGCTGCAGGACACGCACAGCTGTCAATCAGACACGCAGACGCCTCAGAGCGGGCATGTATGCGAACAACTCGGGGTGCTAGATGTTTTCCTGTCAGTCGGCTCGGTTTGCGTCGATTTATACAGTGTCTAGCGGGAGCAAATCCCTTTCCACGTGTGGCCCGTCAAATCTACAGCACGGCAGTAATCTGGTTAGGTCGCGTGCACTGGGAATACACTAATGCCAGGCTATGCCTCAGCACCCCTCTGCTCGGCTGTAATCTTGGGTAATTGAAAATGGGGCCTGTGCCACTTAAGAACACAAAGAGCAGATTACATAGCTAAAACCAATTTGACCAAAATGCAGAAATGGATTTTCTCTCATCCCCTCTCACCCCTCCTCTCCTATCTTTTATAATGCAAACCTTTTCCAAAACCAGACCCTGAAGGAAGAGGAAGGGGTGGGAGTTTGAGATGTGGGAAACCCAGAGAAAAGGAGGGAGAGTGTGCTTAGATTGGCTGTCATTTGGTATATTACGTGGTTTCTGCGAGTGCTTTTGGGGTCAGAGACGCTTCTTTTATGTATCCAATGACTGTTTGAATCAATATCCTGCACCTCAGAAACTGTTTTTAATTACAAACCACACTGTTCTGAGAATTGGCTTGCGGATTGTGATGGACGCATAGTCGAATTAGAGGCGCTGGTGTGTTTCTGCCCCAACCCAAACATGTATTAACGGCTTCTTCTTCTTCTTTTTCTTCCCCTCCCCCATCCCTCTCTTTTTCTTGCCAGTCTAATAAGGTCCCTGTGGTACAGCACCCTCACCATGTGCACCCGCTCACACCTCTGATCACCTACAGCAATGAGCACTTCACGCCTGGGAACCCCCCTCCACATCTACAGGGAGACGTGGACCCCAAAACAGGTACATGAGCATGCACGTTTTCCTTTACATTCATGAATTTTAGAACAGGCAGGACGAAACCCAAGGCTAACCTTCAGGCCTGGTTAACTAACGGCGTTGTCCCGGTTGCACTGTATGATCTCGCCGATTGCTTAGTCTGTACTGCTGCATTCACAGCTACCTGGTAAGATGCATCAGAGCGTTTTGGAGGCGTCGTGGCACCGGGCCAAGGTTGCGCCCCTCCTTTTGTGTGCATGTTGAGATGAAGCTGTTGACCTGGGTCAGTTAAGCCTGTGGAGCCACTTGACTTTTGGGAGATGTAGTCAGGGACCTCTGTTATTTGACTGCGGGATCCCGAAGCAACTCTCGTTCTGATTCTGAGAAACAAAATTTCATTTCCCCCTCTTTTGATGACATATAAATCAGACAATTGGGGAGTCTTGATTTCCCAACCAGGATGGAAACTGTGTGAGCAGGAGGTTTACCAGGAAACTCGATTTGAAGGCTTATGTTGTATCTGTCAGGATCCTCATCTCACAACAAAACGATTTCTGTTCAGGTGTGATATAATGTCATTTGGTGGTATGTTTCGAAATCAGATTATCAAACAGAAAGGCATTTTGCTGCTCTGCAACACTATACAGTCAAGCAGCTGCTCTTCAAAGCTGTCAACAACCTGCATGTTGATTTTTAGAGGGCTTTTTCTGCTCTCGTAACAGACCTCATCACTAAGGGCCTCTTTAAGGACTCAGAGACTGTTTAATGTGCTGCTTAATGGCTCACTTAATTGAGTTTAGGGTTTAATTAATTAACAAATTGTATTAAGACCGCAGCATACAGTGCCTGTGCTGTGGAGGCATTGTTTTCCTCCTCCTGCACAGCTACCATTAGCCACTAGTATTGAGCAGAATATTTAATTTTTTAATTTTATAAAACCAGATTTAGTAGATTTTGAAAAAAGACAGCATCAAGTAGACTAGGTGGAAGTATATTAAGTCAGCTAGCTTGCTAACGTATGTTATTGTAAACCAGGTGACTGTTTTTGTGGTCTCTTTTTTTTGTTTAGGAATTGTTTTAAACCTTCTACCCATCATGTGTGATGTTGATAATATAGTTAATTGGCCGTTAAACTCCAAAACCAATATTGAGACTGTTTCCGCACTTGAACAGACATCCGCTGCTAATATGTCATTCTCTCTTAACACGTGCCACAGTGTTTGCGTTGTTGACTTGTGAACCTCAATTATCGCCCGTTGTTAATCCTCTGATTCGATAGACAAATGTGACAGGGCTCTGTATTTTTTCTCCTCTCCCCCGTGTGCCATACAACATCGTGGCTGCCTCCACAAGCTTTGATCAGAACGTGTTATTTAGAGCTGTGCATGTGAGCTCAACCTCCTCCCTCTCCCACCTCCCTCTGATGTTGACTTTGTTCAATTGTGTATCTCACAAAGGATAAATTTAACACTTAAACTTCATCAGGGAATTTCTATGTCAGGACAAGAGCAGAAACATTTTCACACAGTTCACACACACACACATGGACTCTCTCTCTCTCTCTCTCTCTCTCTCTCTCTCTCTCTCTCTCTCTCTCTCTCTCACACACACACAATCACTCTTCATTCTTTTCTTTGCATTTTTTATATTTCTCTTGCAGGAATCCCAAGGCCTCCACATCCTTCAGATATATCCCCCTACTACCCCCTGTCACCTGGCACTGTAGGCCAGATTCCCCATCCGCTAGGATGGTTAGTACCACAGTAAGCAGCCCAATTTTATTCTTCTTCTCTTTGTTTTGTGCCGTTATAAAATAATGTACGGTGGGGTACAAATGCCTTAATAAATGCCTTTTAATATATATCGGATCTTTCTTAAATACAACGATAAAAAAAATATATATATATATGTAGGTATGTTTTTAATATGTATTTGTAATATATATTAAAAATGTAAATCTTAAAAATAAAAAATATTGAATTATGTTATCAGTTTTTTATCTTTATTTCTTGGCTTAAATTCAATTTTGAATCGCAGATCCCAGATTTTTATTGTGAACTTTGACTTTTGGCTTCTCTTTAAATATGACATAAACCTTTTTTTAAGCTTTGTTCAAATATATTGCATTTTTTCATCATGTATTTTATATTTTTCAGACCTCTTGTATACTTTGCCATGTGCTTCTGGGTATTTAATAAGCAGTTTGAAACTTTGGCCATCTTACAGTGCAAAAGCTAACTCATAACCTCTGTACAGTTTATACATTCTAGAAGGGCACCGCTGGGGCCCACAGCAATGCACTCATGGCTTTCTTCATCCCCTAAACTCTAAATTGCCTCTTTGTGGCAAATGCTATTTTGCATGTCTCTGTATTGTCCAATTAGAGTAATGAACTGTGATTGCCAGTATTTTACCCACAATTCCACACGGGGGCTCTCCCCTGGTAACTCTTGTCAACACTTGTTAATATGACAAAAGGCTACAAATTAAGCTCTGTTAATTTAATGTTTTCTCACCGCGATCTAAATACCGAGAGAGGCCCCAAGCGCAGCCACGGCCCTTTGATTCTCTGCACTTTATTTTGGTATAAATTTACATTCATTATTGTTTGTCTTTGGATGTGTAGACCTCAATTAGCGTGATGGCTCCATTAAAGGGGCCGGTGCTTCGTCTTTAATTAGCACAACAAAACACCTAGTTTCAGCTCAGGGAGAGGGGCCTCCATCGACACCAAGAGCGGGGTTATGAAATTTAATTAGCCATTCCTATCAGATTTGTGGCATTCAAATTGTTCAGAGTTTGCTTCCCTTTGATCTGCGCTCTGCAATCCCCTAGATTTTTGTTCTGATCAAATGAGAATAAAGCCGCCTGCATAGAGAGTGCTTTTTTCTCTTTTTTTCATCCCTTCCTTTACCTCTCTTTCTTTCTTCTTTTCCTAGGCAAGGTCAACCAGTTTACCCAATCACGACGGGAGGTTTCAGACACCCCTACCCAACTGCCCTCACTGTCAATGCGTCCATGTCAAGGTGAGTTGAGCCTTGGGACGACCGACTCGCTGAGAATGCAAGCGTGATCTGTGAGCGTGTCAAACCCTCACAAACTTCTCCCTTAAGGAGAGACAGCTCTTGTCTCAGTGTTCAAAAAGAAGACAGTCCCATGCGATCCGCTACGTATTAAAATATTAATTGTTGTTATCATTTTATAATGAGACCCCTGAAGAACGTTTACCCCGACTGAATGGCAGAGAACGAGAGGCCTGTCAATGTCTTCACGTCATAAGTAGAAGAGTCTCTTCTAAAAGTAAAAGTGCTGCAGATTTCATGGGGCTGTCGTTGGACTCTGAGCGAGAGCTTTGTGTGCCCCTTTGGGGTCTGGTTTAAGTGGCAATTTGGCCGCAAATGTCCCCAGGAGAGCAGTAATGGTTGAATGTGTGGGGGGATTGTGGGAAATGTGTGTGAGCGTATGTTTGTTTTAACTGTCATAGCGATTGCTCCCTTGTGACTGTTACTCATCTGTTATGTGAGAAGTGGGAGGTGTTTGCTTTAGATGACAAATCTCTGTTTGCTTTCTTGCTTTTATGTCATTCAAACACAAACGTGAGATCCAACCGCTTTATATGGTGGTCACCTTCTTCTGCATTTACTCAGCCTTTCCCCCTAATCTGAAGCATATGATACTCTTTTCACAATGATGATGAATGTGAAGATGATGATGATGATGGTGGTGGCGAGACTAGCCAGAGAGGCACAGAGACACATCTGGTTTATAGTTTCGAGAAATGGAGACCAACTCAAGCCCCAGTCTGTGTCTCCAGACAGGGACAAACTCCTGTTTAATTGCAGTGTGATTGGAAAAGCAGCTCTGGAGGCCTGGTGAGCTTAGACCATAGGATGTTGATTGATAAATGTGAGCAGGGAAGCAAGAGAAGGAGGGAGAAACAGGGAAAGGGTTTGTGTACCCTTAAACACTGGCCTGGGTTTAAGCATGAAAAGCCTTGGAGAAGGTACTCACAGAATTGTCCTGTTCCATATTTCTGTTCAGCACATCAGGATATTTAACATACACAAACATTGGGCCTCATTCATGAAATATGAGGAGATTTATTTTTTTTGGGAGAATTTTTCGCAAAACAATGCTGATGTGGAACAAGGCATTGATGCAGTGCATTTACGTAGTACAGTAAATGTACATTTTTAGTTTACACAGTATATTTATAGTCGATTCATGAAATGTGAACATTTCGTCAAAACAAGCAGAATGAATTTTCATGTAAATCTATTTTACGTGAGTGTTTTAACGAAACATTTACATTCATTCTGTTTTGCCTGAGTGAACGAGGCCCTATCTCTCACTTGCATCTAGTATATTGTCATCATCCTCACACAGTTTAAAGTGGTCAGGCCAAACATAATAGCTCTGAAACACAATATTTAGCTCCGCAGTGATGATCTGAGTGCATTGGCAGCTGCTCTGCTTATGAGCACAGGGTCTTTGCAGCTGGTCCTGACTCTTAAAGGTCCATTTTTATTAACAGCTGGCTTTGAAACCGAGGCCTCATACATTTGACACCAACAGCTTTCACTCTTGTGTGTGTTTTGAGTTCTCGGCTCCATAGAGAAGACGTCTGTACCCTGCCGAAGGCCTGGAATGAGCCTATTCTGCCTGCTCCGCTGTCAGGCGCCTGTGCAGGTCTGCAGCCTCTGCTCAGACACTGGACCTTCGCTTAAGTGACAGCTGATTCTGTTCTAATGAGGCCTTTATATTGTGATCATCCTATTTCCAGTGCAGGCTAATTGAATCTTCTGAATGGGGGCTAGGGGGATTGGTGATGTGCTGGGGAAGAGCTAATGCGTTTTGATAATCTGTAATTGAATTAGCATAGATTAATAAGTGGTGGTCTTGTGTCTCTGCGGAGGGAAGGTGCTTTAGCATGTTTGTGTCAAAATCGGTGGCGTCTGCTGTCACCAGCCTCCTGCGCGAAAATAATGAGCACCAGGAAAAGGTTTCATTAATTGTGTTTATGGTTTTCCTATGAATAAAGAGGGCAAGAGAGCGAGCGGGAAATCTTGCTTTGTCGTCTTTCTCTGTCAGTGGACAGCGACTCCAGAAGGCCTCGGGATTAAGAGAAGCCCATATGTTTCTCTCTGGTGCCTGTCTTCGGCTTAGAGAGATTCTGATGGCCCTATCTGCTGCCATTTATTATGCAGTTAGCACACATGGCTTCATGTAGCGATCTGCTTTTCACCCAGGTAACGCTTCAGCCATCTAAAAAATACATTTCAGAGCACGAACGGCGCAGGCTCGGATCCGGCAAATGAGCTACATTGTTTTGATAATGGGGTTGGAGTCGTACAGGTGTGTCGGCCGTCCCTGGTGACGGGGAGGAAGTGTAGGCCTCTCGGCCCCTGCCCGTGCCTGCCCTTTGATATGTTCCTCCATCCGCACCTCAGCTCCAATCCCTTCTTTTTCCGCCGAGGAATAGAAAGAGAATGACAGACAGAGCGCACCGGCGGGGTCATTATACATTAAACAGGCGCCGAGGCCATCGCTCCGATTGGCAATTAAATGGCACTCACTGACACTCGGCTGGTGTGGAAGAAGATTGAGACATTGGACCCTGCAGGGGCCCTTCTCTGCACACCTCTGTCTCGCTCTTCCCTCAGCAGGGCTAAATTGGTGGCAGACTCTGCTGCGTGCTGATGAGCCGAATGATGCCCTGCGCTTCAAAGGGATGGCCGTCATGTTTAAACCATAACCTGGGCCTCGCTATGGCAACAGCGGCACTGGTGGGGGCGGTGCTGATGGGACAGTCAGGAAGAAAAAGGAGGGAAAAATTGGACGACGGAACAGAGGAAATTTTAACAAGTATGCAAGGACAGAAAGAGAAAGAAAAAGGTGGGGGCTAATGATCATGGCACTGCAGCCACAACGCCGGTCCCCACTCAGTAGGAGCGGGCGGGCGGCCTGGATGACATGGCACAAACACACATGTGTCAGGGATAAAGGAAAGAGAGAATAGGAGAAGAGAGATTGGGGGGAAACACAGTCCCCAGAGAGAACCTTCAACAGAAACTAGTTGTTCCTTGTGAGTTTACGCTCATCATTATATTCTGGCTCCAAGCCATATAGCCACACTCAAGCAGATAATGAGCTGTTTGAAAAAAAGAATTATTCCTTCTCTTTTTTTTTTCATCATCCTCCATTCTTTCTCTCAGATTTGTGTACGGCCCCACACACACACACACACACACAGACACGGGCACAGATATGTTTATTTGTATGCTCAGGAATTTGTTCTGCTTTCCTACAGATCTTTACACAATGCCTGGGGATGATATTGTAGATAAGTCCTTCAATCAGGCAGGGGGACTTTTTTGTGTTTAATGCAAGAAATTAATCAATTAGTAAATAAATGAAGAAAATGACCAACCTAAATGCTCTCGAAAAATATTGATTTAAAAGCAGGTTTTTTTTTTTACCTCGTTTACTTTATTCATACATGGCTATGGAATGTGATTAATCAGAACTCATTAGAAGGGTGGGAGGGGGGGGGGGTCACAATATTTAATATTTTATCAAAATGTAGTCTTTTCTACACCTCTGAAATGACTTGTTTTGTTGACGTAACTAAGGCTGAAATGACTCCTATTTTCCACTTTTTTTATGATCCAAAAAAATCACTCCCTGCTATTTTGTTTGAGCTTGCAATGCATCACTTTTCGAAATAACGTTTAAAATAACAGAACAAACGTTTCTGAATTTTGTTTCATGTCGCAAGAGTTCTAAATCTTGAATTTGTCACTTCCCTTCTCCCACATAACAGATGTACTGTATAAGGTGTTGCTTTAGCCCATATTCAGTGCTTTACTCTGTGAATGTGTGTATCCATCCATCATTTCACCCGTGTCCACTCTGACGATTTACACAGTCTTCTCTCCTCCAGGTTCCCACATCACATGGTGCCACCCCACCACAGTTTGCACGCCACAGGAATCCCCCACCCAGCCATCGTCACACCCAACGTCAAGCAGGAGTCCTCTCACAGTGACATCGGATCCCTCAACAGCTCGTAAGTTCACTTTACGCTTTTCCATTCTCTATTTATTAATCAAGTTGGTATGCGTACGCTAACATCTCATCCCTCCCATTCGCAGGAAACATCAGGATGCGAAAAAGGAGGAGGAAAAAAAGAAGCAGCCACACATAAAGAAACCTCTGAACGCGTTCATGCTTTACATGAAGGAAATGAGAGCCAAAGTGGTGGCGGAGTGCACACTGAAAGAGAGCGCAGCCATCAACCAGATCCTAGGCCGAAGGGTGAGCGTCACACACACAGCAAGGCCAAAGCATTATGCGCAATGGCAGCAGACTGTCTCAACTACTAAGACCACAGATTGCAGTGTTGTCGGTGGTGGAAAAAACACTGCTTATTCACTTTTCTATTTCTGTATAATTGTAATCTTGCTCAATGTTGCTATAGTAAAAGTACAACACCATGGGAAGGGGAAATTTTAAGCGCGGTGGTTGGACCGCTCATGGAAACACTTCCGTGTTGTTTGAGCCTAAAATATCAGTGGTCTCTTTCTCTGAGTGTGATGGCTGCAGTTTTGATGGATGTGTGTGTGTGTTTCTCTATGTGCAGTGGCACGCTCTGTCTCGAGAGGAGCAGGCCAAATACTACGAGTTAGCCAGGAAAGAACGACAGCTTCACATGCAGCTGTACCCCGGCTGGTCGGCACGAGACAACTATGTAAGTTTTTAAGTTTTCAACAAGTAACAATGTTTATTCCTTCCCCAGGGCCCACACAGCAGTTTAAATCCATCTAGATGTGTATTTTATAAATCATATGACAAACATCCAACAGCCTCTGGAGGAAACTATAGCACTCACCACTCACAAAAAGAGCTTTAACTTGGGTAGTTGGCTTGTCTTATCTGGCTTAAGCTGGTTTAGTTGCTCAAAACCATTTTAAGACCAGCAAAACAGACCAGCTTAGCCTAGCTGGAAGTATTTAGATTTATTTTAGATCTATTTGCTGTACATGTGCTTTTCCTCAGTAAGTCAGATCTGTTTTTTTTCCCCGTGTACTGTGCGATTTTCCTCTGCTTTCATTAGTATTCCACTGGTTCACCTAAAAAGAGAAAGGCGAGCTGAGATCAGAGTAATTAAATAACCACAGGGCCTAAACGCCTCGCAGCTTTGATGAAAGAGGACATCTCTCTCCGCCGCCAGAAATAGGGAACGAGCGCACCGTTTACTGTTTCGCCGGATTTTCGCGCCTGACAAACGGCCCCGCCGCCCAGCCTGTCATCTCCCCTTGGAGTCTGACCGTGTATCTCGACTCTCCTAGTCAAAGTTCCTCAACCGGAGCCAAAAGAATCATTCCGCCTGGGCCTGACTTCAGCCTCAACGAAATCCGTGGTCATGGACTCGTCCGGCAGAAACATAGCTCGTTTTCGAGGACAAACGCAACGAAAGTTCTCTCGCTCTGCTCTTCCCCTCCAGTAAACTGATTCGCTCAAAGAAACCTCAAGAGAAACCAATCGTTTCACAATGAAAGGAAAACTAAGCAGCAGCGAGACAACAAGGAATAAACAAAAGGAGAGAAATAGGACGAGGGGAAAGAAAGGGAAAGTTCTGTTCTGTCCTGCAGTGGCAGTTCAAACCTTCAGGCTCTTACATGAATAAATAAATCAGTGAAAACATTGGCCTCTCTTGTTCATTTCATGTCTCGGTCTTTTCTGCAATATAATAACTAAGGTTCCTGTCTATTTCTCTTTTTCTGGCGGGTAACTATCAGGGGAAAAAGAAGAAGAGAAAAAGGGAAAAGCAGGCAGGAGAGGGCAATGGTAAGTGAGCTGCAATTATCTCTCATATTAAAGCAGACCCATCATCTGTCACAAGTGTGACATCTCAAAGATGAAAGTCCAGCCTTTTTTTGTCTTATCTCTTTTTTTTTTGTGCCTGCCTCATTTTGTATATAGCTATGCTACCCAATGCAATATTTACACGATAGACTGCTTGTTATCCCCCTCCCCTCCCCTTGCCCCATGTTGAGCATTAATAACATTGAATATGCATGACCCCCCCCCCCCCCCCCACATCCCCTCTCACCAGCTGCCCAGCCCCCCTCCAGCATTTATCGTACTATGATATGTATGTTTTGAGAGTGTGAGTTGATCACCCTTGTGACCGATTGCCAGCCTCCGAATGTGCCGCCCATGCTTGTGCTTATGTGGTAACTTTGGGCTGTGCCTGCTGCATGCTTTTTTGTATATATGTGTTTATATAGTGATAATAGAAGAAAATTCTTTCAATTAAGGAGGTTTGCTGATTACATTGATTTGATTCACTTTACCGTTCTTCTTTATGATGCTGATTATTGTGAGATATTGTCCAGGAAGAATGTATTTGCGGTCTCTCTCCATCATGGACACCTTTTGAAGGCCTCTGTATCTTGTTCTTTTTTTTTTCCAGAACACAGAGAATATTTTCCAAACCCTTGCCTTTCACTCCCTCCGATTACAGGTGCTAATGTCATTTTGAGTCTTAAATTACTAACTTGCTTTTTCCCTCTTTTTTTTTGGTTCTTTATGTATTTATTTATTTGTGCTTGTGCAGTATATAAACAATTTAATGATCTTTCTTTAATGAATAATGCTACATGTTCATATTTGCTTTATATATATTTTATTTGCTAAGCTCAGTAATTCTCTTGAAGAATACATTGCTTTACTTTATTTTGCTCCTTTTCAGTTGTTTCCTTTGCTCCATTTTTCATTATACACATAATTTTATCAAAAGATGCTTCTATGTTAAAAGTCATGTATTATTATGTTAAAAATAAAATAACGGAGATTTGGTAAACTCTACGCATGCAGCTGCAGTATGTTTATAGGAAAGACCTCTTATGCTAAGAATAACCAGAGATGTTGTTATCAGGGTAAACCTCCTTAATCTACTGGCTTCAGTAGCTGCCCCTGCGCCGCCTCAGCATGAGTGCTGGTTCTGCCCTGTCTCCTCTTGATCCGCCCCGCTTACGGCCTGCCTTCACCCTCCCCAAACACTCGTCTACCCATGTCCTTTACTCTGGTGCTCAGTTGGACTGTTCGAGGTGGATGAACGTGGGCCAGGCCTGTTTATGAAGCAGCTTTGTAGTGTTTCCCTGGCTTAAACTAATGCTCCACCTCCCTCCTATAGCTCCTCCCTGCTACTGCTGCCTCAACAACCTGTCCCTATCACCTCCTCTAGTCTAGATCAGACCGATTACATATGGCAGACATGTATCCATATCTGCTGCATCCCGCCCTGCTTACCTTTTAACAAACGAGCATTTATTCATAAAGAGCCTTGGTTATGAAAGGCATGCATTGTGTGCTGATTTGATTTCTGCCATTCATTTACTTTCATATTTGTTTCTCAGTTTGATTTTTAACTTTTTAACTATTTGTATGACTAACAAAATATGGTCAAATATGTCTGTAAATGCATTACTGCACTATTTAAATGTATCTGTAGGAGAAATAGTAGTGCAAAGACTTTCATTGGATTCAATTTATCTCTCTTTCCGCTCTGTTTTCTGATTTCATCTCTCCTCTGCACTGGCTTCCTCTTCCCTTCTTCGTCACGTCAGATCTGAGCGCCCCAAAGAAGTGTCGCGCACGCTTCGGGCTCGACCAGCAGAATAACTGGTGTGGCCCATGCAGGTGTGTATCTGGTGTGGCAGCAGGTGTGCTAGAGCAGGTGACAGCTGGGGAACTCTCTCGTTGGTACCTCCTCCCACTTTTCTGGCTCTCTCAACCTCGCATTCTCTCCACGCCACTTCCTCTGCCAATCAGCTTCTGCAAATCTGGGAGATGGGGTTTGTTTTTCTCCTCTAGGTGGGGTGAAATGGCTGTTTGTGTGTTTATTTTTTTTGTGTGAGTGTGTGAAAAAGTAGTTAAAATAGTACTTCTTTTTTAAATTGAAAAGAGGCGGGGTTAAATAAAAAAGGCGGGGTTTATTTCCCTCTGTTGAGGGGTGTGGCCAGGGGGTTGAGATGGGCTGGTCATGGTAAGTTTTTGGGAAGGCACGGTACCAATGTCCACAGCTGAATCATTTGCTCTAGCTCCATGCCTTTTGTGTCCAATGACATGTGCTTTTTTTTTTTTCTTTCTTTCTTTGTTGTGTTCTTCTATGAATAACAGATGCAAATACCCCTAAGAAGTGTCGTGCCTTGTTCGGGCTTGACCAGCTGGGTTTATGGTGCAAACCCTGCAGGTATATTCCCAGCCCCACTCTTGGGGAGAACGTCTAAAATACGATGATGATGATGATGATTTTAAGATGACCAAAAAAAAAATCATCTTTTCTTCTCTCGACACTTTTTCCATGGATTATGCTTTCCTACTTCAATCTCCGAGGCCTTGTTTCAGTTTATATGTTTGCAAAGACTTCTTTCTTACTTGTTTCCGTCCTTTTATGACTTTAGAATCACTTCAGATGAACTGAAACCCTTGGGCAGAAAATGACGAAACAAAAATAATTACAAAGGCATTGTGGTTAAAATTTCAAGTCAAGCAAAAACTTTTTTTATTTCAAGTATTTTTATATCAGTATACTTAAATATTGCAGGTTTTTCTGCCCAAGGAACTAATCTGCTGTTTTGTACTGTTCTGCCCAGTCACTTCTATTAGAACTGTGTGATGTAGCCACTTGTTTTGTGGAGGGCAGGGTTGGGGTGATGCCATCTCATCCCCCCTCTCTCTTTTTTTCTTCCCCTTCTTCTTCTTCTTCTTCCTTCTCCACTCCTCTCTTATAACCCCTTATTCAGTCCCAACCTCTTGTCTTTCTGTTCTAATACAAGCAGTCTTTGAATTGGGAATATGTGGATGGTAGGTATTTGTTTCTGCTAAGTAATACCCTTTTCTGTGTCATGCTTGTGCACTCTTTCCTTTTCACCCTTTCCTCATCGTGGACATCAGACGTGCTGTTGTGATACTCCACTGTCCGTTTTCTACTTGTCCTCCATAATCCTTTCTAGTTTAGAAATCCACCTGATTCTCCAAAATCCACTCTCTCTAGTCCAGGTTTGGTGAAAATCTTTCTGGCAAAATATATTGTGTATAAAACAAAATACAATTGCTTTAATGCAGTTAGAGGTTTAGGTAGAGTTAAATGTTGTCAGACACGCTGAGTGACGACAATAATTGGTATTACTTTTGTAGACTGTGGATTGTCTTTGATTTGATTCGCTCATGTCAGTTTTGTCATAGGAAAAAGAAAATAAACGCTGGTGTTCTTCATACTTTTCAGTTGAAACCACACAATATTTTTTTCCATTTTCAAACTATCCTGCTAGCCAGTAACTGTTTTATTGCAGTTGATGGGATGGTATTTTTTGAGGGGTAGTGCCGCTCATCAGCACTGCTTGTTATTCAGAGGAATAGCCTGTGCATTTTTGGGCTGTGCTGAGAGAAACGCTGGTAATTGCGTCTTGATTTAGGGAGCTGGAAGGTTAAAAGACCCCACTCAGCTCTGTTTCCTGAAAGATGCATCTGGAGAAATTCCCTCAGAGACCTATAAATCAATAAGGAACACAGGGAGATACTTAGAATCAATATGGCTCTTAAAAAATGGATATTAGCTTATTTGCTGCTGTTTGACAGGCAGTTAGCGCATTGACAGACCTGAAACGTTCATAAATTCACGGCCGGCCTCCATGCAGAAGACATTCTGTAGCTGTACGGTACAGTAGAGTAGCAGACGAATCAAACAAACACATCTCTGTCTCTATTCACCCATCTTCGACCCTGAAGTGCCATGTCTCTGTATAATGTCTGTTCTGTGCAGACCCCTCTACCGTACACCAAGTGGGTTTAAGTGGCCGTGACAAGATTTCCGCCCCAAAATCGCACCCTTTTTGTCATTTTTCTTCATCATAGTGTGTATCTACCTCCCTGACTGTCTCTCTCAGTGTCTTTTTTCGCACTTTCGTCTGAAACCAACACGCATAAGAGCAGGCAGGGGTATGACTTGAGAAACAATCCTTACCTGGCTGTTATTTTCATGACGAAACCACTAAGATGGTTAATTGAACCCGATTCTCCCGCAACTCTCTGGCTCCCCCTGTCTTTGATTTAAATCCCTTTTATTTGACTCTTTCTTTTCTCTTTTGGAGTTAGCCTCGGCTGCATCACTGAGCTCGCCCTTTAGGCAGGATAAAGAGAGTTTTTGGGGAGGAAGGGGGGAGGGTTGGTCAGGTCAGGTAGGGCAAGGTACACTGAGGTTTTCCCGCTCTCTCCGTTCCTCTCGCTTTCTCTCACCCTATCACTTCTCGTCTCTCTCTCTCTCTCTCTCTCTCTCTCTCTCTACCCCTACCTCACGGCGCGCTGGCTTGGCGCTGGTGAGATGTGGCTGGCTGGAATGGCTGGCCGTAGGCGTAGCAGACGAGAGAGGGTCCTGACCCGAGCAGAAATGCAAACATGGCACCACGACCTCTGTGCAGAGCGCTCACACACATGTCTTAGGGGCAAGCTGAGAGTAGCGCTTTCTCTCTAACCTCTTACCCCACCATCTGAACTTCCCCTGAAGGAATGCAAGGAAAAAGACAGGAAAAAAGAAGGGAGAAAGAGGAGTGTAATAATTCAAGCTGATGTGTAAACCGGATGGATCCCCTCGCGGTTTGCGAAACCGGGGTGGAGTTCTTTTGTTTGGAGTTGCGTTGCGCCGCCGAAGGAAAACAAAGAGAGATGTAGGCCTCACCTCTTTCATCATCCTCATTCGGTCTGTTCATCTTCCTCTCGTCCTCCCACTGTCCTGTCCTCTCTGCATGTAATCGTGTGACACCATGTGAGAGCGAGACTGCTAATCTCGTCCAGCTCTAGCGTCCATTTTCATGCAAAGTCCGCCAAAAGTTGCTAATGAGATCAGAATGGGTGTCCCGACTTTAAGATATGTGCATTTAAATGGACGTTAGGGCTCTGTGTGATTCACTCTGTTGTTCGGACCAAGAGATTCAACATGTCCCCCCCTTTTCTTTTTTAGGAGAAAAAAGAAGTGCATTCGCTACATTCAAGGTGAAGGCAGCTGTGCCAGTCCTCCTTCTTCGGACGGAAGCTTACTAGAGTCCCCCCCATCCTCCCCCTCCATGGTTTCTCCCTCCCCGTCCTCGAAAGAGTCCAAACCACAGACTGAACAAATGCAACCTCTCTCACTGACTATGAAACCGCCCCCCCTGCTTTCGTCGTCCCAACACCAACACCTCTCCATGGCTCCGCCTCCACCCTTAGCTCTGTTGGACAACTCCAGGGCGGGCAAAACATCCGGCTCGGCACACAACGGCTCCTTGGACCCCTCAGATGTGCCGTCGTCCCGACCCACAGGCTCCGCCTCCTCCAGGCCCACATTGGTCTGTCATTCCCACTCTCTGCTGCCCAGCTCCACCCCGACGCAACCCCTTTCACTCGTAACTAAGTCAATAGACTAGCTTCGTTGTTTTTTTAAACTGGCTTCCTCTGTTTGTCCGTCAGTCTTCTGTCTTTTTTCATTCTGTGTTCTGATTCTCTTGTTTTTTCTGTGCGATATGGCTTTGAAAATTTTGTTAATTCTTTATCAAAGTTCATTGGTCAATATTTGACCTGTCATTATCTAAAAAATTAAATGATTATGATTAAATATTGATAATTAAATACACTAAGTTGTAGAGTATAGCTTTGTGAATCTGCCAAATTTTTATGATTTTTTTGGATTTTGTTTTTCGTTTTTGCTTGTTTTTCAGCTGTACAACAGAAAAGTGCATAATTGTTATGTAGTTTTACATAGACATGTTTAAAGACAGATATACAAAGTAGGCGAGGATTCGGTGAGCCCTTTTCTCAAAGAATTGGTTCTCCTTCATTATTTGTATTAAATACGAGCTTGTGAACCAATCATTTTACAGCTGTCCAAAACTCAGAGGGCACGAGGACTGTGGAGACACCTCTCCGCCTGAGGAACAACTTTAATTGTGATGTTACTTGTTCTTGTTTAAATGTACAGAAATTTGGGGGGGTTACTGTGTTAATATGCATTGTTCCATTGCGTTGTCTGTTTTATCCTTCTTTTTTTTGTCGTTGTTTACCAGGGGGAGGGAGGTTGACTCGGGTTGGGGTGGGTGGACTCGATTGGTGGGGTGGGACGGGGGGTGGGGGGGTTTGGGATATTCAATACAAACTGTCACAATGCTAGGACCAGTAGTATTTATTGCTTTAGAGATTGCTTGTTGTATCTTGTATGTTGTCCCTTTTTGAAATCTTTTCGTTTTCTTAATACATTGTATAAATATTCTTTTTCTTAACGTAAGCAACTTATATATATATATAAATGATCCATTTTTACAAGGAGGTTTTGAAGTTTCAAATGTTTTATTGTTTTAACATGAATTTATTATTTTATTTTTTATTTTATTTTATTTTGTTTTGTTGAAAACCAGGATTCCACCTAAACTACAGTGTAGATTCTCAAAAAAAACAACTAAAAAAGCAAAAATGCAAAAAAGCAAAAAAAACAACAACGAACAGATGTATGCACAACTTAATTTCTAGAAACATATCTATAAGCCATTTTACAATAGGTGAAAAGGAAACTTGAAACGGGGACGGTGGGTTCCATGTCTTCAATAGTCGAATTTCGTCTCAAGCCCTTCTTTTCTATTGCACATTCTCATCTCCGCCTAACTGTAGAATCGTGTACAGATTTTTTCCCGTGCCAAAATTTGTGATAATTTCCTCTCCACCTCTTATGACGCTGTAGGTTCTTTCGTTGTCCAATGTTTGTTTGTTTCTTTTCTTTTTCAACCATAATTTGCTGTGACGTTACATAGATTGCTATGTATGTAGTATAAATGTTGCTATAACAAATGTGTTTGGTAGCAGATTGTCAAATAATAAAATTTAAACTTAAAAGACGGACGTCATACTGTATAAACCCTCAAGGGCCAAATTATGTATATTAGGAGGTTCATAAAAAACTATTAAATACTACAAAAAAACACAAACTGCCACTTTTAAGTACACTACTACATATAGGTAGATAGAAAAAATAGGCATGTTGATGTTGCAAGAAGCTGTAAAAAAGCTACAAGAGAATCATTCATTCGGTGCCATTGTAGTTGACATGACGCAACTGTAACCCGTCGATTACTTCTCTGGTTTATTAAGATGCTAATGATGAATAGTTTGAATGTTTCCTTAACGGCTGTGATGTTCCTGTTCTCTTTTATGCTCTTATATTTTTATTTTGGTTTGTTTTTATTTAATTTTTTTTTTCCTTTTTTTTTTTTCTCCGTTTTTTCCATTATTTGAAATGGTTCCCAAAAACCATGTTTTTGTAATGAATAAATGTTAATGCTGTACAGTCTCTGTAGCATGCAGTTCTGTATTAATAAAAATGAGTTAGTATGTGAACTTGCCTTCTGTCGTCTTCTGCCTTTCATTTAGATAAATGAAGCTGTAATGACCATAACCATGGAATATGTTTTTTTATTAACAGCACTATAATACAAGTCAGAATTTGACTGAATTATGCATTCGGATTTATTTATTTATTTTTGGGACACCTTCCAACCAATCCTGGTTCTATAAGAAATTGCA
Organism: Phoxinus phoxinus; assembly: GCF_949152265.1. Classification (NCBI taxonomy): domain Eukaryota; kingdom Metazoa; phylum Chordata; class Actinopteri; order Cypriniformes; family Leuciscidae; genus Phoxinus; species Phoxinus phoxinus. The sequence continues at coordinate 10,373,789 of NC_136896.1, forward strand.
TTGGACACAATCTGGTTTCTCAAGAGGCGTTATCTAAATGAAGGTTGCAAACTCGGAGTCTGATAAGAATTACAGACAGCAGTAATGATGATTAATGCTAATGAAACAACCTGACGTTAGAAGATTGTGTCAGTCCACCATAACTCCCATCACACACTGCTGTTTGCAGCTGGTTTCATTCAGAGTAGAGTTCAGCTGAAAGCCTCATGCCAGGATCTGATATTTTAACTAGGCCGAGTAAATCATTCAGTCATTTGTTTGTGGCTTTAGAAGTAATCAGAACTGTTTTTTGTTTTTTTCCAAAAGGTAAACATTTCTTTATTAGACATTTTGATTATTCAGTTAACATAAAGACCTCATAAGGAATGTTCTTGCGCATTATTTTTTCTGATATGGCGAATCAAAAAAGACTTTTCAGTTATTACACTAGTAGACCGAGATATTCTGAATGCCATACGTTTTACAATTGAACAAACAAGCGTGAACTATGACACAACATCCAGGCCTTGCTGCCTTAGACATTGTGATTTCTCGGATCCAGCGATGCCTAGAAGAGTTGTGTATGTCTTGATAAGTGTCAATTAGTCAACAATCCAAGTACATATGCTTTGAATCGCTATACAAAATAATAAACAGACATTTTATTTATTCTGCCACGTTCTGCTTACGTCACTATTGTGCCTTAAATCCAAACATTGCCTGTTCAGTCCAGAAAAGCAATGTTTCATTTTTTCGTCTCGAGGACATTCTGAAATGTCTCGGTCTGAATGGATGTAAACAAACTTCATAAGACATCAGTCGATTCATACCACTCTTCGACAACTGTTCGAAGCCTCTACAAAGCTTTTCCTCACAAGAATATCAACAATCCTTCAGAATTGTTCCCAAAGGTCAAAGGATCAATTGAACAGCCTCTATGTGATTATCCACCATTTTAAAGGAAATACGAATGCATGTAAATATATAGGTCAAAAGGATTTTTATTTAATTTAATCTTGAATTTTATCCAAATGAGGATCATTCTTTCTAGCATGATGTACAGGAAGGTCACGGATTGAAGAGGAGACAATACAAAAATTCCCTTCCTGAATAGTAGCAAGAGTTCACTTGGCCTTTTGAACTAAAACTATAAGACTATTCAAGAGGAAAAACCCTCAACACTGAATTATGTTTTTGTATCCATATTTTGATGCAGATTTTAGAAATATTTTTTAGTTGTCTAGTGTAAACTGCCTGTGAAATAATATTTGGTGTGAGGCCACACGTATCTATTCATCTCAAAATCTGTATTATTGCAACAGGAATTACCATTTATTTATATATACATGTATTTTGTAATTCACATTTAAATTATAATGATACACTCTTGAAAGTTCACAAGACACAATGATGCATTTTGGAATCCGTAATCCACACAGACACTGGGCTGTGTTTAGTTTGCCAGCACAGTTCCCATCCACTTTCTTTTTTAAGCGCACTTCCTCTGAAAATATGCATTCTGCCTGTTCAAGGCTGATAAATAAGGCTTTTATTGCCAAAGGATGCACTCAGGGTGGGTCCATTTACCAAACACTGCCTGCTCTGCTACACAACTCCATGTTGTTGTGATGCTGTGTCTTTTACGATTCCCTCTTAACCTTGGAAGAAGCATCAATTCACCTTTTGAATCCAGCGAATTTCCTTTCACTTCATAGGCACTCTTTCAGTGTGTTGTATTTTCTCTAAATTAGATGCTGTATTCTTCTCCTTCATCCCTGTGAATGACAGCGATCTGTGAAAGATCTGTTCAAGAGGATGTCAAACAAATGAGTTATTACTTGTTTGTGTTCAAAGAAACATTTTCTGAGAGAGACCAAAGAGGTCAAATAGGTTTCGGACTGATATACGTGTTGTTTATGTTCTCAGAAATCTTAATTTTAAGTATAGAAATATATACTTTACATACTGATTTACATATTGCCTACTGGTATGTAATACTTCACCATTAAGGCCCATTCAGACCAAGGACGATAACTACAAAGATAACGATTAAGATAGGCTATCTAGTTCTAAAAATCGTTCTCAATATTAAAGAACAGCAGAGTTCACACCAAAGTTACAACAATAACGGCACAGAGAAATAATATAATTGGAATCACTTAGAAGGATTTTATGCAGCTGATGAACGATAAAAACATGGACAGCCAATCAGAATCCATCCTGCTGTAACGAGCTCGAGCATTTAAAGTGGCAGACGCTTAGAATAAACAGAATTAAAGGGGTGGTAAAATGTCCTTTTCAATGTAAGATGTAAAATAAATCTCTGATGTCCCCAGAGTGTGTGAAGTTTTAGCACAAAATACCCCACTGATATTTTTATATAGCATGTTAAAGTTGTCACTTTTTGAGGGTTTTTAAAAACGCACCGTTTTGTGCCTGGCCCTTTAAATGCAAATGAGCTGCTGTAGAGGGTGGGGTTTCAAGAGCTAGTGTGTGTTAGCATAGTTAATGTTAAAACAGAGTCGGACAATGATGGAGAGACTCAAGAAGAATTTACCTATGGCTAAGCCACTCCCCCAAATGCGATGAGCCAATCACAGTGCGCATAGCTAACCCAATACACTCAGACATTCTCTGCTTCCACGTCCATTGAAATGCATTGCAGTTAGTCTCGTTTTCTCATTTTAAGTTCGTCTCTATATGTTTTTTCTTGTCATTTTAAGTTTAAAATGGTCAAACGGTGTGCATGGGGTACATGCAACTCCGACAGGAATCATCCAAAAATCATCAATTGCCTCCTGTGAAATGTCTCCTACTGTGACAGCTGCCATAGCGCCTGTCACCGAATGTTGACTGTTTGTCCGAGTGAGTGGAGGGGGCGTGGCTTAGCCATAGGTCAATTGACAACGTGTAGAATGCAACAGGACGTCTCTGAATGGGTAGTTGGTGAATTTATGTAGCTGATGTGGAGTTAACTATCTTCAATTATATCCTGTCATCCTCTGAATGCCTTATTTATTTTCCTCTTTTTGAAAGTTGTGAAAACACTATTGTGGAGTTTTTCTTTTGCTATTTGAGCAAATGGGAACACAAACCATACATTTAACGGATTCTCTCATTCACCGCTCTAGAAGTTATCTAACTATGACAACTTCCGCTTCTGAGAAACCCAATGTGAAAAAGGTAAATTGGCCATTTGATACATTGTGTGTTGTCGGGTCTGAAGTGATAAGACTTAGTCACATGACCTTATTTCTTTGGTAAGCTTACATAACCTTTGCAAATGTAGCCCGTGATGAACATGCCAAGCACATATACTATATGGGACTCTTCCTCCATGCTTCATCAGTTCTGATGGTTGGTTGTCACTGCACACAAAAACCGTACAATAGTAGAGAAAAGACAGCAGTGTATATTGTGTGGCATGAGAAATGGGAATGATGTTATGGAGTGGTCCGCTGCTCTCCTCTGGCAGGTATGACATGGACGTGTTGGTTAATAAATCATGACCAGGTCAAGGGGGAAGTAGATCAAGCACAGGAGAGAGGAAAAAAGGTGGAAATGAAAAAGAGGAAAAGGAGAGAAATAGGAAGAGGTGATCATAATGAGTGGCTTCCTACTGTCACTTCATCCGGTTGTCGCCTCAAGCTGTCAGTACTTCCTGGGAGACTCGATACTTTTTAAGCTCAGGGAAGAAGAAAAAAAACAACTTGAGTGTATATGTGTGTTTGAGAGAGGAGACAGAGACAGGGCCGGAATCCCACAGAGGCACTGTGTACTTTGGTAATGAGATGAGTGTTGCTGGTGGCCCGAATCTGCTGGATGACAGGACAGCTTTGGGTGGAGGAACGGATGAGAAATGGACTGACAGCAGAATGGTAATTCTGAGCTGAGGGGCTTATGATGAGGCCTTCACTGCTGCCGTGATTATGTGTCACGCTTTACAATCAAATGCAAAACATCACAATGAGGGAAATACGCAGATATATGAAGTATCAGCTGCAGGCTTCACTATTACACACCTCAGGCACTTATTACAACAAAAATATGCATTTCATATTTATATGATTGGGTGCCTGAGTTGTGTCTTACCCAAAAATGACATCATTCTGACATCAGCGTCTCAACTTATGTCATTTTAAACCTGTATGACATTCTTTGTTCTGTGAAACACAGGAAAATGCTTTGAGGAATGTTCACGCTGCTCTTTTCATGCAATGAAAGTGAATGGGGACCAGGGGTTGAGAAGCTCCAAAAAAGGACAAAAATGTACCACAAAATAATTTGAAAACTATATGACTGGTGCCCTGTATTCCAAGTCTTCTGAAGCCAATAGCTTTGTGTAAGAAAGAGACATTTAGGTTGTTATATACTGGGAAAATATAGCTTGACCACCATAGTCACCATTCAATATTTCCATTCATTGTATGGTTTTTCTAGAAATAGGGCTGGTAGATATGGACAAAAATAATTATCACAGTATTTTTTCTACATCATTTAATATAGATATTTATCACAGTATTTACTTAATACCATTAATGAATGTAATCATAACATTATTCTTTACAAGTAAACTCTAGCAAACTTCCTTTTAATTTAGTACCCCGTACAATCAGTTTTATCCCCAACTCCCCCCCACTCCCCCCCCCACCCCCAATTCTGTTTTCCATTTTATTTATTTTTAATTCTTTTAAATTTTAATTTAATTTAGCTAACATTTTTAATGTTATTATTTAATACAGATGTAGCAAAAAAATGTCTACATGAAGTGAATTCACAAATTCAGACTATCCATCTTTTAAAATGTAATCAAATGAAAATATAGCAATTCATTTACAACAAAATGTCCAAACATTTTAATATTTCAATGTTAATCAAGACATGCTTTTGGTCCAAATACAAAGCACTTTATGACCCTGTGGAACAGCATAAAACCGTTACATGTAGACACATTCAATCACTGAAACTAAAGTGCTAAAGTAAACTAGCGTGTGGTATAGAAGGAATAAAGCGATGCTTTGATAGTTAGAGGAAGGGGAGTCAGGCGAATGGGAGGTGGCATGTGTGATACGCTGGGAGTTTTTGATACTGTGAGTGTGTGTGACTGCAGTGGCCCGGCTGCAGTCCTAATGATGGCAGTATGTTGTGAGCTAACTACCCTCACTGTGCTACGAGCCCTCGGGCTAATGCCACATCTCTCCGTCAAGGCCTTCCTTCATCCTGATTTACTCAACCTTTCCGAAGACACACACACACACACTCACACACACAGATGACAAATAATTCATATTATGTTGAGCTGAAAGTTTGCTATAGAGCCTCATTAGACGGGTATCGTAGAGGAGTGACATTCTTGGCTTCCGCTGCTTGGTCAGGGTTTTTAAAGCAGGCCTCTTTAAAAATAAATAAAAAATCAAATATATAAATACATGGTAAACCGCAGTTTCTCTTTTCCTCTATAGGGAATAGCTGATTTGATTCCAAGGTTGTACGATGGCACCTGAAGCTCCTCATTGTGGAGCACTGATGTCATGCTGAGGTAAGTTCCACCAAACTGATTTGAGTGAATGGTAAGCATGGATGAAGCCCAGTGTCCCAGCAGAAGATTGTTTGGGAGAAATGTTATGAATTAAGCAAAAAAAAAAAAAAAAAAACACCATAGCAGTTTTCTTAACAGCGAAAAGACATGATGCAATCTATGTATAACATTACCCTCCACTGTGAAACAAAAGACATCATAAAGGTCCCAAAATCGAAGAATGAACTGGGACATCATTTCGAACAAAATCAAGCAAAAACAAAGTTTCTTTAGAGAAGATGAACACTCTAGAGAGCTGAACACTGTTTATACACTACTTTTAATTTTTAAGTACAATACACTTGGATGTTTAAGTTTTTGCAACTTAAAATAGTTAAGTCTTGAGTTGAATCTTGTATAACTTATAATTTTTTTTAAATTGCTTACCTTATATTGATGAGTAAAGCAATGCAAAACCATATGTTGTCACAACTTGTTGATCATATATTTTTTTAACAGTGTAGTAGTAGTTGATGTAGTACATCTAATTGAAAGAGATACTTACACTGTTTTTTCATGTTTAATACTGCAAAGCTGCATGCTTTAAACCAATAGGCTATATTGCTTATAAGTGCTATATAAATATGTGTGACTTGACCGGAGTGCCGAATTGCAGAGCTTTTGCAAACATATCCACATCAGATGCTTTCTTAACTGCTGTTTTCTCACCACTGTCATTTATAGTTTTTTTTATTATAGTTTTTTATAGTTAATTTTGTTTTTGAGAGAAAAGCACACACCACATATTTACATATTTATCTAATCGCAGCATGGGTGGCATCGGGATGTTCGCCAACAGCATCTGTCTTTAATGTAAGAGCAGGCACGGCAATTTAGGAATTGTATGTGTTTGGCTTCCAATGTCACCCGCTTGTAGTTATTTTTAGCTGTACAAAACAGCAGCTTGATATTGCAAACTGGTATTTTTTACTATATTATTTTAATGTATTGTTGTAATTATAAACACACTGGTTTGTAGTGCAAGTTTTACAGTTTACTGCAGTTTGTTAATTCTTCTCGTTATTTCCCTATAGCAGCTATAGAATCAGAAGTCTCACACATTCACAGAAAATAGCTTACTTCCCTTGAAAATACCACTGAAAAGGTAAGCGAAGAACGAGAAATAACTAATAAAGTATAGGATGTTAATAATGCACTAATTACATTTTTAGCCCATTCACTGTAGCTCAAAACCATTAAAAATGACTTGAAAAGATTTCTTGGACAGGTTGAAACGCTATTCGACAGTTCCAAGCGTGTCCCTCGTGCATCATTTGCTGATAGGTATGTTTGGCCTAATGAAGATACTGTCACTTGAATCCTAAACGTACATATCGAGTTTGATCTCTCACTTAGTCCGGATTGATTTTCCTCTTAGCACCATGGTCCAGTGCCTTGCTTCAAATGAAGAGGTGAAAATGAGGCTCTTTGATTTTATCTGCAAAATTAAAGAAGATTGAGGTAGGGGGGAACTGGTGCCGTGGGTCGAGAGAGAGTACGACCGCCTCCCTTTGATGTGTTACTCATTTATCTGTGTGTCAACAAAGAGTGAAACGGAGGAATAGCGAGAGTTTGGAGAATGGCAATCATGCATTTCAAACCAGCTCAGCTCAGAGCAAGCCCACCAGGCATGTGGCTAGGTGATTTCTGTCCTGCGGGCAAGAAGAGGGATTTTACAACTAGTTTGACTTTTTCAGGGCATGCAGAAAGAAAAATAGAAAAGTTTTTAAAAGGGGAAGAAACTGAGGGCTTGTGTACATCTTCCGACTGTTGAGTTGCTCATGTTTGCTTCGTATAATGAAATACTTGCTTACCTGAGAGCTTTAACCACAGTAATCGTGTCCATGGCCATATGAGCACAGCCACCAAGATGCCTTCCTACACAGTCAGCCAGACTTTCCAGAATATTATGTTCTGTTTTTATGTACGAGTACATACATTATGTATATTATGTACGAGTACATACATTTTTCAAGAAAAATGTATGTACTCGTATATACGTACAGTATAATAACTCCATATTAATTAAAAGGTTAAGAATAAGTATCATTTAAAGGTCATAGATTTCCTGGCAGGTTGTTTTGTGATAGGTAAAACAACGGAAAAAGTATATAAAAAATAATTTAAATAAAAGTCTTTGCCCATTGAAACATTTCGCTCGGAAACATTTTGTGAGCGAACGCAAAGTTTCCCAGGGGGAACGCAAAACACTTTCCAAGTGAACACAATGTTTCTCAGGGGGATGCAAAACATTTTGCGAGCAAACACAAAGGTTCTTTGGCTATTGCGAAACATTTTGCGAGCGAACACAAAATTTCTCAGGGGAAGGCGAAACATTTTGTGAGCGAACGCAAAGTTTCTCAGGGGGAAGGCGAAACATTTAGCGAGCGAAAGTAACGTTTTCAGGGGGAACGCAAAACATTTTGTGAGCGAACGCAAAGTTTCTCAGGGGAAGGCGAAACATTTTGTGAGCGAACGCAAAGTTTCTCAGGGGGAACGCAAAACACTTTCCAAGTGAACACAATGTTTCTCAGGGGGATGCAAAACATTTTGCGAGCAAACACAAAGGTTCTTTGGCTATTGCGAAACATTTTGCGAGCGAACACAAAATTTCTCAGGGGAAGGCGAAACATTTTGTGAGCGAACGCAAAGTTTCTCAGGGGGAAGGCGAAACATTTAGCGAGCGAAAGTAACGTTTTCAGGGGGAACGCAAAACATTTTGTGAGCGAACGCAAAGTTTCTCAGGGGAAGGCGAAACATTTTGTGAGCGAACGCAAAGTTTCTCAGGGGGAAGGCGAAACATTTAGCGAGCGAAAGTAACGTTTTTCAGGGGGAACGCAAAACATTTTGTGAGCGAACGCAAAGTTTCTCAGGGGGAAGGCGAAACATTTAGCGAGCGAAAGTAACGTTTTCAGGGGGAACGCAAAACATTTTGTGAGCGAACGCAAAGTTTCTCAGGGGGAAGGCGAAACATTTAGCGAGCGAAAGTAACGTTTTTCAGGGGGAACGCAAACATTTTGTGAGCGAACGCAAAGTTTCTCAGGGGGAAGGCGAAACATTTAGCGAGCGAAAGTAACGTTTCTCAGGGGGAACGCAAAACATTTTGTGCGCGAACACAGTTTCTCAGGGGGAACGCAAACATTTTGTGAGCGAACGCAAAGTTTCTCAGGGGGAAGGCGAAACATTTTGTGAACAAACGCAAAGTTTCTCAGGGGGAACGCAAAACATTTTGTGAGCGAACGCAATGTTTCCCAGTGAAAACACAAAACATTTTGTGAGCGAACAAAGTTTCTCAGGGGGAACGCAAAACATTTTGTGAGCGAACAAAGTTTCTCAGGGGGAACGCAAAACATTTTGTGCGCGAACACAGTTTCTCAGGGGGAACGCAAACATTTTGTGAGCGAACGCAAAGTTTCTCAGGGGGAAGGCGAAACATTTTGTGAACAAACGCAAAGTTTCTCAGGGGGAACGCAAAACATTTTGTGAGCGAACGCAATGTTTTCCAGTGGAAACACAAAACATTTTGTGAGCAAACAAAGTTTCTCAGGGGGAACGCAAAACATTTTGTGAGCGAACAAAGTTTCTCAGGGGGAAGGCGAAACATTTTGTGAACAAACGCAAAGTTTTTCAGGGGGAAGGCGAAACATTTTGTGAACAAACGCAAAGTTTCTCAGGGGGAACGCAAAACATTTTGTGAGCGAACGCAATGTTTCCCAGTGGAAACGCAAAACATTTTGTGAGCGAACGCAATGTTTCCCAGTGGAAACACAAAACATTTTGTGAGCGAACAAAGTTTCTCAGGGGGAACGCAAAACATTTTGTGAGCGAACGCAAAGTTTCTCAGGGGGAAGGCGAAACATTTTGTGAACAAACGCAAAGTTTCTCAGGGGGAACGCAAAACATTTTGTGAGCGAACGCAATGTTTCCCAGTGGAAACACAAAACATTTTGTGAGCGAACGCAAAGTTTCTCAGGGGGAACGCAAAACATTTTGTGAGCGAACGCAATGTTTCCCAGTGGAAACACAAAACATTTTGTGAGCGAACAAAGTTTCTCAGGGGGAACGCAAAACATTTTGTGAGCGAACAAAGTTTCTCAGGGGGAACGCAAAACATTTTGTGAGCGAACGCAAAGTTTCTCAGGGGGAACGCAAAACATTTTGTGAACAAACGCAAAGTTTCTCAGGGGGAACGCAAAACATTTTGTGAGCGAACGCAATGTTTCCCAGTGGAAACACAAAACATTTTGTGAGCGAACGCAAAGTTTCTCAGGGGGAACGCAAAACATTTTGTGAGCGAACAAAGTTTCTCAGGGGGAAGGCAAAACATTTTGTGAGCGAACAAAGTTTCTCAGGGGGAACGGAAAACATTTTGCGAGCAAACAAAGTTTCTTGGCTAATGCGAAACATTTTGCGTGCGAACACAAAGTTTCTTTGGCTAATGCGAAACATTTTCCAAGCGAACACAATGTTTTTCGGGGAACGCAAAACATTTGTGATGTCTCCCATCCCCTATCTTTTTCCTTCACCATGTCTCTTTACAGCTCCTAAGCTGCCAAATTTGTACATCATTTGTACTTTAATTTTAACCTTATTTTGTGCCATTTTTCTATAACATAATTTCTTCTTATATTGACAAATTGATGGCACCAGTATACAAATAATCAGAGCACGCGCCCCCACACAATTGATACGGCATTGATGTAGTTTTCTTATGTTCTTTGTAAAACAAAAGATTGAACTTTTTGTTTGCTGTCAAAAGCAGAACAGTGATGGTTGAGCAGAATTGCATAAGTATTACTAAATCTTGCCTCACAGTAGTAGAGACAATTGCTCTGCTGAGTTTGGGAGAGTTTCAGTGGGGTCTGATAAATTGCATTGGGTAAGAAGTCTGGCTGTTAGCCATGAAAGAAGAGCTAAGAGTGAAAGCATTAACAATAGTCCATTAATACTTACAAAAGACCAGCGATTTTTACAAAAGCTGCCAAGTTACTAGAATGAATATCGGCAGGTTCCCATTGTGACAAATTACTACTGTGCAGAAAGTGCATTCATTGTATACGTTTTCATGCGTTTGGGAGATGCTTTTATTATTTATACATATATTTAATTAGATTTTAAAAAACATTTTGCTAAATTATAATAAAATATTATATTAAAATACAATTTTGGCTGATGATTAATAATATTTTTTCATATTTTTTTTAAACATTATGGTCAATAACCACTAAATTCTATACAATGTTGTCTAAATAAATAAAACTAATTTTAAATGCTTCTAATTAAATTTAGGGATTACAACATTAAGGTGTACAGTATGAAAGATCTTAATTTTTATTTGTTACTCATTTAATATTAGTTTGCAAATGAAAGTCTGAAAATCATTGTCAAACCGATCATGTGAAAGAGAGAACGAGGGTGGGTGAGAGGGTGAGAGGGTTGGCCTGGGGGGCCCATTAAGCCCTGTAAGTGGTCAATAATGCCCACTTCTCTTCACAACTCTACACATGACTGACAGATGTAAAATAAAGCTACATGACTCCAGGGAATATGTTATTGACTCATGCTCTTGGTAAAGAAGCTGTTGAGCGGCTAAATTAATTTTCAAAAGCCCACTCCAGTCTGACAATGGTTGTGTGTTATAATAGTGAAGGGCATAGTTGTTAACCCCTGAGGTGTCTCACTATCTCCTGCTGAGCTGGCCAGTCCTCACACAAGCTGAATTCCTCTACCAACCTGGATTCTGCTTTGAGTCCCGTAATAGAATGCATCATTCTCCTTTTGTGTCTGATTAGTCTGCTTTAGTGTCGTTTTGAATCGCGGAAGACTGTGCGCTAGCTCAAACAACAATGTTTGCATGTGTTGTTATTTTTCATTCAGAAACTGTAATTCTCTCAGTCAGGGGGCCTAGTATAAACAGACATCCCGGGATTAATTTTTGGGATCTAACAATTCCTCATTAGCTGCTTCTTGATCTCGCTCGAGTGGCTCTCGCCAGCCTCTGCCGTGTTCCTTCCCTCCCCTGATTCATTGTGGTGACAAAAGTCCTCCTCCACGTTGTAACAGGGTGTGATGGCTTTCACAGAGCTACACAGGAGCCGTCAGCAGGAATCTCTTTGCTCTGTCTGATTCCACACTCACCGTGCCGTGAGCATGCGAATGGTCTCTCAGTGTCTGTCGCGCTGTGCTGCATGAAAGTAACTTGGCGAAAAAGTTGAAAATGTCTGCAATTTAAAAAGTTATACCCAAAAGTGAAAATAATTAAATAAAGAGAATATCTTATCATAAAAATTAAACTTTTTACAGCATTTTGTATACATACGATACAGTGTGTGTTGTTTTTCTCTGATACGTTTTTAAAATTTGGAATATTGGTTGGTACACATAGTTATTGTGTGATTGAATCTACAAAAAACAACAAAACAAAAAAAACTGAATCTATAAAGCAATAATTTCTATCTTTTAAATAATATTAATGTCTTAATTTATTTATTTATAAATTAATGAATTATTTATTTTAATGTATTTTTTATTTAATTTATACAATTAATATTTTTTATCATTTATAATGCATTTATTTTAATATATTTTGATTTATTTAATACATTTATGTAATTTACAACTTCTAAATTATATATATGCTCATCAAGCCTTTTTTATTAATTTTCTTTTTTATTAAAATACTTTAAAATGTAATTTATTTCTGTGATGCGAAGCTGAATTTTCATCAGCCATTACTCCAGTCTTCAGAGTCACATGATCCTTCAGATATCATTCTATGCTGATTTATTATCAATGTTGGAAACAGTTCTGCTTCTTAATATATATATTTTTATAACTTGTGATACTTTTTTAGGATTATTTGATGAATAAAAACTTTTTTTTTTAAGAACATTTATTTTTTAAAAAGCATTTATTTAAAATAGAAATATTTTGTAACAATATACACTATGTTCAAAGGTTTGGGGTGAGTTTTTTTTTTTTTTTTTTTTTTTTTTTAAAGAAAATAATACTTTTATTCAGTAAGAATGTGTTAAATTGTTCAACTTTTTATTCATCGATAAATCCTGAAAAAGGTATCACAGGTTCCAAAAAATATTAAGCAGCACAACTGTTTCCAACATTGATGATAACGGAGTATCAAATCAGCATATCAGAATCATTTCTAAATGATCATGTGACATTGAAGAAAGGAGTAATGGCTGATGAAAATTCAGCTTTGCATCACAGAAATAAATCAAATTTTAAAGTATATTAAAATAGAAAACCATTATTTAAAATTGTAATATTTCGCAATCTCACATTTTTTTACTGTATTTTTGATCAAATAAATGCAGCCTTAGTGAGCATAATTTAATTCTTTAAAAAACACATTAAAAATACTGTATTGTTGTTTCCAAACTTTTTGGCGTTTCTTCTTATTTGGAGGGCTCTTAAAATAAGAAGTGGACAGAAAAAGGTCCAAGTGGAGGTCTAAAAGGGCATTCTTCATGCCATAATTTTCACACACTAGGGAGGACTTGCTTATATTTGTGTGACAGGTTTTGAACATAATGCATTGTCAAATAATTCTCAATATGGGGTGGGTGACACAGACACGCTCTCAATATTCAAATGCAGCTTGGCTCATAAACCTGGCCACCTCGACAGTCTGTTCTCCATCAATCAGCATCTGTCCCCATCGCTGGCACCCCATATGAATATATGAACGCATGACTGCCACAAACTCTCATAGTGACACAAAAGCAAGCAAAACTCAGTTCTTTTTTCTCTTGGAATGCATATTTTATAGATGTAATGGTAATGCCAGTTTAAATATAGGCCTATAAGAATTTGGAAATGTCTCTTACTGCATTCACAGATTCCAGCGCCCTCCTGCTGTTGCATTACACACAAAAACGAATGGCATGAAACAAATACAGAATGGAGGACATTGGTTCATATTGAAAGAATGAAGAATATTTAGAAGAAATGACAGGTGTGTGTCAGGGGGAATGTTTATTTATCATGCCCAGCGCTCTTCAGATAGAGATGGATGGTGTGGAGCAGAGGCTGATGGGTAGAGACGGGGTCTCACCGAGTGGTCCTTTCCATGAATTAGATTCAAAGGGAAGGGGAGCATAACAAGCTGGGAAAATCAATGGTAAACAAAGCGAGGAGGAAAAAGGAGACTCAACTTTTAGGCATACATGATCAGCACATTGGCCAAATGATGTCATCCATCAGAGTGGACACAGCAATTTGCCATCTATTTCCTCATCCATCAAACCTGATGTGTGTGAATCTGTGCATGTTTGCGGACGTGGGTGCTTGCACAGGACAAGGAAGCTGTTTTGGGAGTGAAACAGAGGATACTCCCAGGTATCTAGGTTTGATAGACATATAAAAAATTGTGTATTTTATTGTGTAAACAATAAAGGAGTAATATTTTCTGATGTCAATACATGTTGCTTGATGTGCTTCAGCCCACATTGCAAATAAACATTATAGAGAATTCATATCATATATTCCACAATCCTGTTTTCAAAAACACTGCTAAATAAATAGTCGTACATTTTTGGTTAAATGCTTCATTGTTTGAGTATGGCGTCTGCACCCAAAGCCAATAAGATTATTAATGATGACTCTCTGTACAAACAATCTGTCAGCTTATCAGCAGTTAACCTTTACTTTCAATCTTTATTTCAACAAGCACTGCATACAATCATTGTCAAGCTTCTGGTTTCAATGCTATTGATTGTCTTTGTTTCAATCCTGTAGCCATAACAAGACTTGATCAATATCTGCAGTAGATAAATAGTTCCTGTTTGTGGTATACTTTTGTGACAAATTGGTCCAGGTCCATGCTCATGAATGTTAATTAGTTCATGTGACGTCCACATAAATTATACAAATAAATTATTAATAGTTGATAATTATTTATACCGGTAGTTTATTAATTTAAACTAAAGTTATGTGAACGTAAGAGTGAGTGTGTGCCAGCCAGGACGCGGGGATGGCCTAATTCTGCTGGTGTGACGACGAGAAAACTAGCCTGCACTTGACACTGACACGTCGAATTTTAAAAAAGGAAAAACATTTTTTATCTTTGCCTTAAATTCAACACAACCTCTGTTATTAGTGGACACTTGACGTTGATATCTCAGAAGTGAAGATATGACGCGTTTCAAACAAGATATTCGTCTGGCTCTCATGAAATCCTACTATGGTGAAGGATTATCTTATGAATATTAATCAGGTCGCGCTTACGTTGCTATGTTGATGCATAACACAACCTAATTAATATGATCCCCCCTTGTAGACTCGGTAATTTTTTTAGCTGTATTTTAATCTAAAAGCATCTCTTCATCACATTTAATCAACAATAAGCTATACATCGTGGTAGTAAAATATGTTGTGCTTCTTCAAAAGATGGTTAATGGCAATTATATTATTGATATGGGTCAGTAGGCCTAGCCTATTGCATTTACATATCACACATAGTCAATAAATCAGTGTGGTTCCCAATTTTTTTCCACAGCTTTAGCAATAACTTTTATTCAAGTGAATCATGAAAAAATATCTTGAAATTGGTCGTGTTTCATTTTAACATTTTTCTTTTCTAGCTTTAAAAAAGCATGAATAATAAAATAAATAAATATAGGCCTATAGCCCAAACCTTCAGGGACACACAGTTGGGAATCACTAGTATACACTATTATATTACACAAAGTAGCAAGCGAGATGTGGTAAGGTCTGATCCATTCCAACGCAACCACAAACAAAACAGCTATCTTTGCCATAATTTATGAATTTCAATAAATAGTTTAAATAATTCTTCTAATCCTTTTTATACAACACATGTAGGCCTACCTAGCAGATCTTGTGCAGGATTTTTGCTGTGCAATGAGGTTGCATGCTTGAACCAACAGCTTAATGTTCCTGCTGGACATCCTGCTGAGAATCTACACACACGGCAATGGCCTGTCAATCATTCTTCTAATGCATGAATGGGGATGGGCTGACGGAAGAGGATTGCACTGTCATAGTGATATTTATCTTAATGGTAAACATAAGCTTAGCAGACAAATAGATGTGTGTTTATCCATCTTTCTGCATCCATGTGTACAGTGCAGGGATATATTCGGAAAAGAGGCCATGCTCAGTGCACAGACTGCACTCCACCAGCAAGAGTGTGAGGCATTTCACAAAACACAGACATAGTACATGTGGTATTGGATCGAAAAGTCAACAAAGCAGTTCAATTTGGAGTGGTACCAGATTAAAGAAAGAGACAGGTTGGAGGAAAGGTCACTGTAGGACTTTGGGGTAAATTGTGAAGCATTCGATACATACACACACACACACACCGGAGCGGATATGTTATGGGAATGTAAGTTTATCAGGTTTCAGCGAGGTTCTATAAATTCTTCCTCATGGCAGAGACTTTCCCTTGTGTGCCATTCACCTGTGTCTGTGTGCTCAGTATCTGCCCCAGGGCACCATACCTCTCACACAAACACAATACATGTGTGTGAAAACACTTTCACATGAGCTTCATCTCAGTGCTGATCAGGCAGAATTTAGCAGGCAAGACGTGTCTCTTATCTATATGTGAACTCTGATCTGTAAAGTAAACATTCTTATAAATTCAGCCTTCACAAAACATCACACAAATTCTATATTCCCTTTCATTAATGTGTCTAATAGCTGCATAAAGCAAAATGATTTTGAATCTGTTTAAATAGTAAGTCTTTGTAAAGAAATAATGCACATATTAAAGGGTTAGTTCACCCAAAAATGAAAACCATCCCATAATTTACTTACCCTCAAGCCGTAGGTGTATATTACTTCCTTTCAGCCAAACACAATAGTTATATTAAGAAATGTCCTGGCTCTTTCAAGCTTTATATTGGGAGTGAATGGTACCCTAGATTTTAAAGCCCAAAAAAGTGCATCCATCCATCATAAAAGTGCTCCACGCGGCTCCAGGGGGTTAATAAAGGCCTTCTGAAGTGAAGCGATGCATTTTTGTAAGACAAATATCCATATTTATAACTTTATAAACTAGAATCAGTGGCTTCCGGTAACGACCATACGCGAGTCTAGTTCTGGCGGAAGAGCGACCTCTGACCCGACCATTGACGAAGGATAACGTAAGCTCATTGAGACGCCTCTCTTGGCTCAAACAAACAGGGCTGGGCAACAAACTCAAGCTCCTCTTCTCTTATATCGAAATCATTCAACATTTCTCTTTAAAAATTCTCGTTTTATACTTCTAATTCATGACCGGTGTTTTGTTTTGCTCTTTCCTCTGCACTACCATGTTCTTCGATATGTTGTGCGTCGGGTCAGAGGTCACTTGCGCTTTTTAGGGCTTCAAAATCTCAAATTCACTCCCCTTATAAAGCTCTAATTGTGTTTTTCTGAAAGAGGAAATCATACACATATGGCTTGGGGGTGAGTAAATTATGGGATGATTTACATTTTTTGGTGAACTAACCCTTTATGTTTGATTAAAAACATTAAGTTGATAAATCTTTTGATACAATGTAAAAGTCTTTACTATGTCAAAACAATTTGTTTCTTTCAAACTTTCTATTGATCAAAGAATCCTGAAACAAAATGTTTCACGGGTTCCTAAACAAAAATGTAAGCAGCACAACTACTTTTAACAGTTATGTAATGGCTGCTGAAAATTCAGCTTTGTCATTACATGAGTAAATGACATTTAAAAATATATATTAAACAGTTATATTATTATATATATTAAAAATTAAAAAAAAAAATGTAATCCTATACGGAGGTGTCTCCAAACAGGGCTTTTATTATTATTATGGTTATTATTTTCCTGATGTATAGCCTTTTCTTTTCTTCAAGGGCAATAAAGAAGGCCCACTAAAGCATCAGCAGCTGAAGGAACACATAAGGTGGACAAGGACGATGTCATCACTCTGCAACCCACATCACACCTCCATGAACTTCTGTCTTTCTTCACCGCCACAGCACAAAAAAAAGAGCAATTGAGCTCTCTTCTTCCAGAGGTCAAAGGCCAATCTGTGCTTGTCAGGAGAAAACAGGCTCGGGGCAACAGGTTAGATCAGAAGCTGTGGCCTGTTGATTGGGTGAGGTATGATCAGCTTCCACGAATTGTGCTGGTGTGACAGCGTGTGGGCGATGAGCTGTGAGGGAATAAGAGCTGACATGAGGAGATTCAGGGTGGGTGAGTCTTTCTGTCACTACCTGACACTAAAGAGAGACACAGAGAGAGAAAAGACGGAGCGATTGAGAGACAGAGTGTCAAAGAGCATGTTAGGAAAGGAAAGAGAAATACCTCAACAGGCAGAGTGAAGAATAATGGAATGAGAGAAAGGAATGGAAAAACAGTTGACCTGAAATGTTTGTCACTGACGTTAAAGATTTTTGTTAGACTTACACCTGTCTGACTGTTTGGGACAGTTCATCCAAAAAAAAAACTTAAATTCTGTCAATTGTTCCAAACCCAAATTATGTTTTTTCTTGTGAGAAGATATTTAGCAGAATGTCCGAGCTGCTTTTTGCACATAGCAAAAGTGGAAATGGGGTTGAATGAGGAAATGGATCAATTTCTGAATGAAATATCTCTTTAAATTTGCGTTTGTCTGATCACAGATAACCAAAAATAATAAATATGAGGTCAAATAGTCTCTTTCAAAGAAAGTACTTTTATTCAGCAAGGACAATAAATTGATCAATGTTGAAAAAAAATCTATTTCAAATAAATGTTGAACTGAAAAAAAGAATCCCTTTTTGTGGTTTCCACTAGAATATTAAGCTACACAACTGTTTTCAACATTGATATTAAGAAGAAATGTTTCATGAGCAGAAAATCAGCATATTAGAATGATTTATGAAGGATCAGGTGACACTGCGGATAAATTTGCTTTTGTCTGATCATGATTAGCCAAAATAAACATGAAAATGAGGTCAAGACAATAAAGAAACAGCATTGTTTTCATTCTGAAGCATTAGGGAGGATTAAAGTAAATCAAATTGTGAAACAGCTAAATGCTTACAAAAACAATATTCAAAAAGATGATATACTCTCATAATAAAGGAATGCAGAGCCTTGGAAGATAAATAAACCTTTTGTGTGTGTGTGTATTGAGTCTGATAAAATCCCTTTACTTTTCAGTTGTCTATTCTTTGATAGAGAAACATCTACTGGACAAAAAGACTAAACAAAATCTACTATTCTCTCTAGTTGCTTTATGTTTGCTAATCCTCAGGTTTACTACTTTTTTCAGTCCATTTTTCTCCTCTCCTGTTTGTCAATATGGGCTTGACCTCTTTGGGTGAACCATTTTCTGATGTTGAACCCAGCAATAGCCTTAAAACAGCTTTAAATTAAACAAGGGAGAACACAGATTGTTGTATAATTTATCCGGACCTCCCGCTGAGATTCCTCGGTTCAGTTATGTTACTGTCTAGATTGGAATTTCCTTTTTTCCCAGTGTTTGTGTGATACACAATGTGGATTCCTGACAGGGCCCTGTAAATTACCTCTTTAAACATTCATTTGGCTTTACCAAGAAGAGAAGGAGAAAAATCTCTTGATTTCATATACAATGAATAAGTTAATAAAAAGGGATTTTTTTTTCATACACACTTTTTTCTTTTTTTCCCCTCTCATCATTCCCTCAGAAATCAAAAATATGTCTGAGGAAGAAGAAAAAAATACACACGCTCAAGAATGTATGCGCGCACAGACATACAACAACAACAAAAAGAGAGGGAGAGGAGAGAGAAAGAGAAAAGGGAAGGAGGATGAGCAGGCAATGATGTGCCTCACAGGCTCCCTCCTGCCTCCCAAAATATCCAGCGCGGGAGCCGTGCGAGGCGGCCCGCACTCCCCTGAGAGCCCGCGCCGCTATCATTAGCGAGGGAGACGGCAAGCTCAAGTGGCATACAAACTTCAGCAAAACGTCAAGTGAGAAGAGCACGCCACTGCCGAGCTGGCAAACTCCACCAAATTAATACTGCTGAAAATAAAAGGCAGGACAACTTTCAACCAGCCAGTGAGGCAGAGTGAAAGAGAAATGTGAGAAGTATGAGAACGGATGAAAGAAACAGGGAAGAAAGTATGGGTCTGTGCTGGGTTCGCACATAAGAGACACGTTCATTTTGGAGATCTGTGCCGGAGCTTTTCTCTACCTCAGCGACTTGGCGGGCGTTTGAAGGAAAGAGACACTGAGGATGGGCGCTTTCCTGATGAGGTCATCAGCAGGGCTCGGAAACAGAAAACTTTGTATCGCTCGAGTTTGGCTATTAGTATTCCGCCGGAAATAAATGAATCCCGAACGGAAATCTCGAATGAAACAACTGCACACACCCGTGGAAATCAGGAAGCTTCCAGTAAAAAAGAGAACACATATAGCCTACATTTAGTTTTTAGGGGTGTCAAGCACCATGTGATGCTTTAGATGTAGGCCTAATGCTCCCTAATACAAATACTCCTTAAAGAAGTACAATAAATGATAGCCTACCTAAAACCAAACAAACAGTAACGACACTGAACTGTATCACAGCAAAGGCTTTGGTCAGAAAAACAATGTAGGCTGCATATTGAAATGTCACAGCTGGCTAAAATCACACTAAAGTAATTTTAGTAATTTCCCTAGTCAGTGTTTGATGTAATAACTTTTTCTTTATTCCAAGGCAAGGCAACTTTATTTATATAGGCTTGAACAAATTATTTTAAAATAATAATAAACGACGCATATGAAATAAAGAGGCATTACATTTTAGGTGACGTTTATTTTAGTGTTACATTGCAATTTTCAGGAAAATAACCCAACCAACCCATAACCCAAACCCTCTAAGTAGGCTACATGTAATTAATTAATATTAATCCGTAGTTAAATGTATAACTAGTGTAACAAGTACACCTTAAATTAAAGTGTAACCAAGATTTAGTATAAAAAAAGAATAAGTAAAATTAATTCAGTGATAAAATCCTCCAGAAACATAATATATTACATTTTCCCAAGTAATGCATGAACTGATAGCATGGATAACTTAATGGCAATAAAAAAAAAGTTATCTGCCAAATACATAAATATAAATATTGACAAAAAGCAGAAGCCCATTCAGTCAATCATAATAAATAAATATTGCAAATCATTTTGATGTGTACCCTAATTAAACTTTATACTGAGAGCTGAAAACACACTGACATCTCAGCCTATAGTTAGCAAGGATGGAGGTCAAAGCAACTGTGGCGTAGGCCTTTAAATGTGAATTTCCAGGTAGGCCTACAGGGGGTCAGTGAGGGGGAGGGACATTCCAGGATCATGAAACTTTAGAGAGTCAGAGGGCTGCTCTCAAATGAATATGTTCAGATATCAGCATCTCAATAAAACCAAAGCAAAGAAAGTCAAAGCTTATGTGCTTAATACTTGAACAATACTTTTACAACCCTGAGACACAGTATTGATTTTTTTACATGTTTTCAACCCAATACATGTATTGTAATTATAATATTTTGTAACAAAGTTCACTAATGTAAATATGCTATAAATATGTTTAAAAATTATGTTAGTTTTCCATGATTGGTCAAAGATGCAGCAGAGACTGGAGAGACACACAACCGCCACTGGAATGGAACGGCCCTTTTCCAGCCCGGCAGCGATCGGCGACAGCATAATCATGGACGTTAAATGACTGGTTGAGAGATGCTGCAGAATTTAGGCTTAAGTTCTGTACAATTCAGAGCCATAATTACCAGTTAGGTTTAAATAAACAAACAGGACTCCGACTAACCGCTCTTTCAAGAACATTTTGGCTGGTGGAGCTTGTGATTTCCATGATCTGAATCACATTTCTTAGGCTGCATGGATGAAGTCTATGTACAAACACACACAAATGTACATTTGCATTTCATATAAATGATTTATTAATATATAAGTGCTGTTTTTCATTAATTATTATAACAACCCTCAACCCTTACCCACAATATTTTGCTGAATACATGCCTCTATAAACATGAGGGACTATTTTAAAAGAGCTATTTTCTCAAGGGACGGAGTTTACTAGAAATACACATCAACGAACCCACCAATTTACCTATTTTGTGATATTTGTTTTTTTTACTCACAATTCCTTGAAAACCAACTTAGGGAGCCAACGGCCTGACCGAAGGTACAACATGCCACTAAACTGGGAGTGTGTCAAGATTTTTCTCTGTCTCTCCATGCTATGGAGAAACTCTGCAGCAGCGACGCTTTCTCCGAAACATATCTGTGGATCTGCACCACTAACTCTGAACACAGCCTTTCTAGTAAATTACATGTACAGTGAGGCAGTTAAGTTGAGAAAGCTCTGTTTTTGTGGTTGGTGGAGAGGATCTGTTTTCTCCTGAAGTGGGGGGAAAAAAATGCAAAAAGTGAATAGAGGTGCCACTGCCATTGTAAGTAAATACACTGATTACACGCATCATTTATTCACAGCGGTGCCACACACACACATACACACTGATTTTGACATACGCTTGGGACCAACATAGCTCACTTTTGTGCCATGCAGGCTAAAAAAAAAACAGTTTATTGTTGAGTGCAACTGCCTTTTCCCCCCAACAAAGCACTCGGTGGATAGCAGCAACATTAAATAAAAACTGGGGTGTTTGACATTAAAGAGATCAGTTTAGCACTATAGTTTGAGATGCAGTCTGCTATTTATTGTTTTAAGTAGTTTCTCTCACACATGGGTGATACCAGCATTCGCACAGATCCTTCCTTTCAACTTATGTGAAGCTACATCAAATGCTTCTATTAGCTAACCTCAACAGAATCGGGCAGGAAGAGCATACGAATAAAGAAATTAGTCTGCAAACCCAACAGAATGATTAAAAACCTACAGGAGAAGATAACCATTTGCTATTTATACCTTCCATAACGGTTGTTAGATGTGATAGTTTTTTGTACTATCAATTTTTAGTATGCAGAGTTTATAAGGCCCCTCAGCTTTAAATGTTAAATCTCTCTCTCTCTCTCTCTCTCTCTCTCTCTCTCTCTCTCTCTCTCTCTCTCTCTCTCTCTCTCTCTCTCTCTCTCTCTCTCTCTCTCTCTCTCTCTCTCTCTCTCTCTCTCTCTCTCTCTCTCTCTCTCTCTCTCTCTCTCTCTCTCTCTCTCTTGAAAACTTTTATTCATGCAATGGCAGCAGTAGTTTTTTTTTTTTGCAGGACTACTGACTGAACCTGGAGTCACTGCTAACTGGAGAAGATTTCAAAATCAAAGTCCCCTTCAGTTCTGTCACGTTCACAAACACTGATAATCACTTTCCCCGTCTTTTTCTCCCCACGTGAAACATCTTATTTGCTTTGATTGTGCTGTTTAAATGATTAGCATGGCAGCTCTGCGGAGACGGGGGCTGATGGCGCATGGAGTGTGTGTGTGTGTGTGTGTGTGTGTGTGTGTGTGGGTTGGGGGGAGTGTGTGAGCCGCATCTCCTGCTGAGCTCACCGTACTGGGTTTGAATGGAGTTGAGTTCACCCCCTGTCACATCACATGCATGTGGATACATATGAACACCCCCCCCCAACATACACACACAGTACTGTATAGACACAAAAACAAAGTTGCTTTCTTTATAAAATGCATCTGTGGTTCCATCATCTGTAAGGAAGCTATGACTACATCTAATCTCCCTTGTATGAGCTAAAGAGCCTTACAGTCTCCATGGTGACAGTGGGCAGCCAACAGCTCAGGAGATGCTCAATATATAATGACAAGACAGAAGAAATGATGGTATAAGTTAAGTTTAAGCAGGAGGATTCTGTAAATGACTGACTGTTAATTAAAATGTTTTGTAATACAAATAAATATATTATTGTGAAAAGCTGTTCTTTTCATTACATGTGAGGGATGTATTTTAATTTAATTCATTCCATCAAGTAAGGTCTTTTTTTAATCGTCATCACAAATAATTAAGTAAACTGACAGTTTATAAAAAATAATAATTTGGCCACTCGAAAGCACATTATGAACAATTTTAACCTTCAATTGTTTTTTAGGCATTAGCAAACCTCAGAATTTTTTTTAGGATTTGCCAAAGAAAATATTTGTGGACAGTATTACATTGTTTTAAGTTTGGACATGATGAAGACATTTGAATTTTAATACCCAAATATTTATGTGCACATCACAAAACATTTCTACTCATAACTACACAGTTTTAGTCTATTTTATCCAGAAAATCAATACCATAAGTGCAAATAATGTTACAGATTTTACATCATTATAATATCACTAGAGCACAAGACGGACTGTGTCTTCATGACCGGTGACAGACAGCGAATTGAGCAGGAAATTAAAAAAAAGAACCATTTATAAATAAGTGATTTTTTTATAAATATATTTTAAAAGCCTAAGGAATTATTATTAACTTGTTAATTTATTCACTTGTACTAATTGTTTATGTAATAATAATTTTTAAAAAGTATTATAACATTTATAACAAAGTATTATTATTATTATTAGTAGCCTAGTAGTAGTAGCCTATAGTAGTAGTAGGAGGATTTACAGTGGAAAGCATATTTAATATAGGCTAACTGCAGATATTTATTAAAAATGAATCCTAAATGTAATAATATTAATTTATATTTAATCTAATTAATATAAACGATATAAAAAATACAGATTTATAAAAAATAAAAAATAAACGATAGGTAATATATCTTTGTATTATGAAATTGCCTAAATAGCCTACATTTATAAGTCAGTGTCATTTTCAAATCTCTTGGAATTTCCCTTTAAAATGAATTGAAAAGTTTTAGCCTCGCATATTTTCTTTGTGATGTTTCAGAATGGCGTGTTATCGGTGGCTTTAAAGCCGTTTGAAAGATGCGGAGAAGTGCGTGTTTGTCCTGTACTTTAGCGCCACCAGGTGGTCGAATGATAGAACGCGCACCTGCAGAGAAACACACGAGGCGTTTGAAGCTCTGGGAACTCTGTCATCCCACTCCTCTGTCCTACATGATGGGAGCCTATCTTCAGTTTGTAATCATAATACAGTTCATGATGAGTAATGCAACTCATAAACCTGCCTATAGACATGAGAACTAGGCTATGACAATCATGACAATCTCCTTTGTTTTTCAGCTGAACGTCCAGCACTATCAAAGCAAATGCTCACTTTTACAAACAAAAATATAGCTCCCCGAGCCAACACAAACATCTGATTAGTGACAAACTGTCTTTCTGTGTTTCCACTTCGCTTCTAATCTAGCTTGGCACCAATGCCTCCATTTATATTTGAGGATAAAGCAACAGAAGGCAGAGCAGCCACCATATATTGCGACTGGAGCCCAGTGTGCCGTGAGATAGGCAGGCCAGCGCTCTCTCTTCCCATCTTTTCCCTCGTAGCATCCGCACCATGAAAGCCGAATGAAGCGCAGAAAGAAATGAAAGTGTTTCTTTTCCCACCCAATTCCCTGCCAACATCTGTCACTGCCAGTGCTTTGCATTCGTGGTTTGTGTTTGTGTTTGCTCTTTGTGTGCACAAGTAGGTGTGTATGTGTGCATAATTGTGCCTGTGTGTGAGGGTTTGCAGTCCTGCATCCTTGTTTACAGTTCTCTAGTGTGGGTTATGTTGATTGCCCCTGACAGGTGTAACATTCTCTCTCTCTCTCTCTCTCTCTCTCTCTCTCTCTCTCTCTCTCTCTCTCTCTCTCTCTCTCTCTCTCTCTCTCTCTCTCACACACACACACACACACACACACCTTCTGTCCATCTCTGCTTCAGCTTCACGCTGTCTATCACCGTCCAGCGCTGGCCTCACTAAAATAATGAATCCCTCTGATAAGCGCACGTGAGCGGCAGACTCGGCTTCATATTAGTCTGGTCCTGTTCTCATTGAGTAGGTGCACAGAGACACCATCCCTCGACGCAATACCACGAACGAGGCCCTTTCTTTTGTAAAAAGCGGAGGAAAAAACACGTCTCGCTTTTCATGCCTCTGGCGCTCACACACCTACAGCTACTCCGGGAACCCGCAGCTGAAACTACGAGGGTATAGGAAGGAGAGAGAGGGAGAGGGAAAGAAGAAAACACAGAAGAACAGAAAGAAAAGACACCTGAAGAAGTGAATGTGGGAAGCCGTCGAAATACTAAACGATACTGAGCTGGAGTCAGATCTATAAATCATCAGCAGTCCATCTGTGTTCTATCAGTGGAGTGATCGTCGGTTTACATGGACAAACTTGGCCTGCAGCAATCAAAACGTTTCCAACATTTGAAAAATCCATTATCCCCGAAATCAGATCCAATAAGCAGAAAAAGTAGACTCCGAGATCATGGATCAGGCGAGCGGAGAACATATGACACTATACATTTAAAACAAACACCACCGAATTTTTCGAGAATTAAAAAAAAAAATGTATGTAGCCTAACGCGTGGAATTTTACGATGTTAAAATTATTTCTTCTAAATTAGGCTATAGCCTATAGCTAGGACAAATATTTTTTATTTGGTGAATATCCTTATTATAAAAGAAATACAATGACAATTACATTATTATACACTAAAGGCGCACCAGGGTAAAAGGCACATTTGACTTTATTCTCTTTCAAACCACTAGATGGCACAATAATTAATCTCAGCTTTTTTCTTAAAGGATTAGTTTACTTCAAAATTAAAATTCAAGATGTCTTTCTTTCTTCAGTCGAAAAGAAATGTAGGTTTTTGAGGATAGTCCATATAGTGGACTACTTGTATATAGTGGACAAATAGTAGTTTCAATGCAGCTTCAAAGGGCTCTATGATCCCAGCCGAGGAATAAGGGTCTTAGTATTTTCAACAATTTTTTTTAAATACTTTTTAACCACAAATTCTCGTCTTGCACTAGCTCTGCGATGCACCACGCATTACGCAATCACGTTGGAACGGTACTTCCGCCTACGTTAAGTGTGACCTTTCAACGTGATTACAATGCGTGGCGCATCACAGAGCTAGTGCAAGACGAGCATTTGTGGTTAAAAAGTATATGCAAATTATTATTATTATTTTTAATGACCAGTCGTTTCGCTATAAGACCCTCGGCTGGGATCATATGTCATTTGAAGCTGCATTGAAACTGCAATTTGGACCTTAAAAGTCATAAAGAAAGTCATAAACATCTTGGATGACATGGGTGTAAGTGCCTGAAGAACTAAGCCTTTCATTAATGATTACTGCATCAGCAACTAATCTGACCAGTAAAATTCAGTCATATATGAATTGATATTTATTAAATGTGTCAACAAGGACTAATTCCCTGTAAACATCTAGTATTAACAAATCAAGTAAATCAATGTGTTAATTACCACAATGTGTCAAAATGTATTTAAACTTCCAACCTTCTGTTTTAATGAATCATAAGCTAATGATGTGCAAATATATTATGTTATGATTTTACTTTTTGAGGCACATGACTATTAACTTAAGTTATATGTCATTAAGGTTATGGGTTTTGATATACGCACTAACATTTTAAGTCTGGGACAATTGCATAGTGAATGTTACGTCAGAGAATGTGTTTGAAGGATGGGTCAGTTGAACTGCACAAATATCAGTGCACATTAAAGGAAATTATGGGATAATTTTATTTTTTAGGTGAACTAACATTTTAACTCAAGATTATCTGTGCATTAGTTAAGCATGAATTAAAGCATAATGTACATGCATTGTAAAGTGTTACCAATAATTGCAATAACTTTACATTTCATCAAAAATACATGACAATATCTAATATATTCCAGTATGAAAAAAAGAAAAAAATCCAGGTAGTGCCTGAAACCAGTCTTTGTTAGCTAGTTGTTTCAAAGCGTTATGAATGGGAAGAGCTATTCTTCAGCCATCCCTCTCCAGCTCAGACCGTGTCCACTTTAACTGGCCTTTAAACCGAGCCTTTTCCCAGCCTGACTGCAGCAATCCACGGCTCAGATAAGATCTCTCCATCTGCCCGGCGGCGGGCCATTCGTCCTGGAAGAGCTTTGTCCTGCGTGCTGATAAGGATGTTTTCTCCTCCACAGTTCTGAACCTCTACACTAGTATTAATGATTGGAATACCGTCTGCTTCCACCAGCAGCCAACAGGGACCGACCTCTGCACTCATAAACACGTCCAGGTCATTTTACGTCTCCTCTGAGTATATGTGTGTGTGTGTGTGTGTGTGTGTGTGTGTGTTGTGCAGGTGTTTCAGAACATATGTTGAATTCTATTCAAACGGGCCTGGCAGCTTTTCAATGTCTGCTTTCTTAAGTTCACTGTAAACATGACCATAAAATATCAAAATATTGTCAATTCATAAAACGAAGCGCTCACATGCGCAGTCTCTAGAGGTGCATGCTAAAAGATTATATTAGCTAAGCCAGTGCTAGGGCATACCTTCACATCTTTAGCTGGATAAACAAATCTAAACATCAAGACCTTTGTCATCCTGGTTTTGGGGTTTTGTCTCTACAGGGCCGTATGGTGTGAAATCTGCTACTTAGCCACGGCGCTGCCAACACATCTGCTGTTGGACTCTAGCCAGGTGCATCCAACTCTTACAAATAAAAAAAATAAATGTGTTAAGGGGGGTAAAAAAACAGCGTTGGGTTTAACAGAGCCAGTGTAAAATCTCTGGCAGCCAAAACACAGCCCTGAAGTTGGGGATGGTAAGGCAGTGAGTAGGCAGTGAGAAGTCATAGATCACTGTCAGAGCTCGGCCGAGAATAACTTTTTTTGACATGCTTTTTTCATTGGCTCTGCAATGGGAACGTGCTTTCTCTCTGTATTGCCCAAACATCTGCAAACTGTTGCTGAGAAGGAACCCAGAGGAAAACATTTACCTAACAGAATACTAATTCTTTCAGGCCCCGGTGTCAGCACTTCGTAAATAACAGCAAGTGTGCGAGGCGGGTTTTTCGCTCAGGCACATGTGGAATTGTTTTTTCAAGAGAAGTCTGGGAGAGCGATCTCTCTGCTATACCGCTGTGAGCGGCACATGGTTTAAAAGGGGAACAGCTCTCTTACTCATAGCGTTCTCTCTCCTCGTCTCCAAGTTTTATCTATCCGCAGTCAACCTTTTCTGTTGACTAGTCACAACATAACTCTGTTGTTTTATGTCCTGTGCAGAGCACACTGTTTTGCCAGGAGGGAAGAGACCAGAGTCGATGTGAAAAGCTATTGAAAGTTATTGAAAAGGGCCTTCAGTAGATGGTAAGTGACAGACATTAGGAAGGCTGTCAGGCCATGGAGACTTCAAAATCTCAGGCAGAGCTGTGCACAGGTGCTCACACATTAATCATATTTCGAAAATCCAAAATCTTAACTGTTACTTTATTAATTTAATGCATCCTTTCAGAATCAAATTTTGTATTTTTTTTAAATGATATGCAGACTGCCCGGCAAAAAAGAAAAAGAGAAAAGAAGAAAGTCGCTGTTTGTATTTAAAAAGGCAAATGCTTAGGAGTCATTGAATCATTATTGCAGTGATTATTATCTTTCTAGCATGTTATATGTTTGGCAACAGTTCTTCTAAGCCTAATGGAGTGTGTAGCCTTTCATTTCTTTTCTTTTTTCATTTGGCATTTGGAGTCCAGACCTTAAATTCATTAAAAATCTTTGGGATCTGCTAGAGGACACAGCTTGACTCCTGCATTGTCAATATAAGACCTTGACCAAAAACTGATGTACCTCTTGATATAAATAAATGTTGTGATGTTATTAAAAATTGTATTGGGAAGTGGTTATGGTCCCAACCATGCTTTCACAATTTGAGACTGATGCATGTTGACATTGTCATTCTAGAATATGGCCATGATGTGTCCTACATACATGTTTAAGAAATGAAAAGCTATACACTCCATCAATTATAGGGTTAGAAGAACTGTTGCCAAACATATAACATGCTAAACATAATAATCACTGCAATAATTATCCAATCATAGACTCTTAAGCATTTGCCTATTTAAATCCAAACAGCGACTTTTTTTTTTGGCCGGGCCGTGTGTATATATATATACATAAATCAGAGGGTTTAATACGAAATGGTTTAGAAGCATATTTCACAAATGAATTGCAAATAAATGTTAATTAGATTTTTGTTACAGCATAGTTACCTCACAAATGCCATCATGCATAAAACACAATCGCTCGCAATTTCCTTTCTTATGAACTCGGCTTCCCAGTTTGAACACAACGTCCACTGGGAAGAGCTCAGAGCCAAAATAACGCACGTCACCTAATGACAGCGGCTGTGGTTAAGAAATGAATAAGTGACAGAGACACATGCATAATTCAGTGGTTTTATAGCAGCTTAGTGGAAGTGGATGAACAGCAGCGAGAGGGAGAGATACCTCTGCGTCTGCCTCATCATCCCTTCCTCATCCTCTCCCCTGACATCTCTTTCAGCGCCGAGCCTGATGCAGGCCAGGGACCGCTGCGAACAGGTGAACATGCAGGCACAGGGACCAGCTCATGAATAAATGAACGCAACACACAGCAATAATTTGCATCTTTAAGGAAAAAAAGTGGCACATCAGCGCTTTGTCTGCCGAGAAGTGGAGAGTCGTGCTTTATTTATTTATTTATTGAGAGTATTGTTAGCTTTTCTAATAAAATGTGTTTCATTAACAATGGCATTCCAAAGGATGTCATTGACCGAATGTTGTCAAGCGATCGTGTGTTCTCTCGCAATTTTTCCCCTTAATTAGGTTCTCACAGTAAACATCGTAATGAATGCTGAAATGCATTTGTCCTTGCCTAATCCTAGGTACTAATTTTTGAGGTTATTATGCAAATCAATACTGTTTACAAACATGAAAGCTGGCAGTTGGCTTTTGATCTGCGGCAGAAATACCATCGGTTATCAATAGCTAAAGCCCCCTCTGCAGGTGTCATGTCAATAACAGCAGGATCGATAGGGCCTAGTCATGGGGGATTGGGACAGACGGGTCTCGAAGGAGTATTTAGTCTGTGAAGACCTGGACACATTGCAAATTCAAAGCCAAACCATATTGCTAACTGGCCTTTGGAGCTTGTCTCCAGATAGGCAGCACACACAAATTAAGGCTAATGGTTCTGCTCAACAGATTCTGACTGCTCGGCATGAAACGTCTAGGGAGAACGTTGCACTACTACAGACCATCAGTATCAAATTATAAAAGCAGGCATATTTCCTGGCTGATACATGCATTTAAATATCACATACCAGAGTCTATGCTCTTGCTTTTATACTTACCTTCTATTTCCCAAA
Source organism: Phoxinus phoxinus (assembly GCF_949152265.1). Taxonomy (NCBI): domain Eukaryota; kingdom Metazoa; phylum Chordata; class Actinopteri; order Cypriniformes; family Leuciscidae; genus Phoxinus; species Phoxinus phoxinus. The sequence goes on from NC_136896.1 coordinate 10,404,576, forward strand.
TCGCTTTTTTTTTCATTCAAGTCATATGTCAGTCTGTCTGAAGATGCACATCTTTTACTGCTGTGCATGCTGACCCTTGGCTCATATAGTGTATAAGCACTCTTTTCCCTTGCTTGAGCTAATGTGTAGGCAATCCCCACAGAGCAAAGGATTGTGGGTCAGAGGCAAAGTCAAGAACGAGAGCATGATGATGTTGCAGGGGGCATTTAGAGAAAGCACTGCTGTTTAGCAACTAATCAGAATGCGATGAGACCCCGTTTCCTGAGGTCAAGGATGTTTCTGAATGTTAATGAGGCACTAAAGAGCTGTTACGGAGGGCTGTGGCTTCACCACCAAAATACGGTGCACTAGGAATAAATTAATATGATATTCCGGTTTCAATAGGCACGGTTTTTGAAGGGATAGTTCAAACAAAATAAAAATGAAAATTTTGTAGTCATTTACTCACCCTCATTGTTGTTCCAAACCTGTATGACTTTCCTATGTGGAACACAAAAGATACTTTAAAAAATGTCTGTTTTTGTTTATTTGTTCATTCATTTATTTTTGTTTAAGTTTAAAAAAAAATGTTATGCAGAAGAAAGATTGAAATGACTTGAGGGTAAGGTTTTTATTTTTGGATGAACTATCCCTTTAATGTTTTGTAAGATATTTGATGTTTTATGAGCTACTAATTTTCATTTACACAATGTTTAGTGGTGTAGCGTAATATTCATCATATGTGACCCTGGACCACAAAACGTATGTCTTATGTGTCAATTTTAGTTGAATAAATAAGCTTTCCATTGATGTATGGTTTGTTAGGATAGGATCATATTTCACAACTATTTGAAAATCAGGAATCTGAGGCTGCAAAAAAATCTAAATATTGAGCAAATTAAACATTTAAGAGTTTAGTACATCAAAACATTTCAACAATGAAATTAACTCCAGAAAATGATAGGCTATTCAATACAGATGGATATTTGTCATGAAGCGAAACACTTTAAAAAATAAGGCCACTAAGTAAGAAATGATCACTCCAATGCCATATGACATAAAAAGTATCAACATAACATGGACATAAACATAAAATAAAATGATTTACGACACCCAAAAAGCAACTCAAAGACTGTAAATGACAAACTAAATAATCGATTTTGGAGCAGAAGAGTTATAAGCAGCCAGACCACCAAGGATGTTTGCCGTGATGTCTTCCACATGTATTCATCTTTCCCTTAAAAATGGGCTCTGTATCACACAATAGTACAGAATATGCAAACTTCTCAAACCTGGATTAAACTTGAACATGCAATCACAGAAAGATGTACAGTTTGTGATTCAAGGATATAATGACGCCCACACAGTCTGAGTTTTGGAGAAGTGGATTCTGAAAGACACAGAGCACACAACTCAAAGATGAGTTCTAAAAAGTGAACGATGCCTTAGAAAGAGTATCAGAGTAGCGGATAATTGTGGAAACAGAAGCAGCGACTGGTAGAACAGTGAAACGCGACGGTTCTAGAGCCCCATTTACCCCACTCCTCACTCACTCCTACCTGTCTTTCAAACAACCTTGACAAAACACACCATCTCTCAAGTTTGCACTTGAGTGGGAAACATAAAAAAGGCAAAGAAACTGTCGCGGAGAGGATGATGAATACACAGAGTTTTGTTTTTCTTTCTTTCATTTTTTCTTTCTAATTAAGTGCGAGAGACACTTTGTGAAGCTAAAGTTGGATGACACAAGGGTACACTGAGGGACACAGTCACTTTAGGAAGATTTTCAAAGTGCCAAGCACAAATAGAGGTTTGCTAAGTCATAACGGCTAATTGATACAAACTTAATGAATGCGGGTGGTACCGAGACAGATGCTTTGTGGAATGCGGCAGATTTCCGTGACTGAATGCCTCTCGTTGCGTCGCACATCAAGACACCGAGAACATTTGGCAGGTCACAGAGTTACACGAGGAGAGGGGAGGCTTGCGAAAGTGGGAAAAAAGCCCATGCGAGTGGTGTGTGTCGGTGTGTGTATCTGTGGTATGTCTGCTCTTGAGCTCGCCTGTTTGTTTGAACGCTCCCTCTTTTGTTTGGGCTTTCGAGGCTCGCCAGCTCTGTGGCTTGCAATTAGCGCTCAGGCCTCAGGGACCTAATTAACCAGTGCAATTAATTCATTTCTTATTTATTTATTTTTTTAAATCCTGTACAAGTCACCCTGACATTTGTCAGCCAGTCAGGAGGTGTTCATCGTAAGCGATGATTAGCTCGTTTGCAAGCTCTCCTTTTCCCCCAGGTGGTGGTTAGTCGGGGGAGGAGGGGTGTGCCGGCGAGGAAGAGGGACAGCGATGGTGGGCTCACGTCTGTGGGGAGGCAGGCGCAGAAACATTGCAACTATGGTGATGAGTGGAAGCGGGGTCTGCTGACCTTTCATCGAGTCCGCGATCAATATGGTGCGAGGGCCGGAGCCTTTGACGAGCAGGCCTCGCCCGCCTGGAGACGACCCGCGGCCGCGGTCACAAAGAGGTGGGGGGAAGAGGAAGGTAGGAGGTCTTAGCCATCTTCTCTCATTAGCACATTATGACATCTTTGTCTTTTGGAGAAAAAAAAGAGCAGGGGGTGGGTTTGGATGCCACTGGTACCCTGCTTTAATAACCGTTCCCACCATCTGGGACCAATCTGACCACACGACAGAAATGTAGATAGAGAATTAATCATGTTCAGTAGGATTACTAATGGAAAAAAATACATGAAGTTACGATGCAAGGTTTTAAACACACTTCTGGAAAATGCAAAAATTAACTAATGTGGTCAGTGGGTTCATACATGGCCACCACCCTCCCGAGCTGATAATATAAGCTGTAAGAAAACAACAAAAAACTAAAAGGTAACAAGACATAGCCCATCTTTTTGGCAAAGGCGAGGCCTATTTACAGAGCATTAACTCCACCATTGTCTGGTTGAGTCAGACAAAATGACCCATCTGGTAACAGGAACAGTGGCATGGAGAGTAAAGATAGTGAATTTATAGCTTCTGATGTGGCCAACCCAAGGACAAATACACCTTTTTCCCGATGCCATTCTCTTCCCTTTTATTTGAAATAAAAATAAAGAGCCTAGCAAATATTTTATATCTATAATTGAAAATAGATATGGTGTCCTCAAGTTGATGGGACAAGACGGCACATCAACCACGACGGTAGGTCCCAATTAGGCAGCATTAATTTATGATTTTAATAAATATACACAGAATATGTTGTTATAATTGCATAGTTTTTTGTAACAGACTATAATATACTGAGGTGCATCTATTTAGACAGAAAATACAGATATTTTCACTTAGTGTAAATAGCCTCTGCCGAAATGTAAAGTTCAAAATCAAACACACGCACACGCACGCACACAACACGCACGCACACGCACGCACACGCACGCACACACGCACACACACGTTGTACTGTAAGGCATATATTCAATGTATTTACTTACACTATTTCCAATATTTATTCTGTTTACCATTTTGAATTAATTGCTGAAAATGGAAAATTAAACTAAATTTTAAAACAATATATTTTTCCATTCTAAAATACCCCAGTAGTGCATTTGTACATGTGTATGTCTTCTTTACATTTCATACATCAGACACTTTAAAGTGGCTTGCACTGAATGAACGTGCTTCTGAATATAAACTCTCAAATACTAACCAGTTATATGTAATAAAGTTTAATTAATGACATTTCTGATCTTCCAACTATCACTCAACCAAAAACACAGTCAATCATTCTCTAAAATGTGTGGTTTGATGGTATTGACCACAATATTGTTGACAGTGAATACCACTGTAATACCAAATTAATTGAAAATGATACAAATTATGTTAAGAAGTTAGAATTTCCCTGATTGTAACACTTTTTGTACATGTATTATAGAGAAGTTAATAAGTCTGATAAGCATTATTAAAAACAAGACTTTAAAAAGTTTGAAGCTATTGCAATCTATCGGCTAAAAAGCATCTTTAAAATCACATTCACTTGTGTCAGTTGAATCTAATAAATGTCAACTAGTCTATTAAAATACAATATCTGTAAACACTCCAGCTGGAATGGATTTCTGAGATAACACCATGGCAACCCTGACGTTTACATGCTGACCCGCATACATTTATTGGCAGATTCGATCCAAGAATATTTCCATGCTGTCGCTCACATGGGACTGCGAGAGAGCGTAAAAGAATCGGGCAGACAAAAAGAATGAGAGACAGAGTTGTTCCTTGCTTAATATGACCGAAGTGTGCCCTTTGCGAGGTTGTGCATGCTCACTCTCTCTCTCTCAGTCTATCTCCAGTGCCCTCAAACTTCCCCAAAGAAAGCACAGCAGAAGAGAGCCTCTGCAGCTTTGATAGGGAGGGGGGCTGTTGTGTAAATATTTTGTGTGAAAGAATGCCTTTTGTGCGTCTTAATCGTGCGTTGGGTGATCTCTCTCGAGCGGCACGGCGGGTGCTGGCTTTCATACCAACTCCCGGCTGGTGATGGGGTCTCTGTACTTCCAGGAGTGCTGGGAGCGAGAGTTCACTACGGGGGCGTTAAGTGTGTCAAGAAGAACGGTTCCCCCCATTGCAAGCCCCAGGCCCTCTCGGCAAACATTAAAAAGCATAAACAGTCAATACCGAGTGTTACAGTCAGGGAGAAGAAAAAAAAGCGAGTATGAGTTAGGAACATTGGCTTTCTGAAGAGTTACACAACATGGCGAGATCAGAGTGGAGCTTTGGCTCTGCTGCATGGCTTTTTCACCGTGCTCCACACTCTTGGGGAGGGAAAGCGCTTGTTCTCGCAGTGAATCATTCATACCAGGGGGTGCGGAGAGTGGGGGCACTGCAAATAGAGGAAAAGGGGGATCAAGCAAACCCACACCTGGTGCAAAGAAGAGGTCAAAGCATCCAGAGGAAGAAAAAAAAAAGAATAAAGACGAGGAAGAATTGCTCGGTGTCATTCCTTGAAGAGACGTCCATCGCACTCGGCAGTATTTAAGCACGCACGGCGAATAGACGGGCTGTCTATTATCGAACTGACATTGAAAGCTGCCTTTCATGATAAGTGAGAACAGTGATGATGAAAAAAAGAATCACACATCCACGTCTGAGAGTTTCCTTTTGAAATGTGAAGGTTTGTTTATCTGTTGTGTGTTACGAGTGAGTTCTAAGTGAGAGGCTTTACAAGTGAGGAATAAAAATCTGTCTTACACACACACACACACACACTCAAATAATTTCTCAAAACACTCGACACCTGCCTCCTGACTCAAGATCTGTAATAAGTGGAAGTCCGGATGTTTTGGGGGTTTTTTTTTTTCTGACATATTTTTTTGTTTTCAACAGAGGCCCTTTCATATGAAGAAAGAAGGTGCAATTGATGTGAATTCCAGAGAAATCTCTTCAATATTGACTGACTGCATCAGATTTTAGTTGTGCTCTCTGTTGTGCACTGACTCAGCTGTACGGCGTAAGCTTACACTACTGCTGAATTGCTGATTAGTAAATATTGCCACATTTCATATTTTCTCATTTCAATGATTCAAAAAGTGAATCAAAGACAAGATTAACAAAATACATTGTGATACTGACATCTGTAAAAAAACAATATGGGAAGAGTATAAGATAATTAGAAATTAAAAGCCAGTATTATCTCTGGTGGGAAAAAAAGAGGAAGTCCCTGAGACATAAACTTTAGTGATAGCCAGGTAAACATGTGTTTTGTGTCAAAGTGGATGTTACGCTATTGGCCTAGTTTAGCATTGTCTTGACCAATCAGCATCTGGTACCATTTTATAATGGTATTTTATCAAATCATCTAACAACTGTACATACAGACTTATAGTGAAGCAAAAGAAAAGGAAGGCATGGAGACTCCCTGGGATTCAGACACTTTCCTTTTGTTGTCAAACAGAATCATTAAACATGCTCATTCCCATAATACCCTGGTGCAGAGTTATTAATTTATCACTTTGGAGTTAACTGCTCTAATACACGTGGCCTTATATGAATGGCAATGTGTTAAATTTTGTTTGAATTTGGCTGCTATAAATTATGTAACCATAGATACTGGAAGCTTTGTTGCTTCTTTTAAGAGTGCCCTCGCTGGAGGAACTCACATGCATAATGCGAGCTGTGCTTTACTTTTATAATGAGAGTACGATGTGATGACCAGGAAACGGTTTCGTCCTGTTTTCACTGAGATTCTGGCTCTGTCTTTCGTGACTGACAGAGAGTCACCATTGCTTCCCTCCATCCGTGAGACAAAAACAACCCGCCGCTTCTCTGAGGAAAGTGGGGCACTTCATCCCATCATGGTTTAGCTCTGATGTTAGCTGTGATGTCTCAACAGGCTGGTTTACAAAATAAATAAATAAAATAAATAAATAAAAAAGGGGGCGGCGGCAGCGCTATATCAGAAGTTGATCGTTGTGGCTGAGGCAGTCTTTGATAGGCTTCTGAGGCGTGACAGGACTATTTTTCCCCAATGCTGCTCTGCTAGACGGCCCGAAGAAAGAAAAAAAACTGCTTCATTTGATTGGTCTGAACAGACTGTCAAATGTCAAGCTGTTATCAAATGCAAGATGTGTTTTTATTTAAAAAGATGTTGGTTTGGGGGAAATGTACACCTAACCGAGGCAGGGTGCTAGACACTCAGGCATCATGTGCGGCCCCCAAAACCGCCACTAGGACCTCTTGCATTCAAATGTACTTCTAGCAAATATAACAACAGATATTGGAGTCATTCCTATTATGCAGAACATTTTCATTTGTCTCCATGATGTATGTCCTGCTATATTCACTCTTCAAAATAAAGATTGATGGTTCCATGAAGAACCTTTAACATTCATTGAACCTTTCCATTCCACCAAAGTTTTATTTTATTTTATACTGGATAAAGGTTCTTCAGATTATGAAAAACTATGAAAAACATGGTTCTTTTAAGAACTGATCACTGAATGGTACTTTGGGTTCTGGTTCTTTTATGGCATCGATGTGAAAACACCATTTTGGAACCAAAATGTTCCACTAAAGTTGGAAACGAGTGAATTTTAAATAATTTCATGAGGAAAAACATATTTACGAAAGTCTGCAATATCCGTTAAAGTTTTTTATTAATAAAAATAAATTAATACTTTTAATCAGCAAGGATGCATTACATTGATCAAAGTGTCAGTAAAGACTTTTACATTGTTACAAAAATGTCAATTTCAAATAAATGCTGTTATTTGAACTTATCAAAGAAGCCTTAAAAAATGTATCACGGTTTCCACAACAAGCAAACCACAACTGTGTTCAACATTGATAATAATAAATGTTTCTTGAGCACCAAATCAGCATATTAGACTGATTTCTGAAAGATCATATGACAGTGAAAATGAAGACAGAAATAATGATGCTGAAAATTAAGCTTTGACTAGGAATAAATTACATTTTAAGATATATTAGAATAGCAAACTGATTTTAAATTGTAATAATATTTCACAATATTGCTGATTTTACTGTGCTTTTGATCAAGTGAACGCAGCCTTGGTGAGCATAAGGTTTTTTTCTCCATTCTGTCCAAACGGATGGAGTTTTGGTTCCTTGCCACTGTTGCTTAGTTGGGGACAATTAATATTCAACAATATTATTGATCTGCCTTACTTAAAGTGGACGATGACGCAATTTTCTTCTAGAAACAAACTTTGTTGTATTATTTTCATGTTATCACTGTGAAGCTGCTTTGATACAATCTGTAGAGTAAAAAGCGCTATATACTGTAAATAAAGGTGACTTGACTTATCAGACTTCTTTCAAAAAGACCTCTTTTTTAAAATCTTACAGACCTCAAACTTTTGAACAAATAAAAGAACGACGCATACTGTACAAGAAATGACCTTGGGGTTTTATTTATTGGAGCCATACTTTTTCTAAAGCCTTGAAGTGACCTATCCTTGACAGATGAAAGGAGCAAACAGCGCCAAGTCACATGAAATTATAAATAAATACAGTCGGTCAAAAAAAAAAACGCATTCATAAAATTATTATTTCAGCCAGCAACAAATACTGAATCCACGCTTCTTTAATAGAACCCAGCAAAAAAACGTATATCAAAAAAAGCCAATAAAACTATATTATGTGGCAAAGAACATGTGCAAGGACGACTCTACTGTCCGTGTTTTGAGAGCAGTTGTGAACTCCTTGTCCTGCACTCTTTTCATTCTCAAACAGTTATGGCTGGTGTGGATACATGCGCAGAGATGAACTGGCTTTCGGCGGTCCTGTCAGAATCCTGACACTCCAAAGAGTGTCCAACTCAATGTTTACACTAGAGGAGCCTCATGTCTTCATCTCGCCGGACTGGGAGAGACAAAACAGAGAGATTTATCTGCAAATACACTTCTGAGATTCTTTCAGTCTGCAGAAAGATCATCTAGGGCCATATACACAACTGCTTATGCAAGCAAATGATATATTGTGATAGTGTCAGCTCGGTTGATGCTCAAATAGCCTCAAGTAGTAATCCTATGGTTGTTATTCTATCTAGATACATATAATAGCAGCACAGATATCTAGACAAGTGTGCAATATACCGTTTAGTCCCTTCAGTATCACAATACACTGTTCCCTTTACTCTCTGGCATAGACAATCTATTGCCTTAAGTTCATTCTGGTCTTTATGGTCATATATATTGCACTGCAATCCCAACTTCACCTATGTTTATCGCATTTTCTTCTCCTGCTTCCAAAAGTGTAACATTCTGAACTGGATCTCCAGCTTAGAACAAAAGTCCATTTTCCATATTATGAAAAAAGCTCAATGTTACAATTCGTTTAATTGAATCTCTATTGAAAAGTGTAAGTGGGGGTTTGTGTTTTATTTATGTGTGTTTTTTCCTCCTCTTCTCCTTTCTTTGTTGCTTCTCTCCGCTCTCTCTGACAAAAGACGCCAGCCTGCCAAGCAGGGCTGCTCTGGGACGAACCTGTCAATCACAGCTGACGGCACCCTGACAACATGTACGTTAAAAATTAAACTAGCTCTCAAAGCCGACGCGTGACAGCCGAGCCTTTGAAAGTGGCTGCAGCGCTCAGCGACAGAAAAGGCAGAACGAGAGAAAAACATACTAAGAAAACAACAGTGTGATGGGAGTAGAGAGAGAGAGAGAGAGCTGAAAGAAGGGAAAAACAAAAGTTGAAAGCAAAAAGAATAAGAAGCACGGCATTGATGGTGGGAATTTGTGTTATTTCCCTGCCTTTTTTAATTTGGTGATCTTCTCTGAGGACCTGCAGGCATTTCCAGGGATGCTGCTGCAAGTCGCTCTTGATTCTTCGGGTCTTTCAAACAATCTCAAAGTTCTAATCAGTTCAGCAACTGAGACTCGGCTTCTTCTTACACACGCAGTCATCGTGACCCAGACCGGTGTCAATCTTTCAAATGAATTGAAAGAGATGCAGCTCTTAAACAATCATAGCAGATGCATTTATCACAATAACAATGCTCTAATGCAAACCTTTTCTAAGGTAGGAAATACATCTAAGGTCACACGCATGATCTCCCAAAGCCATTACATAGAAGAGCAGAACCAAAAAATGTGCTTACTAAAGCACAATATGTACATTTTCTGTATGCTTGAAATAACCAGATCACCAATTTGCCAAAATAGTTTGTCAGAGCTCACTACTGGCATACATCATAAAATGCAATGCATGACATATAAACAAGCACAACATCTCTTTAAATCTCCTTTAAAGTTATGAACATTGACCCCTGGACACAACTCACTGATTTACACATGCAACATTATGAAGTCATGTGACAAATGGAGTCAGGTCATGTGACAATAACGTAGCATACTGAATGGCATACTTTCATACATTTCCGCCATAAAGTTATAGTATTTTAATGTTATTTTAAAATGTATACTCAAAACTATGTTTTACTGTTGTTTTTTTTGTGGGAATTGTGGTAAGGAATTGTGATAGAAATAACGTTTGATCTAATCCTCTGTATTTAGATAATTGTGATGTAGCCTACTATTTATTTTACGCAGTCAGTATCCCTATTTCGTGAGAATAATGATGAAATGTGACGGCATCAAACATGACTGCTGAGGCCATATTTGCAGTAAATATTATATTTATATATTATTTCCCATGTGTCTATTAAAAAGTTTAACGTACATTTCAAAGCCAAATAACAGTCCGAACACTTATCTGAACATGCAACATGCCAGAATGTTGCAGCACCGAAACAAAAAGCTTTTACATATGTGCATGTGTGCTGTGTGTGCACATATCTTTGTTTGTATAAGAGAGCGTGTGTGTTTGTGTATGAATGCCCGCTGTGGCCTGTGCTCCAGGTCAGCTCCCTCACAGCAGCTGTTTAAAATGACTTGCGTCTGAGTCTGAGCCCAGCACAGCACCTGCTGCAGCTGATAGGATTTAGAGCACAGAGAGATGACACAGCCAGTAAATACATATCTGTCTGCACACTTCTTCCAGGAATTATTTTACAAATAGAGAGAGAGAGAGAGAGAGAGAGAGAGAGAGAGAGAGAGAGAGAGAGAGAGAGAGAGAGAGAGAGAGAGAGAGAGAGAGAGAGAGAGAGAGAGAGAGACATTTAAAGCTCTACTGCACTCTAGTGGTGTGAAAGGGAAACCGTTTGAACAGTGTCCCTGTTGGATGGAGCAGCAGATGTGATTGATTTAGGGATGCACCGAAATGGAAAATTCTGGAATGAAACCGAAAGCCGCAAATAAGTAATACATTATTAATGAATGAATTAAACTTGATAATCAGCACTCAAATATCTAAAACTGAGTTGTACAAACATTTAAATTGCACACAAGGCAGTTTTTAGTATATCAGCTACTCCAGTCTGCTGGTGAAATATAAACATTTAAACGAGAATAAACTGTAATAACTTGTTTTCATGACATTTATTCATTATATAGGCCTATTAAGTAATGAAGAAAGGTATGACGTCAGAGCCCGGAAGTCTAATTCGCCATTGGTTCCCTGAGCTTTTCTTATGGAGTTTTTCAATTTATGAGTAAAATAAAGCCTGTGGTAAACATAACTTGACCATACTTCGACGTTTTGTTCAACAACGTACACTGCCCACACACCAAGCTGTCTTGTTTAGTAGGCTACTTATTAAAAAGATACGTTTTCAAAAATGAACTAACTGTTTCAAAAAAAATTGCGTTTGCAGTGCTTTGGGTGTGTGTAATGCAAGTTACAATATAAAACCTACAAGCTGGTTTATTGACGTCTTTACAAAGCGATTATATGACATGATTAATTTCGGGAAATGAATGCATCTTTCAACATATGCCTACCTTTTGCTGTTCGCCCATGTTTATTTCGTGCTGTAACTAGTAGAGAGATCAGATGATGATCTGTTCACGTGATCGGCGCTGCCTCTTGAACTTGAATCTGTCACGCCGTATAAAGAGCGCCAAATTTCATAATAAAATCGACAGACAAATTGAGACTTTGCTTAAAAGTAACACAAAGTTGTTGTTTTGTTGCAATTATTGGATGGCAGGCACGCTACAACTGTTTTGTTCACGCATAAGCAGAAAACAGCACTGACTAAAATATTTTATATAAGTTTTTAGAAACCATATCAATACCGATTAAAATCGTGAAATTATTGTCAATCCCGAGTATCAGTTGACATGTTTAACTATACAAAATAAGGTTGCTCACTAAATGTAAACAAATATTATTGTGACAGTTCCTGTTTTATTTTTTACAACAGTTAACGGAATCAAATGCAAAGTATAAATTATTTCACATCAATAGTTTTCTTGTAAGGTGTTTAAATTAATATTGTTGCTGCTGGCCCCTTTGGCTGAATGTGTAAGATAAAGTGGGCCAGTGGATTCAGGTAAAGTTGGTGACCTTTAAACTTCAGTAATTATACTCAAATTCATAAAATAAACTGATATTCACTGGTTATTTTGTAGTTGACATGCATAATCTACTTTTTAGAAAACAGAAATTAGAGTGCAGTTAGGAATTTCAAGTCAGAGATGAAAGAAAAAAGAAAAGAGCAGAATTAATAAGATGATGCATTACATATTTTGTGGAGTGAAGAACGGATGAGAGAAGCAAATGCAGAATATAACGCTTTAAAATATGGACACAATTGAATTTACAGAAAACAGACAGAAATAAAAGTTTTACAATATGGTTACCATTTTAAATGTTCGTCTTATTGAATTTTTGTTAGCCCTATTTGTTGCATATGTTGTAGTCCAATTTTTAATATGTTGTAGAGGTAATTTTCATCCATATTCTGATTTCTAAATATTACGATATCATCAAATATAATGTCAACACAACATGTTCTATCAATTGTTTTGAATTTTACACATGCATTGAGTAAACTGATTAATTTTACTCATCATAGCCTAGGCTATATGCTTTTGGGTTTGAGCTCATGGTAAATATGTTGTGTAACATGTTTGTTTGATATCTGTTAATAAATCAAAATCATGTGTTTTTAATTAAGATACAGGATCACTTTGATAAATCAGGGATGGCCCACTTTACCTGAAAATAAATTTGTCTGGAGTGAATGATCTTGATCATGATGTTTATTAGTATATGCCTTGCAAATAACACATTATATGAACTGTATTCAAATTGAAATATTATAGCTGGACCTTAAATTTAACAAAAGTAATAAAGAAAAAAAGAAATGAAAAAACACACATAGATATCTAAAATAAATGTAACAAAAAGTGTCCCCCTAGCACGTTATTTGGGCATTACAAAGGGGGTAAACAGTTTCATCAGTACAGTTTCATCATTATCGATATGGGGACGAGCCACACACTCCATTAAGCGTCCTCCTGTGTATTATTAATGTGATGCGTAAGGTTTTTCAAACACTCTTTGAGAGATATGGTGCACCAGCACGATTCACGAAGGTGAACAAAACATTTTATTTCAAACGCTACTTCATTTCAAACCACTCAAAAGGAATTTCACACTGCTCTCAATTTTCTTTTATTTCTTCATGCCTTCACCTGCTCCCATATGAATGCCCTATTTTTCTTCAAGCCTTCCGCTGCTCATAAGAACTGCTGCGTCCCTTTGAAATAAACAGTGTTATTTATTGCTGGTTACAAAGCAGAGTGGCTTCTTCCACTACCATTGATAGCATATTTTTATGTACTCGTGTTCGGCTACAATCTGAAAGTAATGATAATCAACAATGGCACCTATCAATATGGTAGCTACTGTCAGGGGCACGCAAGCAATTTTGGGCCCTATGAAAGAATTTGAGGTTGGGCCCCCTACCGCACCAATTATGTACCAAACATATATTTATAACATAATTTTGTTTTATTTGTAACTATTTGGTAGATTATACATGTATAATTTATATTAGGCTACATTACTATACTGTTACTACTCTTAAAATTGATCTCTGGGGGCCACAATAGTGCATGGGCTCATAGAATCGTCCTAACTTCTCCAAATATTGCAAAATTCAAAATATTGTCTTTGTTACAACTAAGGAACTGAACCAGCTTCTTGCTATATGTTCATTTGACAAAGAAAGCGAGCAAGAAAGAGAGGCGCCTTAAAATTGTGATTATCCTGAGTGGCTTGGTTCGGCAGTGATACCTGCTGGGACACAAGCGCAGGGCTTCTAAATAAATTGCAAGTGGCCTTGGGCAAAGAGAAGAACTGTCTTTTGATCTCCTTTACGAGTGAACGAAGAGAATTTGCAGGCTGTCAATCAAACTCATAAGTCTTCAGAACAATGGGAACGACCTTTATCTGTCTTTTTTTTTTTAAATCACATATTTCATTATGACAATGCTCTCTCTCTCTCTCTCTTTCACTCCGGTCGAGAGCCGCACTATCAATAATTGATACGGAGTGGTACGGCCGACTTTCCTCTTTTCTTTTGGAGCCCTTGTCACTAACTGTTGTCAGAACACATTTGCTTTGATGCCAAATTTAAAGAAGCAAAAAAAAAGGCATCATACGTGATTATATATTTAAGGCTGTAGAAAGGTTGGGGTAGATCGGCAGCTCCTTTTCCCCGTGTGTTCAAGGCGCTCTATTGAAGTTGCTTGTGTTGTTGCCATCCTCTGCCTTAAACACACGAATGCATTGTAAGGAGATTCCACCTTCTAAAAGAGGAGATGAAAAGATCTGAGTTTTTTTTTGTCATGTGTCAGTAAACACAGAGACTGTTTTAAGATGAGGGCAGATCACACAAAAGAAACTTACTCTTTAAACTCTGAGCTTTGGGACGGTGGGGGAAGCGTCACGTGAGAGGTTGTCTTTACCTGGACCGTGAGGGGGAGACAAACCCAGTAACCCATGATGCATACTCATGCAATGAGGTTAAAGGTCCTAATATTTAATAATGCAACATCACTTGTGTAAAAATAAATAGTAGATAATGCATTTTTTTTAAAAAAAGCACATTCCATATCAAGATGTTTTTTTAATAACATAGGCCTAATACATAAAAAATAAATATAAATGTTGGAGGCCTATTGAAAATCATAAACATAAAATAATTTCAGGAATTCTCTATAGCACAACATTACAAAATCATTCCATGTTAAATTACATAAAAATGATCCTTTATTTTAGACATTGCAAGAAATTACCTCATCTGCACTGAATATTGACAAACAGGTGCTTGGAAAAGTTCTGTTATGGTTCAAAAGTTCGGGATTTAAAAAAAAAAATTATATTATACTTTTAGTCAGCAAGGATGCATTAAATTGATTCATATATAATTTTACAAACCACTATTTATTTTCCCTCAAAATGTGTTGATCCATCAGTGTTCAATAAAAAACATATATTATTTCTACTATGGGAGTAGTGAAAATCACATTTTCCTTTAGCTGTGCACAGTTGCATCCTAATAAAATCACTGTTTATTGTATTTTCAATCAAATAAATGCAGCCTGGGGTGAGCATAAGATATATTTTTCAAAAACAATTAAAAAATCTCACTTATCCCAAATTTTTTAACAGTGGTGTATCTAAAAAAATAACATATGTTGGGTGTAAACTGGGGCTAAAATCATTATTAAAAGAGAAAAGTTTTATGAAACACCCAGGGAGAGGGAGATAGTGAGAGAGAGAGAGAGAGAGAAAGAGAGAGAGAAAAAGAGAGAACTGCATGTAAACAAAGTATAAACTAAATAACAAGCACATTTGAATGGCTTCAGAAGCGCCCCCAATCCCTCCATTATTCAGTGTATATTCAACCACTATTTCCTCTTTTAATTATCCTCCAAAAGAAAAGATGGAGCACATCAGACACATCTCCACAAAGCCGTCCCTGGCACACTCTCAGAGTGGCCGGCGAGCGTAGGCAGCGTCTGGCGGAGCCGATAGCGAGGCTTGTGCACTGGCAGGGACAGGCAGGGCCCGTCTGCAGCTCCACACAACAACAGGAGGATGATCTCTCAGCAAAGGGCCCTCGTCTTCCTCCCCCTCACACGGGAGGCTTTGGCTCGCCCAGACACATCACACCGTCTCCGACGGCAGATTAAGGCCTGTTCGTAGAAACCCACAAGGCTAATGAAGAGAAGCGGCAGCTGCCATTCACTAGGGCAGAGCTTTTGTCCTAGAACCATAAAGTACTTAAAATTACAAATTTCCTTTATAAGAACCCGCACTGATGGCTTCTTTAAATACTCATATCTAGGGCTGCAAAGTCTACTGCATATTGTCTTCAACCCATGAAATAATACAAATAAATTATGTTTACTTGGGGTGCTGTTCTGCCTAATTCTGGATTATTTAATTACAATGTAATGCTTTAATCAAGGAGCAAACAGTGTATTTGTTGGCCATTTTGTATTCTTGGCCTTTAATGTCACTAAATTAGACCATCCATTTTTGTCCGAATTCATTATTTTTTTGCTTTACGTTTTCAGATGAACCAAAAGACTAGTCCTGTTCATGGTTACCTGGTTAGGTCTGAGACAACATTACAACTTGGAAAAAACAAAAGGTCTTCGAATTTTAAAAATATATGGTTATTAGAAAACATTTAAGATGATTGTACTATTTCTAGGTCACTAATCAAATAAGTAAATTTGTCACACTGATCATGCAAAGTATGTGATGGACCCACTGTAAAAAGTGATTAGTTGACTTAAAAAAATTTAGGAAAAACCCGTTGCCTTAAAATTAAGTGAACAAACCATGCGTAATTAAAAAAAATAAGTTATGTGGAATCAAGTTCACATAACTTATTTTTTTCAATTATGGTTTATAATTTTTTTTTAAAGCAACAGGTTTCCTCACTTTTTTAAGTAAAGCCAACTGATCACTTTTTACAGTGATGTTCCTCTATTAAAGCACACAATTATTTTTGTATAATTTTCATGCTTGAGAACATGTTCATCAACCCATACAAAGAAATTCTATGAATTTTTCAAATTCATGTTAACCAAACTTTTCACCAAAATTTCACGCTGATAATAAAATTATTAACAAGCATAGATTGCATCATATATTAAAATAGACCCAATTTCTCAAGCTGGACCAAATGAAATGTGTATTTTGCACATTTTATCACCTAAAAAGAATCTTATGTGAGATCACTGTACTGTTGATCTCTGCCTGTGTCCAAAGAAATTCTCTCCATTTCGCTCTCTCTCCCATCCCATCCCATCTCTCTCAACCGGAGAGGCAGCAAAAGATCTTAAGTGTTGGCTTTTTGTTCTCCAGGGGGAACCAAGAGAGAAAGCTTGGACTTATTTGAAGTATTCCGCCCCGTGTGGGGAGGAAATGTCTTGTAGTGCTTTCAAGATTACTATTTGCAAGCCTGTGATGTGAGAACCATTCCTGTATAATGCAGAGTACATGTGGTACAGTAATCGCTAACTAAGCCAAGAAAAAAGGTAAAAAGAGGAGGAGACAGGGAAAAAAGTTCAATTAAAAGACCATTCCTCACAAAAGACATAACACTGATGAATAATTTACACAAGAGGGTCCAAAATATACAGTACCAGTCATAAGTTTGGAAACATTACTATTTTTAATATTTTTGAAAGAAGTCTCTTATATGCTCATCAAGCCTGCATTTATTTGATCAAAAATAGAGTAATAAATTATTATTATTGAAATATTATTACAACTTAAAATAATGGTTTTCTATTTGAATAAACTTTAAAATATAATTTATTTCTGTGGCGCAAAGTTGGATTTTCATCAGCCATTACTCCAGTCTTTAATGTCAAATAATCCTTCAGAAATCATTCTTTAATCCTCAATTATTATCAATGTTGTAAACAGTTGTGCTAATCGAAAACATTAAACATTGTAATGTCTCCAATTTTTATTAAAGGTATAAAGTAAAAAAGTTACACTTTTTTTAAAAAGTATAAAGTGACATTCAAGAGTTGAAATTAATTTCAGAAGTACTTAGTATTTGGAAATAGCTATTCGTATTAGTATTTTGTCCACATTTTGCCTTAATGACTTACCTCTATTAAGTTTGTGTAAAATAAAGAAATTAATTAATTAATGAGGTAAAATTATCAATGTTGCATGTTTTCTTATTAGTAAAGTGATCTAGAAACAGCACAGAATCTTTTTCATTTAATAATTACTTTATTTTAATCCTTTCTTTGTTTTAAGTTTTTTAAATATTTTTAAAAACTTTGTTTATCAGCAGGTTTAAAATAGATTTTCAATGTGGCCTCAAGCTATAATCAGTCTTTAGATTTTTTAAAGAGATCTGACACATTAGTAATGTTAGTGACTATCAGCTCAAGCCATTGACAGATAAAGAAACAAAGCGCTAACTACAACTTCTCTCGCTCTCTGAGCTGTGTTTTAAAACAATGCTAGAGTGGCTATCAAAGAACAGTGTAGCTATTGTTTTACAAAAGCTGTCTTTCTCTGGAGTAAAACCAGCAAAAAACAATACACAAAACAGAGCGTTGCTCCTCATCTTGATGAAAGGAGAGATGAGGGGAGCTTTGAAAAGAATAGAAACACAAGGCCAACTCTCTTTGGCCTTTTGCCTGTCAGCTGAGGGGTTTGCTTACATGCCAAAGTCTACTGTCCTAGAGTTGAAACAACCATCACACAATAATACAAACACATACACATGAAATGTATGACCCACCTCAACACAGCCTTATGAAGGCCTTGCATCAGAGTGGCTCTTCAGGCTATGGAAGCAAAAGAAGGCAACATATTGTCGGAGGTTATGTCAACACATTCCAGAACAATCAATAGTGTCAGAATCACTTAGATGAGTACGGCTGAAAATGCACACGGCGGGAAAAAATAGACACCAGATGTACCAAAATGTGTGCTGTGATGAAATCACTCTCTGTGATGCCAGCATTTGAAAATAAATAATTCAATAAAAAAATCTCCAGACCAAATGGTTGACAAAATGTCTGTCAAGCTGGTTCGCCTCAATCTAAACAGACCGTGACAGTCGTGTTTCCCTCTAATTGCATATTTGATGGTGACATCAAAAAGCAAAGCTATAGAGAACAACTTCTACCATATAGGGATTTCAAAATCCTGTGATGAACGTTTGCTTTATCTGCAGTCTCTTGAATGTAGAGAAGGAAGACAAATGTGAAGTAGGGGAAATTTGACACTTCAAAAGTTTTCAAACGTATTGATGTCAAAAACCACCAAAAACGTAACATTTAAAAAAATAAATACTTTGCTAAATTAAATACTTTGCCATATTAAATAATTGCCTTTCATGTTATTATAAACATATTTCATTAATATCTAAGGTGAACATGTTCATTTTGACAGCTATCCTTCTCTTCTCAAACCTCCCAGCATGCCCTTGCGGCCGCCGTGGACCCCTCCTTTTACAAAACCCTGTTACGTAAAGGTAACTGATATAAATCAAATGAAACTTGTGCACTCAGTTAAAAATTGTTTACATGCTATTTTTACTACACATTGTTCCATATACAGAACGGCCTGTTAAAGTACCTCCTGATCCCTTTGTGACCCGTTGTGAAAAGAGCACATCACCAGGTCATGGGTGAACAAGGCTTGGTTTGCTGGTAAGGCTCATGAGGTGAGAGGAATTTGTATAGGTAACCTCTAGCATTCGGGAATAATGGGAGTGTGGCTTTAGTTGTTTTTAGAGAAATGAATAATGGGAAAGGTCTGTGACGTTTTCAAAGGTAAACTCTAGTCTCTGTGACGTGCCTCTGGCAGCAGCATGTACACATCTGTAGAAGAGTATAAAAGGTCCAACGGGACCTATATGGCAGTACGGCAGACCGGCGCGGACATCCTGCTCTGCAATCATGGGAAAGGTAGGCGCTGATAGTGGTACCGTAAAGTAAGAGTGACACTGGCTGTTTAAAATAGCCATTCACATCAAGATAGTAGTGGTTATATGCTACAACAGGGACATTTGTGCTGGACATTAGCTAGAAATGACCTGATAATCATAGTCTTAAATGTGCTTGTCACACTAGATAGACGATAGCACTCCACAAGTGCATCTCAAATTATACAAAGGGACGTTAACAAAATACAATTTTACTTGAATTCATATATTACATATTGATGGAATCCCAAACTTATGGTTTCTCATGACTTGCCTATAAACCATAACATGGCTGTATATGTTATTTTCACTCACAAGAGGCCCATACAATGCATATAATATCTAAGACTGGACAGAATGAATCAGGATATTCATTCAAAGACTTAACTTACATGGATTTCTTTTTTCATCAGATCATCTTTTACGAAGGCCGCAACTTCCAGGGGCGCTCCTACGAGTGCTCCTCTGACTGTTATGACACCTACAGGCACTTCAACTGCTGCAACTCCCTCCGGGTCATGGGGGGTCATTGGGTGGGCTACGAGAAGCCCAACTATATGGGGTATCAGTATGTCCTGGGCCGTGGGGAGTATCCTGACTTTAACCACTGGATGGGCTTCAACAATTGTATTAGATCTTGTCAGATGTTCCCCCCAGTAAGTCAATCAAACTGATGGGTTTTATTTCACACAGTTAGACACCTTTAAAAAAAAGCAACGTCAATCAACGAGCCCTTTGAAGTAATTCATATATGCAGGGGGAAAAAAACAGGTTCACAGGTCCACCAGGAGCGTTAGTTATTTGAAATGGAGCAAGACACACTCCAATGACTGCGCAGCTCATCATAATTCCATTCATCTCTGTTTTTGGCAGTGGAAGAATCATGACACTGTCACTAGAGTTTGTTCGACAAAAATGACTAAACGTCTACTTGAAAATCTTTGAAACAGCAGTACAGCAGGAAGTCATGTTCAAAGGCTCAGTCTCAACAGCGACATGAAGAATTCAGAGTTTCGCCTCCCTTACGTTCTGTCAACTGGTCTTTCAAAAGTGTCTGCATTGCCCTGATTATTGAGCCTAACTGCTGGTTTTTCTCCCCACACAACAGTACAGAGGAGCCTACCGCATGAGAATCTACAACAGGCCTGAAATGCACGGACACATGATGGAGTTCACAGACGACTGCCCCAATGTCTACGACCGTTTTGGCCACCACGGCATCTACTCCAGTAACTGCATGGAGGGCTTCTGGGTCTTTTACGAGCACCCCAACTACAGAGGACGTCAGTATTTCATGAGGCCCGGAGAGTACAGAGCCTGCATGGACTGGGGTTGCATGAATCCCATGATTGGCTCCTTTAGGAGAATGAGGAGCAGTTTAATGTAAAAGCGGTCTGTTTTTTTCCCATTAAAAACATTAAAACCAATTAAAACAGTTCTCGCATGCTGTCTTTTCATCAATACGCTTTGAATTACTCTGTAGCGAAGGAAACAGAAAGTTTGTTCTGCTTGCCATTTCTCTTTCGAATGAGGATCCACTGATCCGCTGCCCAATGCACATGAAAATAAAGATCGCGATTGCAAGCCAAACTCAACTTTATATATCTGACGTGGTTGAAGAATTCATTTTAATCTCAGTCCAAACCATAAAACAAGCTGATAAAAAAAAAGAAAGAACTTTGTGCCCATCTGAGAGGACAATTTCAATTAAAGCTTGTTTAAATCAATTCATATCCCAGTTTCATATTACCATTTTATCCTCACTGTGGCCTGCTAGTTCATTTCATTTACATATAAAGCCCTGAAGCAACTATAAGCAGAGTTTGCAACTTTTTTGTCAAGCACTGAAAAGTGCAGTGGTGCTGTCTTTGGAGAGAGAGAGAGAAAGAGAGAGAGAGAGAGAAAGCACAAAGCTTGCAAAGACACAAAGGGGGCGCATGCTGGCAGATCTACAGTCGCATTTACTCTATAGAACACATTGTGCTGACCAGACAGAGTTTTGTGAGTCACACACAAAGCCCTGATCCATGCTGGGTCTATAAAGAGGTCCTGACCTCAGTAATGTTTTGGTCCACTCGGAGAACAGTCACAATGGGCAAGGTAAGTGACCAAACAGTGTCTGTAAATTATACGGATCTAAACTAAAAGCATGCTTTTAACTTAAAAATACACTGCCCGGCCAAAAAAAAGTCACAGTTCGGATTTTTTAGCATGTTATATGATTTTGGCAACAGTTCTTCTAACCCTAAATTGATGGAGTGTGTAGTAATTTGAGTTATATTCATACAGGTTTGCACGAAGGGTATTTTATGGACAAAATAATGGACTGCAATGCAAATTCAGCTTTGTTAACATTGGTAATGAAAAAATTAGGGATCTTTACTGTACCCATCAAATTCTGTAACAAAATAACTTGATTCCTACAATGAAGTGAGGAGAAAACTAATAGAAAAACAAACTGCTAGGCTAAGATAGTCCTGTTGTGTTCAGTTAATATGTTAGAGATTAAATCTGTACATTGCAGACTTTTGTGCAATACAAAAGAGAAAAATGTAAACGGACAGACCATAAAACATACTTTCAAAATGCTTGAAAAGAACATTTCAGTTTTTCTATATCAAATGTATATAAAAATCTGATAATATACTGAAGTGAAACTGCAAACTTAAAATGTACCCGTAATCCTGTATTTGTCTTTTATTACAACATCCAACAGATTACTTTTTTTGAAGACAAAAGCTTCAAGGGCCGTCACTATGAGTGCAGTGGAGACTGTGCTGACATGCAGACTCACTTTTCTCGCTGCAACTCCATCCGAGTAGATAGTGGAAGCTGGGTGGCCTACGAGAAGCCCAACTTCTTTGGATATCAGTACATGCTGTCTAAGGGCGAATACCCTGATTTCAAGCACTGGGCTGGATTCAACGACTGCATTCGCTCCTGCCGCATGGTTCCTCCTGTGAGTCTTTACTGAATAATCAGCATTCGTAGACAACAGTATTACTTAAAAAGCATCCATAATGATAGGAAATATTTTTCTCTTTGCATCAAAATGTTAGAGGATAGGCTATGTTGTGAGGAACTAGCTCACCAAAAATAATGGTTGTTCTTTTGAGTATTTTGTACTTTTCTTATTTGATATTTTTTTCTTTAAATATTTAAGATGTTTACTCTGTTTATATTATGTTCTTAACGGTAAAATATATAACAAACAGGTTTACAGGTATATAACAACACTCACCTCATCTGCCATTGGTCTGCCAAACAGAATAGATCCCGCCCCATACTCAGGCTATTGGCTGATGTTGGGCTGATCAATCGGAGCAATGCTTTACTTTTTTGGAGGGAATTAAGTTACAGATGCATAAACAGAGTAGTAGAAAATTATTTCACGTTTAAACATAACCATATATATAATACGGTTTGTTTCTTCCTCAGTACACTGGAAACTACAGGATGAAGATCTTTGAGCGCTCTGATTTCGGTGGTCAGGCAATGGAGCTGAATGAAGATTGCCCTGATCTGCGTCAGCGATTCCACAACGGAGACATCTCTTCTGCCAATGTCATGGAGGGCTACTGGATGCTCCATGAGCACCCTAACTACACTGGCCGCCAGTACTTCCTGCGTCCTGGGGAATACAGGAGGCACGTCGAGTGGGGCAGTCCCAGTCCTACCATGGGATCCCTGCGACGTGTGACTGACCTCAAGTGAAGATTCAAATCACGCAACCACCTCTCCCAATGTGTCAACAGCACTGCCTGTCCATGCAGCGACTATGTCTAACCTTCAATCACCTCGAGGTGGTCGTGCTGAATGTATTTGTGATGCTTGCTGTAATCCGGCACAAGTGCCGTTCAGCCTGACTTAAGTAGTGCTATCTGTCTCCTTTAGCACTGTTGACCGAGCAAACTGTGTATTTTATCAGCACCCTTCCCTACTACAACTGGAAATAAAGGAAAAATTTATTAAAATCAAACAAATGATATTTGTACAGTCTGAATGCAATGCAGTGAATGAAAACGTCAAAACGCTGACGTGTTAGTATGTCGTCCATTAATGGAAAGCCAATAGGGTCAAAACGTGTGAAACTAACATATTACACATCATTTATGTGTTAACATGTAATTTACACATTTACACACAATTATGCGTTTGCACATAACTATGTATTAATGCATAAACAGGGTTTCAAATGCACTTTTTCACTCGCCGGCCAATTTGGCTACTACATTTTTAAGTAACCGGCCATTCAAAACTTCTACAAACCAAAAGAAAACCAAAAGAAAAAAGAAACCAAATGAATGCCACAGCTTAGCCTATATATATAATTTGGATTTCATACATTAATTTTTTAATCAAACAAAATCCTGTCATAAATCTGCGGAGATTTGGCTTACACGAACTTCCCCAGCAAAGTGAGTAAACATAATAAGTAACACGCCAAATTGGCTAGAGATTTGACAGCGTTACCCGCCACAGTTGATTTTTACCCGAATTTGGCGGGTGTTCATTTCAAACCCTGCGTGTGAATTACTTAATTACGCGTTAACATGCTAGTTTCACACGTTTTGCCCTTATTGGCCTTCCATATCCATTGCCTTGATGGTGCATGACGTCATCTTGTGCCCAAGAGACAAAAGAAAATTATTAAGGAAAAAGAAGCTTGTTCTTTGAACCGAGTTATTAAGGAACAAAAAAAAGGGTATCTGAGGATGGGAGAGCAGAAGACTTTTATAAGATCACATGATGTCTAGCAGACGCTTTGGGCCCTTGAAAGAGGCCCCATATTAGCAGCACATCATAGGGCAACGCAGACTCAAAAAGGAAAAGTCAAAGTGGCCTGGTCCTAGCCCCAAGCATGCAGCTCTCTCAGAACACAAAACAAAACCAAGTCCATATCTCAGCTCATGCATTTTTCATAAGGTATGGATACCGAGCCCTTTCAGAGATAAATATCAATGATTGAAATTTTTAATTAGAAGCCCATAATTGGCAAAGATACAAATGAATAAATAACTTTGACGATTAATTATACATTTGAAAAAATTAGGCTCTGCAGGGAGCACATTTGAGTCTCTAAAGATCAAGGAAACAAGAAATATGAGTTTTCGCCTCAAGTAATGTTCAATTAAAGCTGTACTGACTGTGAAGGTCCGATGGCTTGTTTCATTTCCATATACCCTACTCTCAACTTAGACCTTGACGTGACATTTTGTGTGCAGGTTGATGTAACACCAAATCAAGAATTATTTAGCAGTCATAATTTCAACATAAAACTGCACTGACAAAAATAATCGGAAATACAATTTTAAGGGTCAACGCTCATGTTACTTCACAAAAAGTGATCTTATCATTTGAAATTCAGCATAACAACCTTTGTTTCGCATGTTAGTTATAATTATGCTTTCTTACGGCTGCACCTGTATTTTCGTCTCCTGTTTTGGCAGTAACACTCTCCTCATTTGAGCATTTTTTTTAACCTCTTTCATCCAAAACAGTCATTGATCATAGATCTTACACAGTAAAGTTGGAACACAATAACACATGAATTAGACTCTGTTTCTCTTCATCTCTGGATCTTTTTAGTTCCTGATGAAGGCTCATTGAGCGTAAACCGCATATTTTGGAGAATAAAAAGAATTCGTAAGTCAAAAGGCACTGGCACTTTCATGGCAAGCCTCAGTCTTCTCGCAGTCTCTTCTTTCCTAATAGCAACATAATTAATCCTCTGTAGTATTGTTTTCACTCTTCCATGTCCCACTTAGTGCTTGGCAAGTCTCTCTCTCCCTACAGAACAGCCTCTTGATGTTTCCCACACTGAACTGCACTTAAGAAAGATTATTAATCAAGTTCAAAATGGCCCCGATACTTGTCGGCTTTATCCCTAAATCTTTTTACAAACATCTTTCAGGTACAAATCAAACTTTCAGGTCTTTATCAGAAGCGTCGAATGTATCCAGAAGCATTTGGAAAGCACAAAAAAAAGAAATTTATTCTACATACAAAAATTGTGAACATCTTCAGAACACTCTTCTCACCATAAGCATCACTATATTGTGGAGCATTATAGTACTTTTAAGTAAACATTACAACGCTTTCTGTAGCAGGACAAAGTCTGTCTGTCCCAGGTACATTTTACAGCAGTAACAGGGAAATATCTAAAGTTTTGCACATTATTTATGATTTAAAGGCAATTAATGTTTTTAAAAAAGGAAAAAGAGAGAAGTAAAGACCAGGAAATTTGTTTTTCCTTTTTTTCTTTTCAATAAAAGCAACTGACGAAACAGAGCAGTGTGAAAATAGTAGTTTCTTGTTTCATTAATAATACAGTTGTATTGTTTCATTAATAATACAGTTGTCTTGTTTCATTAATAATACAGTTGTCTTTTGTATATGACCAGCACTATGCCACATGAAAATGGTTCTTTTTCAGTAAAAATACAGTTTTATTATGTAATGTTGTATATGACCAGCAGTATGCCACATTATGTTCGAAGTTATGTGTACACAATATGCTGTGATTCAGCACAAAGATTTTTAATGCTCTCATTTGTCCCAGGGAATGTCATTTTTAAATTGCTACTGGATTTCAAATAGTAAATATTACATAAATATAACATTGGCAGTTCGGGAAGTCTCTTTTAACTCAGAACTGGGGTGGAATTGTCATTATATTTGCCATGAAACGTTTCGCTACTCAAAGAAACATAATACAACGCACAAATCATAACAAAAATTACAACATGAACAAGAAGATGGATCAAGGCTTTAAGCAAAATCCCTTATCCGTCTGTGTGGCATGACCTTTCATGTGTTTTTTCATAGCTTAAGTTTAACTGGCATGTACTAAGAACAGGATACACTTGACTAAAAGTTGAAGTGAAGTCTCTGCCCCTTGAGACAGTCCAAATTATGGGGAAAACAAAGGAAAATTAGCTATAAAGGCTCTAAAATGTATGGGTTTACAGAACAGCTCTCTATCCACGTATGATTTTCCATGTATTCGTACTTAATCGAAATACATCGCCTGATGGAGTCTTTAATTGGGTTTTAAGTGGGTGAGTTTTACTTCAAGACTCTAGCTGGTGGTTCTGCGTCCAGGAAGAAGCTGCGCCACTGGAAGATTCTCGTGCAGATACGTCATGGTGCCCTGCTCAGAGAAGTCTGCAGCTGTGTGACCTTCGCCTCGTAAGACCCACTTGGTTGTGAGAAGCCCTTCCAACCCCACAGGCCCACGGGCATGAATACGGGCCGTGCTGATGCCAACCTCCGCACCTACAAAGCACCATATTAGGTCATTATTAGGCAATTAAAAGGGAAATAGTTAGTAAAAGAAGAAAAGACCTACCGAGACCAAAACGATATCCATCAGCAAACCGTGAGCTGGCATTCCAGAAGACACAGGCACTATCCAATTGCTGAAGGAACTGCTCTGCTGTTTCCTCTACACATAAATGATGATAATTAATTGATGAAACACATTTAAAAAAAATTGATGTCAATGCATGTATGGAAGCAAGCAACAATCTTTCCACTAGATGTCACTACACCACTGCTTTTTTGTTCACAACACATCAATTTCTTGATATTTTCTTAACTTTAACATTAGCACAGTGTGTAACTTTAATATTAACGCACTAAAGCGTCTAGATTTATGATGCATGATTATCCACCACTAGAGGACAGGTATATGTTCAGCCTTACCATTCTCCGTGACAATAACATCAGTGTGGGAACTGCCGTATTTATGAATGTGATCAACAGCCTCCTGCATACTGTCCACCACCTCGATGCAGCACTCCAGATCCCCGTATTCGGTACGCAGAGATTTCACCTCTGATGGACTGAAGGTCAGGTAGGATGCAAACTTGGGGCCAGCGTGGATCTTCACCTACAGGGGTCAAATCAATAATTTTAAGAAAATGTAGTAATAAACGTAGACTATCATTTTGTAATATGCAGAGAAATAAAAAAGCCTGTTTCCAGAAAAAAAAAACAGTAATAGAGAGATGTACACTACCATTAAAAATATATATTTTTTAAAAAATGAATATGTTTAGTCAGCAAGGACACTTTCAATAGATGTGACAGTAAACACATTTATAATGTTATAAAATAATATTTAAAATAAATGCTGTTGGCACTTTCTATTAAAAAAATGTGCATTCACTAATTTTGCGTGCAAGTTAAATGAGGAACTTTGAATGGAAACATAGCCATTAGCCGCGTTTCCATTACAGATTTGCGCAAATGTTTTGCGCTATTATCTAAATATCGATAAAAAACTATTGCGAAATGACGGCGTTTCCATTAACCGATGTTATGCGACTAAAACGTCCTTTTTTCTCTCGCGATAAGTCATTCCAAAAATCACGGCAGCGGACGTTGGTTTATATAATTTCACAGCCACCGCATTAGACATTATTATTATTAATGGAAGGAGACGTACGTGTTATCCAAGCATTAATGGCAGGGAAAGACCCTTATATTCCAAACGAAATATAAGGAGTTTCTGGGTGTTTCACCCTCATTTCTGCTCTGAGGTTTTGATTGTGGCATTTCTTTGAAGTTTAGAATCCAGTATTCCTATAGGCTAATTATTGTTTATTTTATGAATTTAATAAAGAACTCTGTCTCCTATTCCAAACGATGTAGGCTGCTTTTGTGTCCATTCGTTTTTTTCCTTTTTAAACCCGTAATTGAAAAACGAAAAATAAACGGTTGTCTTTTTAAAACGCAAAGTTGAACACCACAATTTTAATTTAAACTGGCTACACCAACTGCTGCGCAAAAAAGTAAATATCGACGAATTTTCAGATGTTTGTTTAATGACTTTTTCCCCTTTATTAAACATGTAAAATATTCACAAATTAATATGGAAAACATGTTGATTTTACTGGTTTTCTAAGGCCAAATTAGAACCTGGAATTGACATTTTCCCGCAGTGCTGAATAAGAAGAGCCATATTATTAAACTATTGTTTTCTAACTCGGCTAAAAACATCTCCGCTGTTAAGCAGATGCGCTTTTAGAGAGAAATGCTCCTTTCATACGGATTACTTAATCAGAACAAAATGTATAGCTTTCGATTCGAATTTGTTCGTTTTAAAGTGGTCATTTCAAGCTTTAGCTATGCTATAGCCTATGTTTCAGTTCTCGCGCTCCAGTTCAGGGAGATCATGAAAACGCGCCTGATTGTTTTATTTTATTTTACAAAAGCACAACATTTTCTTGTTATTGTTTACACAAATAAAACTAGTTACAAATAATGTATTATTATTTTCTGTATGACCAGAAATTATAGAGTAGGCTATATTAAGTTGTTTCACTGTTAATAGGAAAATGCAAGTGTTCACGCCCGCGCCTCCGTGCCGTAGTGCGCGCTCCACACTCCACACATAGGCTACCCTTAGATATGCGTCAAAATATTGTGTTTATTTGTGATAATCTCAGCTCTGTATTATTATTGTCTAACCCGTATTATGAATGACATTTGACGAATTGCTTTGTTCCTTTTTTGGATAAAAGCCTCATCTAAATATGTAGCCTAGTAAATGTTATAATGATGATAATTATTATTATTTGCGTACACGGACCCCAAACACACCGCGTCTTCTAAGTCAGGTGACTGTAAATGCGCAAAAACTGTTTCCATTGCAGTTTTGCGAAATACTCCTTTTTCGAATTGGCTGAAAAACCTCCTCATGCGAGCGTAAAAACTTTTTTGCGATAAACGAGAGTTTTTGCGAAATTGACGTGTTTCCATTGAGCGTATTTTCAATTCGCAATTTCAATTTGCGCAATTTGAAGGGTAATGGAAACGCGGCTATTGACAGTCTTACATGTTCTGTTCTCAGCATGTCGATGATCTGATCAAACACTGGTGTTCTGAGAAGATCTCGATGCACCAACAGGGTTTCCATGGCGTTGCAGGCGGCAGGGTAGTCACATTTGGAGTCTCGGACTAGAAAGATGAAACATAACTAGTGTAATTTATACCGTTACAAACAATAAAATAAAAAAATCCCACATAGTTACATAATCCACACTAGTAAATCTTCATTGGCAGTCTTACTGATCTTGATGGCTTTGTCAATACTGGCCTCATGGTCCACATAAACATGGCAGATCCCCTCACTATGACCAAGAACAGGGATGCCCTTCGCTGCACGCTGAATATCTCTGACTAGCTGAGAGGAGCCACGGGGAATGATCAGATCAATCATCTTCTCCAGACGGCACAGATCCTCCACCTCTTCACGCGTGCTCACCTGCCACACAATAAAGCATTCTTGAATGACTAATATACATATACAGTTGTAATCAAGATTATTCAACGCCCATTGCATTTTCAGTTGAATTTGGGGAAACCACTTGAAACATTAGTTGTTCTATTTCAATTACTTTTGCTTGATTTGTTCATTGCAAACAGCTGGAATTCTGTAAACTTTGCCAATAAACCTGATTTGCAATGGGAGTTGAATAGTTTTAATTACAACTGTATACATACATACATACACACTATCAATCAGAAGGTCAATATATTTTTTAATTAATACTATTATGTAGCAAGTATGCATTCAATTGTTCAAAAGTTAAAGTAAAGACATTAATAATGTTACATACAAAATCGTATTTCAGAATCCTGAAAACAATGTGTCACGGGTTCCTCAACAGCACAACATTATTAATAATAAATGTTACACTAAAGCTTGAAATAATACTGCTGAAAATTCAGCTTTGCCATCACTGGAATTAATTAAATTTTAAGACAATATATTACAATAGAAAACAGTATTTTTAAATTGTAATACTATTTCAGAATATTTGTTTTTACTTTATTTTTTATTGAATAAATGCAGCCTTGGTGAGCTTGGGGAGGGACTTCTGTTTAAAAAAATATCGTACTAATGCCAAACTTTTGAACAGTAGCGTTGTGTGTGTGTGTGTGTGTGTGTGTGTGTGTGTGTGTGTGTGTGTGTGTGTGTGTGTGTGTGTGTGTGAAAATCTACTGTGCAAAAGTGTTTCATTTACCAGCTGGATGGCGTCTTTCACTCCATGTATGGACAGGGCCTCCTGAGCGAGCTCATGCATAATACGATTTGTGTTTGCTGCCTCTTTGCCACCTTTCAGCAAAAGAGCATTTCCACTTGCAATGGCTAAAGCAGAAACCTGTTGAGATAAACAAAATTTAGTAATTTAGCAGGTTTATAAAAGGTGACTTACAGTACACATACTGGTTTCTCAATCTCAATGGAGCAACCTGGAGCCTTGGCTACTTTTCCGTTTACAGCCCTGATTTTTAAGCACCACCCACTGGCCCAAACATAAACATGCTCACAAACAGGAAAACCAGACCAAAACATAGCATTATTTATGTATAGGCATGCATTTTGTGCACCTGACCTGAGGGAGGCAGTCTGGCCGTGACTCAAAGATGACCAGCAGTACTCCTATGGGGACGGTGATCTGCTCCAGCTCCAGGTTGTTTGCCACACGGGTCCTTCGCAGAACCCTGCCAACGCTGTCCTGAGAGGACACTGCGATCTGGCGCAGACCGATGGACAGACTGTTCAGCTTTGATGATGACAAACTGAGTCGGTTCAGCAAGGCTGGAGACAGACGACCTGTAACATCACAGATAAAAACTGACTGATATGCGACTCCAATCGGGGGAAATTACATAGCACATGGTCTAGAGTGAAGCAATCACTTCCTGTTACCTGTGCTGGCAGCATGCTCCATGTCCTTTTTGTTGGCAGATAAGATCTCGCCTTTCCTCTCGGTGAGGAGATCAGCAAATGCACAGATGATGTCACTTCTCTGTGGACAAACAGAATGATTTGACACAGGTGCTGTGGACATATATGTTAACATGAAAATAACCCAGAATATTTCATTTTAATGCAATGATTCAATGGTTTCTGGGAAAATAGGCACAAATTATTCCAGGCAGTCATTTAAAATAGTGGTTAAATTTTTTAGCAAACCTGTTCTGGTTCAAGGGAAGCAAGTGTCCTGCCAGCAGAGCGAGCCATTTCTGTCTGCTGCTCAACTGTAGGGCCTGTGGATGAAGAAAAGTGGCATCTGAGGACTTTTAACAGATAAGGATAAACAAATCATGTCAGACGAAAACTGATTCAGTAGAACCTGAGATAACTTACCAGCTGGTTTGACCTCTGAGAAGAATGTTCCCAATTTTTTGCCCTCGACAATGTCAGTGATCACATGACCTGTGACTTTGGGGTGTGTACCATTAGCAATGACAACAGAAGTCCCACCTTGGAGAGCCCAGAGGGCAGCTTTCACCTAAAGTTTAGAGAACGCACAGACTGTCATTTTTAGGCATTCATACTATCAAAAGCTACATTGTGTTTCTATATCAGTTTCCCTTTCTGTAATAATACCTTAGCTTCCATTCCTCCAATGCCGACCCTGGACTTTGTGCCATAGGTTATGGAATGCTGGTCCCCAGGGTAAAATGTGTCCAGGAGCTTGGCATCATCTGACCCTGGTGGGCTGTCGTAAAGGCCTAAATAAGTGGCAAAAGAGGACAGAGAGTAAACAGTTGAGTTTAAGAAAGATTTCAACCAAAAATGTATAGCCTGCCATCGTTTACTCAGTCTGGAAAGTTTCAGACCGCACCAATTGCAACCGCATGAAAAAGAGTGACACTCTTAGTCTTTAAAGGTTTCCCTTTAGTGTTAATTGTTGGCTTAATTTTATAGGTCAAAATATTATATTAACTTTTTTATATAATACCATAAGAAATATTAACATACAAGTAGTAATTGTTATGACAGTTTGTAAAATATCCATGATACATTTTTTCAGCATTTATTTGAAATATAAATCTTTAGTAACATTGTGTCTTTTCTATCACATCTGATTCATTTAATGCATCCTTGCTGAATAAAAATATTAATTCCTTTCAAAAAATGTACTGAACTTTTAAATGACCATACAATATCAATATCAATATCAATATATATATATATATATATATATATATATATACACTGCCGTTCAAAAGTTTGGGATCGGTAAGATTTTTTATGTTTTTAAAATAAGTCTCTTCTGCTTGCCAAGGCTGCATTTGTTTATTTAAAAATACAAAAAAGTAATATTGAGAAATATTATGACAATTTAAAATACCTATTTTCTGTTTGTATATATTTAAAATGTAATTTATTCCTGTGATGACCAAGCTGAACTTTCAGCATTATTACTCCAGTCTTTAAACGAAGTTAGTTTTTGTCTGATTTTGTTCGAAATGACTACTGAAGAATTTTAGGGCCTTAACAAGTATGGTACTGATCTAAACTTTCAATCTGAAATCTCACCCTCTACATCGGAGAGAGCGATGAGAAGATCTGCCCTCATCTCCACGGCAAGCCGCGCTGCAAGACTATCGTTATCCTTGATGCTGATAACCTGCAGAATGAAAAAGAGAAATACAGAGCGTGAAAAAATGAGTCTCAAAAGAGCAAATTAGAGAAAATAGCCCTTGTCTTTTAAAACTCACAAAGCAAGACATCATCTCCATATTTTAAGCTCCATTGAGCATTTATCACTAAACTATGACAATAAAATGGGTGTGATGAACAATGACTCAGTCTAGTCTATGAAAAGGCAGAATTCCACATGAAACCACATTAGAAGCCGCAGCCAGTGCATGATAGAGCAAGTGTAGATGAGCTCAGTACTGTGAATGAAAGTAATGTAATGTTAGTTTCTTTCTAATTTCTACAGGAATGGAAAAACCCTCAGGCTGCAACAGTGCAGAAGACAAAGATCAAGCCTCTGTATTGCTCTGCTCTGACTCCCAGCATGCATCTGTAGAGCCCCCTCCCAGCATGCAGTTCCAAAAGGAAGAGGATGAGTGGCAAGGTTGCTGGGAAGTCTCTATCTCCCTATTCATTTTTTCTCTGTACCCACATTTACCCCCTGTAGGTCGCTGTTGGGTTCTGGGGGAGGCACCACAGCATCGTTGGTGTTGATAATGGGAACGATGTTCATACGCAGCAGCTCGTGAAGGGTGCTGTTCAAGTTACGTCTTTTCTGGTCGTCGTGAAAGTCCAGATTTGTTACCAGGATCTGAAGTAACAACAAAAATATGATATAAAATATGAATAAGAGTGTATTTTGAAGTGTCATCATGCATATGTGAGTGTGTGTATGTACCTGGGCTGTACAGGTGCTGTACTGAGTGAACATTGCTTCATACAGAGCCATAAGCCCACTTTGTCCTGCAGCAGCACACGCTCTCGCCTCTAGAACCGGCAGTGCCTGACAGAGGAAACACATTCAACCTTAACTTCTTAAAGTTAAAAGGACAGTTCACTGAGATAAAAAATGCTCGCTTGACGTACGAGAGAACCAGTGAGGTTTGTTCATTTGTTCTCACACATCAGGCAAGTATGGTTGAAGTACAGTTTCATTTACCATATTTGATGTGATCTATTTGTGTGCTATGATCAATGTTTATATGTGAATAAAAGCCTAAATTAAATCCGTTCATCATAAGAAGTGACTGTCTCTTCAGGAGCCTTGCATTAAACCACTTGATTCATATGCATTTTGTTTACGATCTCTTTATGAACATTTTAAAGAATCTAAGTTGGGTGAATGGACTTACAATTAGATTTTTCAATTTAAAAAGTTTGTGTTTAGAAGATGAAAGAAAGTGTTCTCATTTTGAATGAAATGAGAGTGAATATTTGAAACTGAATTTAAATTTTTGGATGAACTAGTACATAACAATATATTTTAGTTTAAAGTGTTTTCATTTTTTACCAAAACATTTTCTAAGAAATGTGTACATCCTCACCATATCTTTGAGCTGATTCTGGCCTGAATGCAGGGCTTGTCTGACGCTCTGTGAGAGAAGAATTTCGTGCCTCAGCCTTTGTTTTCCGAATGCTACAGCGCCACTGGTCACGATCATCATCTCTCGGCCCTGATTCTGAAGCACGGCCACCTTAAACCATCAAAATATTGTGTCATATTGTGTCAACAATTAAATATTGCATAACGCCTTCTTGTTAGTAAAATGTCTTACACGACAGACTTATTAGCAAATCTTTTACCTGTTCTACTATTGAAGCAAGTCGGCCCAAAGCGAGGCCGCACTCGTCGCCGCGGGTTACGACGGCACTCCCCAACTTGACAACGATTCTTTTGGCCTGGCGCAGCTCACTGCGGTGGGCAAATGACTTACCGTGCGCCCGTGCCAGTGGCACTGTAAAAAAAGGCACATTACTCCACTGACGCACAGCATGGAGTGTGAGAAATGGGAAGGAAGAGGGATCTGCATGGGAGAGAGAGCCGGGAAAGAACCCAATGAGGAGTCATGCCATGCAGGAAAGCCGTGAGTGCATGAATGGATTGTGTTAGTGTGCGCTGATTGTATCACCGATGAATATCAGAATAATGGGGAAAATGTGAGAGACAAGAAGAGAAAACAGGAAGTATGAAGTGCATGTCCATAATGTAACAAATGGCATTGTATACTATGAATACCGTTGACAAATTGCTAAATGCATAAATGTAAACAAATGAACACTATGCTGGACCCCTGGTATTCCAGAAAATAAAAAAAAGAGTTAAAGACAGTAAAAGTTATTATTATATTGAATTAAATTATAATATGAAATATATTACTTTAGTGAAACATATAAAAGTTCTGGCCAAATATCAATAAGCTGATAACAATTTTTCATGTTATGGCTGATAATAACATTTTATCCTGATTTTGATTCTGTGAATAAATTAACAATAACATCTCTAAAAACTAAATTCAACTGTTTTAAATGCTACAAGTGTAGAGTAATATACAGTATGAAAAGTTGTTGTTGTTTTATTCTGAGACTAAAAAGATTATTAAATACTTTAAATTAGTTTTACATGGTGGCAAAATGTAATCTAAAATTGAATGTAAAAAAACTTTTTTTGTTTTATTTGTAAAAACAGTGAATCTGAAATCACACCCTTTACATCAAAGAGAGCAAAGCAAAAATGTACTTGAAAACAAATGTAGGTCTCTATGGGATTCCAGAAAATTAAACAAAACATGAAATCAATGTTGACTATATTTTACTTATTAAATATCCCTGGTCTTATTATACAAAATTCATCAATGCTCTCATTATGTTCTCATAATCTATAATAATAATAATAATATACCGTAATAACTTTCTATGCTTCTCTTATGCTGATGTAAACAAAGGCTCATTGGCAGGGAAAAATAATAATAACCAATAATATTATTACAGTTACAACTTTCATGACCCAAACAACTTTCACTGAATCAATTTAAGTCCCGCCCTACCTTAACTTCCAGCTGAATATCATTTTTAACCCTTTAATTTTTAAATTACAGAGGTTAAATAAAAAAAATGTCAGTGCAGTCACAAAACTTATCAGTAATCAAAGTCAAAGCAATCAAATGAAGAGAACAGAAATCTGGGACAAGCCATTCACAAAGCTGTGAGCTTGCAAAGCACAGCTCCCACCAAAGCCCCGCCACATTCTTTATAAAAGAAAATAACATGGTAAAAGGTGCCACATCAGCAAAGCCAGACAGCACAACCAAACGCTGACAGGACAGAACTCAAAGAAGAGCACCGACCCAGTGAATGAGACAGACAGACAGACGTGCTGTAAATTAGCAGCAAGCAAGGGTCATGAAACAAGTACTTGCATCTCCATATTTTAATTACTGACTGATGTCAATAAGAAACAAGGAAGTATACTGATATACTGAACAGTAGTCAGTCAGTGTTGCAAACTTTTCATATTTTTATATGAAAAGTACCCATATACCCTTCATATTTTTCTTTCTTTAAAGAGGTATGGGACACAAGGCACATACATAATACACAAGTACTTACTTTTGCCTTGTGAAGCAGCTCTTCTGAAGGTTTGCAGAGCATTTGGTCTCGCTAAAAGCCGAGAACATGTGAACATCTTCTGGAGATACATGGTGACCAGATCTGTACAACTAAAACATAACCCAGATATTTATATTTCAGATATAAAAAAAACAATTAATCTACTCAATTCACTTAGGCTAGATCTTAGGCAAGTCCCCCCAGATTAATTGTGTGAGATATTATGTGATCAAATGTAAACAAAAGCTTGATCTATAACATGAATTCAATACCCAATAGACCTAGTATGTTCAATTAAAATTCAAAGACAAGTACATCATTGTCCTGAAGGAAATGTTGTCACCAGGGTGTGATGTTTCTTTATTATATTAATACGACATTTAATACGTTTTGTATATACGTATACTGTATAAGATCTAAGTGCATGAAACCTACAATAATATTTAACAATATTAAAAAACAACGAGGTTCAGGAAACCGTTAAAATAATCAGTATAATTAATAAACACGATCAATACAGACATTAAAGAGCAACACGTCTTATTTTTTCAGTAAACTTTCTTTAGAGACACGTTGGCTGATGCAAGAAGGAAGAATGGCCCAGCATTACATTTCTAAT
Organism: Phoxinus phoxinus; assembly: GCF_949152265.1. Classification (NCBI taxonomy): domain Eukaryota; kingdom Metazoa; phylum Chordata; class Actinopteri; order Cypriniformes; family Leuciscidae; genus Phoxinus; species Phoxinus phoxinus. The sequence goes on from NC_136896.1 coordinate 10,441,409, forward strand.
AGAAAAGCGACACACAAAAGTATCTTTATGTGTAAATATCATGTTACATACCTCAATCTTCAAAATAAATATTACTTATTTAATTCAAGTTCACTGCCACTGCTGCTCTTCAGTGCCACATCAACTCTCAGCAGCTGCTCTCATGTAATCGGCCATGTTGACGTTCATCCACGTTGATACGCAACGAGCGTACGTACTAAGCTTTACGCCGAGAACGTTACGATTCACAAAAATTTTTACGGTCGCTTGGATACGCCGCTTACCCACAATTTTCGCAGAAAACATTACTGTTTAATTTTTTTAAATAATAATAATAATAAACTTTTAAAATCTCAATAAAGGCCAGAATGCAGTTTTGTCGGTATCGCAACCACAATGTCAAAAGATGTTATATGGGTTTTGGTTTGGGTTTGGGCCATGGGTTTGAATCATAATCTCCAGCACTAGAGGGCAGCGTGTAAACATCAGGATAGGCTACACTTATATCAGACGGGTCATCTGCATTCCAAGGGCCGGACATGGACAATGAACCATTCTTAATGCTGATATTTTGCATAGGTTTTTTTTTTTTTTTTGTCTTTAGTGGGTTGGTGGCCCAGTTCTTCCTCCAGCACGTATAGGCTACAGCCGTATCTGAAAAATTAAAATTCTGTCATCATTTACTCACCCTAATGTTGTTCCAAACCTGTATGAGTTTCTTTCTTCTGTTGAACACAAAAGAAGATATTGAAGAATGTTGGTAACCAGACAGTTCACGGCATGGCCATTGACTCTAGTATTTTTTTCCTACTATGGAAGTCAATGGGTATACTAACAGTCAACGGTCTGAATATTCAAAATATTTTATATTTTGTTCACCAGAAGAAAGAAACTCATACAGGTTTGGAACAACATGAGGGTAAGTCAATGATGACAGCATTTTCATTTTTTGGCTGAACTATCCCTTTAAATAGGCCTGTGCTGTAGTCTACTGTATTCTAATCTAGACTCCATAGGTGGTACTAAAATGGCAATTATTTATATTGTAAAGTGATCTATAAATTGTTTTGCTTGAGTTGAAGCTGCTTCATCGAGCCCCTCTTCAGTGGACAGCAAGCCAAATAAGTTTAACCTAATATCTTAAAGATTTTATGGGCAAACAAACTCTTATTAATGAATATTAATGTAGTAGAACAATGCTCTGGTCAATGCAATTCACCTTTAATAAGTTTATAGCAAAATATATTAACAGGATATAAATAGCTAGTGAAACATTGAGAAAGAAAAACATAAAACATAATAAATAAATATTAATATATTGATGATCTCAGACAATATTGTAATTAAATACACCTGACTTGATTTCCATATTTCATGTGAGTTTGAAACATATGATTGGGACATGAAAATATGCATAACAGATATGATCCATAAGGCCTCACGCATGTATCAGGACTCAATTAAAGGAGTAACGTTACATCATCGACATGGACACCTTAGACAACACAATCCAGATGTTCGGACATGTTTTATTTATTTTCCACATTCCACAGTCTCTTAGTTAAAAGCTTTGATCCCATGACTAAATCTGAGACAAGTCCCAGAGTGAAACACCTGGCTGGCACAACTTTGTCAGTTTAGACAGAACCTATCTGACTATGAAAACCTAGGGCCAGTTGCATAAACTTTACTTAGCCACTATGCCTGAAGAACTTGAACAACTAACGTTAGCAGTTAACCATGATGCAGGAATAATCGGTCCTACTTTTACAATTCAAACTGACTGTACGATCTATCCAGTAAGTTAACGTTAGCGGTTTTTGGCACGGGCGAGGGCGGCATCTTTTCATGAAACATAGGGGGCTGGGGGCGACAAAAAAAAATCCTTTCCAGGCGCAGCGAGATGAAAGATCATTGATGGGTGTTTTTCTCTTCTCCGTAAATAAATCAGCAAGCGTTTTTTGGTGGTGGACATCCATTAGCTATTAAATTTCTTTGTCGTTGTGGAGAGCGCAGTGCATGGTTGCATAGCAACGACAGACGCCACGGGAAATTCGGAACGAATTTTACTATTAATAATAAAAGATAAGCTAATGTGCATTGTAAATGTCAGTAATTTATCTTTTTTTGACTCATTCTTTTTATAAAAAATGATTTAAAGGCTGAAATATGTGAGGTTTCTCTTTTTATAAAACCTTTTTTTTGTCAAAACGTTATTTGAACTCAATCTGGCCATCATTTTTAATTGTATTATTTTAATGTTTATGTAAACAAAAAATGCATACATGATGCTAATTTTATTAGTTATTTGCTAGTTTTCGACATAAAACTTGTTGAATTGATTTCATTGTGTAGTAGCCTAGCTAGCCTACTTTTTGAACAGGATTCTGTGATAACCGTGATAATTTTTGTCACTATAATCATGAAATTAAATGTTCATGCCATTTCATAGTGATCAACTAAAAGCAACTATAATGTTTTTACAGCCTATAATATGCAAAGTAGCTTACAATTTTCTTTTAAAATAAATAAATCTCTGATTCTGTTCTTTTAAGGCTGACTTATACAGGCCTACAAAAACTAGTTGAGGTCTAAAACAGTTTGGATAGTTGTTAATATAAGAGTTATGAGACATTATTTAAGATATTTAAGTATTGTATTACATGAGTAGCTCTCGGGCACTTCCATTTTTAAAAAGTAGCCTAGCTATCAAATTAAAAAAGTTGGAGACCCCTAGAGCAATTTAGTTTGCCCTGTTCATGTGTCATGTTCTGGTTCATTGTATGATTATGCACATGCAGGTGTTCCTTGTTAGTTATTAGTCAAGTCAAGTCATTGTTTTTGTACACATTTATGCTAAATAAAAAACATGACACTACAAAACCAAAAACCATGCATGCTACACAACATTTTTATGGAACTTTTGACTTAAAACAAATATGACCTCATAACTTCATATGTCTTGAAGAAAAAAGTAGATGACTAATGTTTACAGTAAGACTGGTCTAAGCAGTTTATGCAACTGCACGCTGATTTTAAAGGCAATAAATATCATGTTATTTTCCCCATTAATGCAGTTGTAGAAGTGAATTGATGGATGAATTTGTAAAGTGGGCAATATGGGCCATGCATGATTAGCCTAAAAAAATGCAAAAGCACTGAACAGCTCCTTAATGTAACTAAACTGTTTAAAACCTATTTCAGAGTACCACTCACAACACACAGAAATAATCTAATTCACAATAGCTAATTATTCACATTATGCACTTTTATCTATATAAATTAAATGAGAATGACATCAGTGCTGAATGTGTTCTTTAAATAAAGACTTCATATGTGCTGAAAAAAAACAAAAAAACAGGAGCAACAGGACCATCTGCATTTTTCCCTCATTCTGAAAGAAATGCGAATAGAGTTTTGAGTTTTGTCATGAAACATTGCTGTTCTTCAGCATTTGTGATGAGCTTAAAATAAATGTATTAATTGAAAATCAATATAACTGACTGGGTGCAAACTTATTGTCCAAGTTGTGTACCACAAATGTTCCCTTTAATGTGTAGCAGGAAACCTTTTTGAAGGGAAGAGAGTTTCTCATGTGTGAAGCAGATGGTTGACATCATTACTAAACAGCCATTAGTGAGCCTGCTGGATCTGAGTCACCATTTGCAAAGTTTACAAAGTTTTCAGTTTACGTTTTGAAGATCGGTTAGTGCCATTAGTTCATAATGTTCATAATGTTTAGTTCACACTTCAAACCATGGCATGAATTGATATACACAGATATGTACAGAAATGGTTGGATACACTTTTGACCCAGCTTAAACCACATATCAACAACAATCATTGATGATGTCTTGAAAAGTATCAATGTGTGAGGAACTCCGTGTTATTCAGGTTCTTTGGGAGGCCATTATAGGATGTGGGGTCAGAGAATGACTGAAAAGCACAGGGTTTTGTTTTTTTAAATGGGAAGGTCACAGATAAAGTTTATGTTTTCCACCTCAGTAACATTGAATAGTCTAGTCTTTGTTCTGAGGATGCCATTAATAGGCGCTCCCTTTCAAAGGTTTCATATGAACACATCTGCTATTTTTTTTTCTAATCAGATATTTCGGTCCAATTACATTGTTCCAAAAAAAAAAAAAAAAAACACATGGAAACAAGATGAGGCACTTGATTATGTTGTTACCATCCAAATACAGGGGATATAAACATACACCAGGAAACAGCTTTCTGGAAGTTTAATTGAAAGAATATGCTGTTTAAGTCTGTTTCGGGGCCCCGGGAAGTCATTCAGACGATGCATTTTCTTTTGAGGAAAGTCATATAGAGACTGAACTTCCAAAAGTAATGTATTATGCATTTGGTATCACAGAGGTCCTTTCTGTGTTCTAAATTTAAAAGGGCAACTATAGTTTCCACTTAGAGACCATGTTCAATGCATTTCCACTGTTGTGAAATTGCCTCAAAGACTTGTATTGTTCTAAACATATTCTAAATATGTCATGCTAACTTAAAAAAAAAACCCTATAACTGCATATTATGACTTTGATCTTAACTGTGTTAAATCTCTATACTCATCTGGGATAGATAAACTGAATATCTGCCCATTTAAAGGAACAGTTTACCCAAAATTAACATTGTGTCATCATTTACTCATAAGATAAGACTTTCTTTATTCACAAAAGATGTAAGAAAGCAGAATGACAACGATAGTCACAGTTCGACTGAATAAGATACAACCTAAAACAACACGGAAATTAAGAAATGTTCATTTTGGGTGAACTATCGCTTTAATTAGCAGCAGCTGATGTTCTTTCGAGATTTTAGAGAGAACGGACTAGCATCTGTGTTTCTAAGAATTCCAAACAAAAACTAAATAGTAAAAATTAAAAGTAAATTGCAACATAATTGTTCTATTGAATTCGTGCCAACCAGTTCCACTGGTTGAGGAAGTGAAAATGCTGTACAAACATCTCTCTTGCATATTTTCCAACATCCCCTTTTCTTCAAAACTGCAGGCTCAAATGTGAATTAGTCCAAATATAAAAAAAAAAGTTTTTCAGACAGTCTGAACCTGGTACACATAATATTATAATTTATATTATTAACACTTTAGTTATAATTATTTGATTTGATCTTATTTGCTGAATTTATACTATTATTTTATTATTAAACACAATACAATCAATAAAAAAAAACTTGTTTTCTTGATTTGACTAGTTTTCTTGATTTTCTTGTGGTTCTTTCAAGGCACACTTTGCAGATGTAAAATAAAAACATAATTTCAAATCCACATGACGTTCTTCTGTAGAATACAAAAGGATATATTTAGCAGAATGTCAGCATCTATTTTTCATACAATGAAAGTTGCATTTAAGTGAACTATCCCTGCATTTATATAATACACGAGATAAGCCTAAATAAGCCTCACGTCCTACATTAAAGATATCATTATACACTTTTTCTGTCCCCAGGGCATCATCTGTGTGAAAGACGTAGATACAAACAGAGACAACACAAAAGAAGAGAACAAAACATGACTTTTGTTGTGTTGATGTTTTTTTTATATGACTACCAAGGGATGTGACCGAGCTAGTTGTAACCCAGAGAGAAACAAAAATGTCTTTGTTTCTGGCCAGAGCTCTGGCAAAAGTGGTACGAACACGGTTAGTGAGGGAAGAGTGTGAATAATGATACTGTAAGGTAAGCTCTCTCTGTCTATCTCTCTCATGTACACACACACACACACACACACACACACACACACACACACACACACACACACACACACACACACACACACACACACACACACACACACACACACACACACACACTCTTTGTCAGCGTCTTTGTCTCTCTCTCTCTCTCTCTCTCTCTCTCTCTCTCTCTCTCTCTCTCTCTCTCTCTCTCTCTCTCTCTGTCTCTCTCTCTCTCTCTGTCTCTCTCTCTCACACACAGTTGAGAAGAGAGAGGTAACAGGCAGATCGTTAACATGGTTGGTGGCGGAGGGAGGGAGAAAGCTTGGCAACTGGCCCGCCCACTCATGCCCCCTAGCCTTATAAGGAACCTCAAGAATGGGAAAGACCCTCTAAGAGAGCCGAGCCAAACACCCAAACAGCACTCTGAGAGCTGGGACGAGTCTGATAGAGGGCGAGAGAGAAAGAGAGAGAGAGAGAGGATTATAGGTCGCTGCATTCATGGATGAACAAGGAGGTAAGTCTATGACAACCACTCATATGAATGCACACTTTACCATACTGGGTTCATGCAGGGCAGGATGTAATTTGGTGGACAAAGGAAGAAAGGAGCAAGAAAAAGATGTAGGTACAGAACTTCAGGACAATGTTTGGATCACATTATGGAGCTGGATAACTGGAAATATACTCAAAATGATCTGATTTTGTTTGTTTTTTTGCTCTAAATCAAGCTTTCTAAAGAAAAGACAGTAGTACTCACAAGTACTTAGTTATGAATGAATGGTCATTTATTTATCTTTGTGTGTTACTTTGGTCAGACAGTTCAAGAATCATATGTTTTTTAGATTCCCACATGCTTTTTTATTGGTTTTCTAATTAAAGATCTGTTGTTTCGCTGAACTAACTAGTTAACTATAGTGATTAAAATGACATAATTAGCATTTTGTAGCTTAAATCAGTGACATAATCTCAATGCAAGTTGCAGAAAGGCATTACACACCTCAAAACATTCTCCTTAAAGGCTTTAAAATGTTCTTTGAAGCATGCTGTTTTTTATTAACTGTTTGACAGGCTGTCAAACAGTTCAGAAGTTCATGCATCGGGTATATTTAGAAGCACTATTGTAGTTCAGGAACTGGAAAAGTGGCTGGATAATCAACCATTGTTCTGAGATCTTACACTACATTTGGTGTATAAGCAATGTAAATAAAGGAAGATAAAAAATACAGCAATCCCCTGCAGGCTGCTTGGTCGTCTGAAGCATCAGGTTTCAGCATCTGGTGTCCATCTAAGAGCTTTAGGAGAGTTTGTGCAGAACTGAGAGCGCCGAGGCAGCATCAGGAGAGAGAGAAAGATTGCATAACACCGGAGGATTTCTTCCTGAGAGTGGACAGGCCATCTGGTAACTAACATCCCACGTGTTACAAAGACAAAAAATTATTCAGTCAGTTAGTCGGAGCTGCAATATTTCTCATGGAGTTTTGCATTCTTGCACGAGGCAAGGAATTACAGGAATGCTTTCGATAGGAGAAGTTCTGTTTCTTTCTCATGCTATGAGAAAACATTTACTCACTGTGACATCTTCCACTAAGTGCCTTGAGCAAACTAAACTTCCTGTGGCTGACACAACAAGGTCAGTGTAGATGTTCCTCATTATTCCAGTCATGTGCAATTGAGGAAGTCCCACCCCTCCTGCACACGGGGCCTCTTTTAGAAGCAATTCCCTTTTATTTAAAGGGCAACACTTCAAAAATCTTTGGACAAGATATGCTTTTCAAAAGTGGAATTTGTAGAAAAATAACAAATAAAGGGACACTTATTCTGTTTAAGTAATTATTTAAATTTGAGGTGAAATATAGGACATATAGGAAAATGTTGCATGCAAAATGGATTCTTCATGACCTTAGAGTGTGGTATATTGCGTGTCATTGTAAATGGCATGTGTAGGTACAGGTCTCTATAGTCTAGTTATGAGTGATGCGTGGGTTGAGTGTGACATCAATCTTTACCACTGTCCACATATGTGGTCTTCTAAAGACACTATCCGTGAGAACATTTGTCATAGACAAACTGTGCTAGATTAAAAATCTATGAAGAGAATCATTAAGAAACTTTTCAATAAATTAATGAAAACTATCAAATGACATCTGCAAAGTATTGAATAAAAGCTCCATCTTTGCTGTTGAGAAGCTGTTGAGATGTTGCAGCTGAAATGTTGTCCATCTGACTATTGTACCTTTGCAAACTTTTCATGAAAGTAGAAGATGTGAATCATTGAGATAATGTAAGCTTACTAATACAGTAATATGTAAGCTTTACTGAAAATTCAAGTGATCACCAAAAACATTAAAAGCTGATTAACATCAATTAGGTTTCGGATCAAGTCGACACAAAATAAAAATTTACCCTATTTACTTTGTTAGCGCATATTACTAGTCTTGGTGAACAATTAATCCGTGCAAGTTAATAGTTTGCCGTGGTAATCTTTAATCAAAGTCTGAAAAGTTACTTCCGGTCTGGTTCCTTTTCTGATGATGTAGGTTTGGCGGCTTGGGTTGAAAAAGCTTAACTCCCCTCAAGCCGTTAGTCTGCTCAGCAGAGATGGAGAGGAGGAGCGCTGGAGTAAAACCCTGCCCTCTGTTCAATATTCCGTTTCACTTGGAAATACGGAACAACACTGGAGAAAAGTCGTTTGCAACTTCCGGTTCACGCTGACTTTCAAATTGACAAGTTAGGGCACATATAATACAACTTGTCCTTGTATTTTAGTTGGCTGCAAAATAAAACAAAAAGTCAAATTTTTGAAATACGGAAAGTCTCTGATAATTCAATCTGATGTGTATTTTTTAAATCATAATGTAAATCAATTAATACAGTAAATGTGGAATTACAATACATCTGTAACACACATTTTGCTCATGGCCTATTTGACTGCCAGCAAAAGCACTTTTTATGTGTCCTCCAACATCACTCTAGAATGCAGCGCTTTCTTATTTTACTTTAGATTAATCAATCAAAATCACTGGTGCGGTTGACATGCTCAAACAGATTGCAGTGTTACTTTACACAACTGCATTGAAGACATGCCTTTAAATCGGTGGTGAAGAAATTGAAATGACTGAGCAATGAAAACTATGATTAAAAAAGTATCTTGGACTACATATTTTTCAGCACTACTAACACTTTCTTATCTATTCTATTCTATTCAAAAAAATAAAAAACTGCGTTGCATTGTACTGTGAAGGGTCATAGCACTTACATACTGTTGTCCTACTGCTAGTTTAATTGCTTCTATTGTTTCTCATTTGTAAGTCGCTTTGGATAAAAGCGTCTGCTAAATGAATAAATGTAAATGTGTACATTCTAATGCAGGAAAATTACGTACTATATATCTGATCGGGCTTGACTGGTCAGGTTTAAATTGAGAAAGATGCCACAGTGAATGAAATATGTTTCTTGTTGTCAGAGATTACGTAATGTCAATGTCAATGTCAATGTCACTTTGATTTGTATAGCACTATTAAAACACCACATGTTGATCAATGTGCTTTACATAATCTCAGTAAAATAGACACAATAATACATTAGTAATGAAAAAAGAAATAAAAATTATCATCAAAAGGATGAATAGGCCATGGCAAACAAATGTCTTAAGTTGTACTTTAAAAACATGTACAGAGTCAGCGCCCCTAACATGTAACGGTAAGCTATTCCAAAATATTGGCGCTACCCCAAATGCACGATCCCCTTTCTGGCTTAACTTGGTCCTTAGAATTTTCAGCAAGTTTTGAGTTGATGATCTCAAAGTTCTTCCTGTCTGATACTCCATTAACAGATCTGATAAATAAGTCGGTGTAAGGCCATGAAGAGATTTATACACCAGTAAAAGAGGGAGCCAATGTAGAGAGACCAAGGATGGAGTGATGTGATCACGTTTTTTAATATTCATTAATAATCTCGCTGCAGCGTTTAGAACCTTTTGCAGTCGTATAATTATAGATGCCTGACTAATACCCTTGTAAAGAATTACAATAATAAAGTCTAGATGATATAAGAGCATATATCTCTTATACGTCAGACATGATTTCATCTTAGCCAAATTTCTCTGATGAAAAAAACTTGACTTTACCACATGATTATCTCTGCATTCAACTTCAGTGAGCTATCAATATAAACACCCAACTTTTTAACTCGTTCTTTAACATATAATGACAGTGGGCCGAAATTTAACTCTGCTGCATCCTGGTTCCTCTGGGGCTGAACACTACAACCTCTGTCTTATTTTCATTGGGATATAAAAAGTTAGAAGCCAGCCATGATTTAAGATCAGACAGGCAGGACATTAGAGGCTCCAGGCTACTTCCGTTTGTAAATGGTAAATATATTTGTAAGTCATCTGCATAGCAATGAAATGCGATGTCATACTTCCTAAAAATATCTCCCAACGGGAGCATATAAAGCGAAAAAAGTGTTGGGGCCAGGATAGAGCCTTGTGGCACAACACATATAAGTTATGTTGATCTCGATGTATACGGGCCAAATCGTACTGCCATGCTTCTAGCAGTCAGGTATGACTTAAACCAATTTAGGGCCTTCCCCTGAATCCCTACATACTCATAGCCGCAAAAGCAGCACCGTGTGATCTATTGTGTCAAAGGCTGCAGTTAGGTCTAATAAAACTAACATTGCTGAATCACCAGAATCCACTGTCATCAGTAAATCATTGAACACTTTTACAAGGGCAGTCTCTGTGGAATGATACTTCTTAAAACCAGACTGGTAAACTTCACCAATGATAATGATAATTGTGAGGACATATTATTCTCTTTCACAATCAGGCTTTCTTTGGTTTGTTGGCTGAGATGTTTGTGTGTCACTTAAAAAAAAAACTAATTTGTTTGTAAGCAGAGATAAAGCCTCTGTGTTACACACTATAAGAAAAAAAACCTGGCCCAATGTAAAGGATTTTTTTCACAGATGGTTTTACTGTGTTTTGAATAACACACTGCATTGTGTTGTGTTTTAGGATTAAAGGAAATGTCTGTAAACTTAACGAATAATATCCTGGTAGAAAATTTGCTTACCAGAACTTTTTTTTTTTAATGCTAAATATATGTGGAAAGCAAGTCACACTGAAATCAAAATGGACAATTCTTGTTTTGTTTTATTTTTTATGGAAAATTGCCGGATTTATTATAAATGATTTATACATGACCATCATTTTTTTTAAGTGTATGTGCCCTTTATCTTTAATCATAAAAAACTTCCCCTTCCTCTTGCAACATCTCTTCTCACTTTCATTTCATTTTGATGGTCCCTTTAACACATTCTGTTGACTATAAGTAACTTTGCACCTACTAACTCTTATTAGAGTGAAGAGTATTAGTAGACTGGTAGTGTTAGAATAAGTTGACACATAAGCCGCCTTCCCACCGCAGGAACTTTCCCCAGGAACTACACTGTAAAAAAATATTTTCAGGATTTGTTATCACAACTTTTTATCTTTTGTCAAATTAACTTCGATAACTAATGTGTGAAGATAACATACTATTTTGAGTTTTTGTTTATTAAACCATTCTTCTTCATTGTTTTAACTAAAATCACAATGAACTAAACATTTTAAGGCAACCATGGTAACTTGCTTTTTTAAGTTAAACCAACATTTTTTTTTATATATAGTGTAGGAACTTAGGGGTGGTACTTGGTGTGTTTACACCGCAGGATCAAGGGTCTAAATTAAGTTCCCGGTAAATATTTCCCCCTCTGAAAGTCCCTGCTGGCGAGGTAGTACTTTTTCGGGGGAACATGCTGATTGGTTGAGTTCACGCCGCATTTTGACTGTTGACTCCACGCAGCATTTTATTTTATCAGCCATTTTTTAAAAATCGCGGTTCTTGGCTTCGTGCAGTAAGAGTTGTCTGTCTGCAAATATGGAATTTAATAAAAAATACGACCGGCAACTGGAAATGGCAATCCGCAATGAAAGCAAATAGTCCCTCAAGGCTCAATTCTTGCGCCACTCCCATGGGCGTCGGAACCATTGTATATGGGTGGGACAAGACCCACCCACTTTTTAAGAACAATGATATTGGACCCACTCACTTTTACATTCAGCGCATATGTCTGTTCGCTTTTCAGAGCGCCGTCAGTCAAATCCATTCCACTTGAGGAACGCCCTAATGAATTAAACTTTATTTCCGCTGAAATCGCTACATTATATTTCTCAACGAGCCGCAACTGACGAAAATAACCGCCCGTTGTACCCTTCCAGTCAAATATCGCATTGCAAACATCAATAACAGCTTTAAGTTGTCAATGTTGGCAAATGACCATGGTATCAGCGGGATAATCCATGGATAGCTGTGCATTTAATGCACGACGTGCATGGAGGCAAAGAACAGGCCGACGTGAAGCCGAGTTTAGTTTACTTTTTTAATTAAAAGGCACCAGAATACATGAAATGGCATTTACTCCAATAAAAAAAATTCTGGAGGAGGACCCACCCACTTTTTTTTTGCTTCCGACGCCCATGCCCACTCCTATTAAACCTGTACATGCTCCCAATGATCCAAATAACGAGAAAGAACCAAATTGCTTACCACAGCTATGCAGACGACACGCAGATCTACTTAACCCCATCGCCTATCGATTACAGCCCCATTGACTCCCTGTTCCAATAGATTGATGAAGTAAACCATTGGATGTGCCAAAACTTTCTTCAGTTAAACAAAGACAAAACTGAAGTCATTGCATTTGGAACCAAAGATCAAGTTCTCAAGGTAAAAGTGAATCCCCTACCTTCACTCTAGGGGTCAAACAACAACAAAATCAAGTCTGGAATCTTGGTGTGTCTCTAGAGTCAGACCTTAGCTTCAGTAGTCATGTCAAAGCAATAACTAAATCAGCATACCATCATCTGAAGAATATTGCAAGAATTTGATGCTTTGTTTCCAGACAAGACTTAGAGAAACTTGTGCATGCTTTCATCACCAGCAGGGTGGATTATAGTAATGGACTCCTCACTGGCCTTCCCAAAAAGACCATAAAATAGTTGCATTAGCTCGTACAGAACAGGATTCTGAGTAGAACCAGAAAAAATGAACATATCACACCAGTCCTCAGGTCTTTACACTGGCTACAAGTTACATATAGGATTGATTTTAAAGTATTATTACTGGTATAAACTGGTGGTATATAATTTCAATGGCCTAGGACCTCTATACATTGCAGATATGCTCACTGAATATAAACCCAACAGATCACTCAGATCTCGGTGGAAATTTCGGTGGAAACGCGGCTATAGTTGCAAAGTTACTTATAGTCAGTAGAATGTCTGTTGGAGGATCATCACAATAAAGAGTTAGCAGGTATTAAGCAGACAGTCTACTAATACTCTAATAAGACTTAGTTAAAATGTAGTTGCAAAGTTACTTATAGTCAGCAGAATGTTCAAAAGGGACCATCAAAATAAAGTGTTACCCTCATCTCTTCTCTGATGATGCGTTCACTGCTCTGTGGGTGGGGCAACCTGTCAATCACATAAGATCACAGCAATAGCAAACTATAACAATTCAATTATCCAATCTATTCCCGATGGACACAATCAAGTCCCGCCCAACATTCTTTCTTGTTCGAAAAGCCGATTCCCTCGTGTATACGTCACAATAGGGAAGAAAAGACTATTGTGACTTCCGTTTCATGCTGAGGATTTGTTTTTTAGATTTAAAATATATTTAATATAAACCTTCTAATTAAATATAGTACATATTACATAATGTACTTCAAAGATGAACAAAAAACAATTTCCAAACTTAAAATACATTAGTTAATGCATATAAATATATAAATAAATGTATTATTTAAAAAACAATAATATTTATATAAAGATATTTATGTAAAGATATTTAGATCGACAATATGTAAAAAAAATATGATGTATTTTGAACTTTTATATTAGCAATTCATTTCTGGACATTATTGTGCATTATGAAATACTAGTTTTAAAACGATGAGATGTTCTGTAGTCATTAGTCATTTCACAACTCAGCGACACAGACGCACTCACTTCCTCTAACCCCCAAACCACCCACAACAGTTGAACTAAACATCCTTTTCTGGCCCATGCAGGAAGACTGTCCAGAAATATATCTGAGGCGCTGAAATGTATACATCATACTTTACAAGGTCACTTCATTTAATACACAGAGGTAATAAGGCGGTGTGTAGTTGTGTAGAACTTTACATAGTCTCCTAAAACAACAAATAATGGATGTCATAATTTGGCCTTTCCTGTTATGACAAAAACATCCTTATCTTGGTTGATTATGGAGATCAAAGCTCAGATCTTAACCACTTTCCCCAAACCATAACACTAAAGAAGAACACTAAGATTTTGAACTGGCATGTCTCTCTTCCGAAGAAGGTTAGTGGAAGACGTCTGCTGGGAATCTGTTCTTCTCAGACATCATGTGTTTGTGCTGACAAGCCCATGTTAACCACAAGATCTCACTGGCACGCGCTTCAAACATGGGTGTGACAAAAACTATTCTCTCTTATGGAAATTCTGAGTGCAAGTTTTATAAACCGCTAAACCAGACACTTTCAGTTGGCTCATTTCTCAGTCTGTAAGACTGAATGAACCTCATAATGTGTAATCTAAAGAGCTTGGCTCTCACATAAAAACAGTCTGATTGCTTTCAAATGGACTTAGATAGCATATAGTAAAGTGGCAAGAAAGGCACAATTTATTTTATTACCTCAAAGCATTACACACGGATGAACGGGAAATGTACACTCAATGGAAAAGCATTTGTTGTAAGTCTTGAATGACTGCTAGCTAAAAGGTATAGTGAGGGCAAAAATACTTATGACGTGATATTACAGGGTCTCATCAGTGTAAGCTCTGGATCAGGCCATGTTATTTATTCACACCACTTACTGTTGGCGGAATGCGCTGTGTGTGGGATTCGCACCTGTCAGCATGAGAGTTCGTTTTCAGATAGTGTTTATCGTCCTGTCTGCTTCATAAATCCTAGATCTTAGCATACTTCCCTGCTGGCAGATGCAAAAAAGAAAATTTTCGAAAGGCAAAAAACATCTTCCTTTATTGACGACTATTCAAATGTAGACGTTTTTTATTACAAAGTAAACTGTATTATACTTTTTTTTTATTTCATTCATTTTTATTAAATAATAATATGAATTTTACATTTCATGTTGAATTCATTACAAATAATATTTTAAAATATGGCGTTAAGGTATATTTACACAGGCAGTTTAATGAAGATCAGAGGTGGCATGAATAGCATGTGAAAAAATGAAACAGGAAACACTTTAAAAATAAAGTCTCTTTTGTTAACTTTAGTTAAGGATGAGCAATAGCCTACATTTGATATTATATTTATTAATCTTTGTTAATGTTAAATTAATCAAAATAAAATTGTTCATTGTTTACAGTGCATTAACTAATGTTAGCAAATACAACATTTGATTTCCGTAATAAAAGTTTAAATTAACATTAATAAGATTAATAAATGCTGTAAAAGTATTGTTAATTCTTAGTTCATGTTAACTATAGATAACTAATGTTAACTAATGAAACCTTAAAGGATTAGTTCACTTTAAAAAAAAAATTGCTGATAATTTACTCACCCCCATGTCATCCAAGGTGTCCATGACTTGCTTTCTTCAGTCGAAAATAAATTAAGGTTTTTGAGGAAAACATTCCAGGATTTTTCTCAATATAATGGACTTCAATGGCAACCAACGGTTTGAAGGTCCAAATGTCAGTCTCAATCATATTTATATGTATCTGTGTCAGTTTATTGTTTAAAGTGGTCCTTAGATGTGCATATGATTATTGATACGTGTATTAGTCTTTGCCCGTTCGCTTTGTAAACACGTCTTGCGTGGCGCATGTTAGAGATGGTACAAGACGGGCATTTGTGGTTAAAAACTAAAAAGTATATAATTTTTATTTATTTTTAGTAAATGACCGATCGTTTCGCTAGATTAGACCCTTATATCTCAACTTGGATCGTGTAGAGCCTTTGAAGCTGCATTGAGACCTATGATTGAGACATTTGGACCTTCAAACTGTTGGTGAAGTCCATATTGAGAAAAATCCTGGAATGTTTTCCTTAAAATGTTTTTCCTTTTCGACTGAAGAAAGAAAGACATCTTGGATGACATGGGGGTCATTAACAGTAAATTATCAGCAAATTTTTTGAAAGTGAACTAATCCTTTAAGTGTTACCATGAAATTATACTCTAAATATGAAACTAAAACTCCAAGCAGGTGGCGGCAATCAGTGAGTCATTCAGTCATTCATTCAACCGATTCATTCAAACTGCTGATTCATTCATCCTTACGGCTATCTGAAAGTTTAACAGTGTAAGTATATTTTTTTCTGCACAACTATAATTTAATCTCTGATGACTGAATAAGTGCAGTTTACCTTTATTCCACACTGATACACAATGATGAAGTGACGTTTTACTCATTGTCACCGCAGGCAGAAAACAAAACACTCAGCAAAACTTGAATGACTCAGTGAGTACTGACCACAATCAAACATTAGTGTCACTGTCACTTGACGGTGGATCTGGTGAAGAAGCTGTCAGTGATCAAAATATTGATTTTGAAGATGTTGTAAGGGATAGTTTTGAGAATATGTTTGAGATTGTGAATATGAGCTAGATGCTGAACGTACTGAAATGAGAACATTCAGTAATGAAACACCTTTGTGTGTTGCTCAGAGACGCACAACAAAACGTAACACGAATTAATCATTTTAACACATTGTTTTTCCATAATTAATCGCACCAATTTAACACGTTAAAGTGACGGCCCTATCATAGTATATGTTGTAGTGCCTTAAAAAACTCAAAACGCATGAAGAAAAAACTTTTATAAATCACAATGCCATTTTATGCTATCAGATAATCCAGGTACTTTGTTTATTGTAATCTAAACCACATTTAAATGAGGAATAGAATTTCGTTCTTTCATCGTTTGAAAGAAAAGCTACTGCATCTGATACACGACAACATGAAACAACCCAAAGACGTCACAACTTGACACCTTTGTTATCAGGCTTTCTCACGAATGTTTTGCTAGAACCACTGTCAGAGTTCTCTATGTAGGATGTGAAGTGACACATATCAATATTTACCATGTCTCAAGAGTGTCACATTGACTTGGATTACCTCATACAAGCTCAGGTACCTAAGGCATGTTAGTGCAGGTGAACCTTACAGAGAAGATATTAAACCTGATGTAACACGTTTAGTCACGGATTTCGACATGACTCTTCAGTCTGATGAGACATAATGAAAACCTACAACAAAGAAACCTTTTAGTGTGTGTTTCCCTTTTGTCAAGAGGAAATGCATCAACGTTCAGTTAAGTAAGGCAAGCAACACACCACTGGTGCAAAATACTGTTTTTGGCCGATGTTTCTATATCAGTAACAACTTGCATTTGGCATAAACTCAGGGACATTTTGCTCTGAGGTGATGCATTTTTTCTGTCTGGAAGAATGCAATAAACACAGTGTAGAAGAGTGTTTGTCCACAAAATACCATTGATTGAGTTGTTTGGTTCTAATGTTATTTTGTTAGCATAACAGCGTTTTTTTTTCGCAATCTGCTAACGTTCTGTCATGACAAGCGACGTATTCCCAAGAGGCCTGAAAGGAAAATAGAGGATGACTTGATCAGAAGTGAAAAGCATTTTCCATATGTAAAGGGTTGGGCTATTGCCAAAGTTTTAAATTTGATTACTGCATAAAATAATACAAATACTGCATAAACATGCATGAAAAACACCAAGGCTAATGTTAATCTTAGTTTGCAGAGCAATAAAACAGGGCTGTTCAGTCCATGGGAATAGGTTAGCATGGTTAATTTACCGTGGATTTCCTCTGACTTTACCACAAGGATGTAAATTTAAGTTCTCGGTAAATCAGACAGTTGTCGTAGTTCTTATAGCAATTTGTTGGCTGCTTACAACCAATGCTCTTCTGTGTTTAAGAACTCCAAACTGGACAGCTGCAAAGTGCATTACTTGCATGTACAGCTGTTTTTCTCAGACAGTGTTTTTGGTTTTGTGCAATATGACTTATGACATATGTTTAGTTCTGTGCAAAATCTGCTTAGTCTGCTTAGTCTTAACAGACCAGTCTTATATCGATGTGACTTTGGACACTTAGCAGTGTCTCTTGGTGTTTAAGAACTTAGCAGTTTCTTAGCTCACTTTACATTGTACAATAGATAGTAACAGTTAAAAAAGACCAGGCTACTAGGATTCAAAAGTAATTCATACTTGAAATGGATGCATTAAATTGTTTATAAGTGACAGTTAGACATTTACCCCCGATTTCACAGACAAGACTTAAACATAGTCCAAGACTAAAATGTAAGTTTGAGCTGGTTTAACTGAAAGCAACTTGCACTGACATATATTAAAATGTGTCAGTGCCATTGTTTTGTCTCAAGATGCAAACCAGGCCTTATCATTTTACACTTGTTTCTTGAGCACCAAATCACCATAATGATTATTACTGAAGGATCATGTGACACTGAAGACAGAAGTAGTCACTGGAATAAATTATAAAATATATTACTGTTTAAACTACTGTTTTTCTGTATTATGTTTAAAGAAATCTCACCAACACTCTAATCTAACAATGAGTGTTTTCATTGTGTCCAGGCAACACTGCAGTTTATCAACACAAACAGGCTTTTAATTCAGGGAAGGAAACCAATAATAAGGAACCTGAACAAGACAATAATAAGGAACCTGAAATAACACTTACAAAGACAGAGACTGATCACTTTCCATATGAGACTTCTCAGGACAATGACGGACCCTGATCCACTGAGTAAAATATTTGGGTGGAATATGTTGTAAAGAAAACAACAGAGCAGTTTGTTCTGGATAACAGCACCTTCCACATGAGTCAAAAGAATAATATTTGGTCTTCATTTAATAATCACCCTCGTGTTGTTCCAAACCCGTATGACCCTTATGTCTCTTACGGAAAACACAAAGTGAACTGTATTCTTAAATCTGACCACTTCTCTTCATGCACTGCATTTACAGCATGCAGCATGATGCCATTTCCCCGAACAAATAGCACTGCTGTGCTTGCTAGGGAATAAACAAAATCGTCTTGCCCTCATTGCATTCACTTCTCTGGAACACAGAGGGTGAATTTACGAGGAATACTCTGGGAATTTTTTTTCCATAAAGGAATGGGGCTGTCAAGCTATAAAAATTACATAAAACTGTCATAAAATGAATAATTTGGTGTATTCCAGATCTTCAGAGAAACAGACTGGAATTTAAGTTCAATTTTAATTTTTAGTTGAGCTATTGCTTTAAGGGAACAACAGCTGAGCTATTTGGTCTGGAAAATAACATAATGCTGCTACATGCAGGGAATGAAGGAAAGTGGTTATTTAAAAGCGAGTTATTTTTGTATCTCATTTCTGACATAAACAGTACTATATACTGTACATGCTTGCATGAACTGGACACATCTTTCATTCATTGTGTCCTCTTATGAAGACAGTTTCCCTAATTATTTTTTAATAAAACGTTTTAATAAAAGTTAAATTCCAAGAAATAAAAACAATTAAATAGTTAAGATGTGGTTTACAGTCTTCAGACCTTTAATGTTTCCCAAACACTTGGATGCCACTGACTTGCATGCCAAAGACAGAAGCTTCAGTTCCAGAGACAGATCAGTATGCAGCTCCACACACAGATTCTCTAAAGTGGTTCAGTTGCAAAACGAGTGCACGACTCACTGCACTAGGGAATTCCGCTCACTGCCGCCCGTGACGTCACTGCAAGCCTGCATGGCTCCACATGCACAATGGGTGTTTCCCCAAAATCACACGCATATTTTTTGCCAAGCAAAGATGCAGTTACGCACACAGGTGTGATTAGTCGTTACTCAAATATAGAAATCCTGATACTGAAAAGTGGTCAGGAATCTAATAACACTCACTTCACTGGGACTTACCGCACAAACCTCGACAATCGTTGACACCGTTCTCAGCGCCGTGCGCGTGTCCTGATGGGTAGGTGAAAAGGCGCAGCAAGGCGCGCGGATTGAAATGCTTCAATCCTGGCATTTATTTTGTAACTACTTTCCGCTTCATTGCATGACATCATGCGAACCTGTCCTTTTAAGCAAACCTTATCAGATGTGGCTTTGTTGGGCTTGCAAGGACTAGAACTAGGCCTAAACTAATAGCGTACAGGGGAGACCTGTTATTTTTTAATGTGTGCCACTGTGCCTCAAACGTATTTCCATATGTGTCTGCTTCTAATTAAAGTAGTGTGGAAACTAATAGTTTTGTAGATGTCTCGTTAAACTGGAGTGTACCTACACATACAACTTTACCAGAGTTTGAATAACTGAAAACATGATCATTTTAAATCTTGTGCACAAATGTATTGTAATCAGATTAAGTTGTAATTAATTGTCATACCCCATCAACATCCTTATTTAATACATTTTTAAGCATTTTTACTTGAAAATGGGAAATACCCCAGAACAAATTAGCCTCTAAAAACTTGCGCTGATGTTATACATTAGATTTAGATTATACCAGTTCAGTTATAACTTTAACTAACATGATCATCACAAATTAAATTGAGACAGATCTGAAAGAATAATTACTTCAAACTTGTTTTCATGTTAATCATTTATAATTGTATAGCTTATGTGTGGACCTCATGAGGGAGGAGGTCATGATAGTGATTTCATTTCTAATTGGTTAATGGTGCTATATCCATTACTGCAACATTCCCTGTTCCCCCCTAGGCTGAATTCATTGATGTACAAAGTTGAGTAGCTGATTTAAATAAACGAAACCATCAAAATAATAACATCACAGTGGTTTCATAAACGTATAATAATATTACCTTTAATTTAGCTTTTATTTTTTTAATCATCTCATACCAAAATAATTGAATTAGTCACTCAGAACCCAAAATTCACATTCTTTGCTGCACGGAATCACTTTTCCCAAGGGTAGCCTACTTATAACATTTAGCCAAAATGAACTATCAATCCATCCATCCATTCTCCACGCAGCTTCTCCTACGCTCATGGGAATTCTCAGCATTTTGGGCTAAAGACAGGGAAACACCCTAGACAGATGTCCTGTCCATCACTGAAATAAAGAAAATATCCTGTTCGTATTTTCCAAGTTATTCATTGGAGCAAGGAAAATTCTCCTGATCTGTTAAATATGTATCAATCTAAAACGCGAATGAAGGGCTTTATTGTATGCACAGTGGGAAGACAGCTGTAAAGCCCAGCAGAATACACAGTGCCATCATGCTTTTAATCCCTGTTTGTTTTTCCATTAAAATGCCAGTAGGTATTACTGTTTGATTTATTTTCTTTTAACACCTAAAAAGCCTCACCAAAACACAATAAGTACTTCACACTAGACTGCATTATAGATTTTGAAAAAAAAACACACACACAAACTGAGTTTGCATTAATGGAGAATTGAATGATATTGACATTGAGCATGTTGTTAATAATTTAAAAGGCTACTGTACAGTTCTGTAACACAGATATGAAATACATTTTAGTTAACAACATTTACGTATTTTTTCAGCTCACACTGTAAAAAAGACTAAATACTAGTACTTAAATACTAGGCTATCATAAGTGTAAATTGTCAATCTTATCTCTTTTTAGAAGTAAAAGTCAAGAACCCATGGCACAGGCCGGCGTTCATCTTTCTGGCTGCTTTTATCATCCTGGGGATCGTCATCATGGTGGCCATTTCTGTCGTCCAGAACAAACCTTTACCCCAGAAGTACAAGGTATGACTGACACTTTGAGTGAACCATATACTGGCTGTTAATCAGATTAGATTTGTATAGACTTCACTAATGCAGTGGTTCCTGTTCACTTGACAGTATGGAATAGTTCTGGACGCAGGCTCCTCGCACACCTCTGTGTTTATCTATGAATGGCCTGCCGAGAAGGAGAACAACACAGGCATGGTACAGCAGAAACACACCTGCAATGTAAAAGGTACATGATCCCTAATTTACTCTGCAGAGGCCAAGATCTGGATTGAAATTCAACTAAAACCGAAAAATAATTCTGGATAAATTTGTTTTTTTAACTACATGAAAGGGATAGTCCAACCAAAAATGAAAACTATCATCATTAGTCACCCCCATGTGTGTTGGTGCGTTCAAGTCATGTCGAAAAGATCGTATAATGAGTTGAATGCACATGAACGCCACCATAAAGCCGTAAATACGAGTGGGAAGCTTGTGATTTTCTTTAAGCCCTGATTGTGAGTCGTGAGTTTGGATCATGGAATTCCACAATACTGTAAAAAAATTATATGATCAATAAGTTATGTCAACATATGTTTTTACATTTCTTTAACTCATCAAAATAAGTTAAGCAATGTTCAACTTTTTTCCCATAAGTTGAAAATGACTTAAACATAAGATGATTGTACTTAATTTAAGAAAGCACTCTTTTTTTACTGTGTAGGTACAGTATTTAGCAGTGACATTGTCAGGCTTTTTTATTTACAACAAAATAAGCTAATTCAATGCAAAAATAGTAGCATTGTAATATAACAACATAATATGTAATAATAATTTTTAAAGTGGCTTCATAAATTATTTAAAAACATTCAAAAGCTAAATGCACCTGATATACTTTCTTTGTTCTTCATTTTCTAGAAGTAGATTGTATTTTAATTAAGAGACCGCATCTTGCTCAGACAAAAGTGACTTGAACGCACATGACATCGTAAACACAACTTCCCAACTCGTAAATACGAACTTCCCAGGAGGACTTGAATGCACTATGTGTGACTTTTTCTACCGTGGAAAAATAATATTAAGTAAAAATAGATATTTAGCAGATTGTCCAAGCTGCTCTTTTTCCATACAGTCACTGATTTTTTATTAAATGACGATTTGAATTTCAGCCTTTTACTCACACAAAGCTATCATATGTCTTTCCGAAGTCTTGAAAAATATTTATATAATAATTTATATATTCATGGTACTTTTGTCCTTCCTAATGCTGATTGGCAGCTCCTGGTCCCCATCCACTTTAATTGTAGAGCAGTTAGACAGTCTGCTAAACTTCTTCTTCACTGTTCCATGAAAGACAAAGTCAGGAGTTTAATTTACTATCCCTTTAGTAGTTTGTCAACACCACATAATTTCCAACAACATTTTGCTTACTAGGCAAAGGCATCTCCAGTTACGATGCTGATCCAGATGGGGCTGGCAAATCTCTGCAGGACTGCATGGTGGAGGCCAAGCAAATAATACCTGCGCACAGACACACGGAAACCCCTGTGTACCTGGGAGCCACGGCAGGCATGAGACTGCTCAAGTAATCACTTTTCAATATTCTCAATTCTCAATCCTATTTATAAATATGAATCAATGATGAATTGTCTTTATTCTGTAATTATCCTACAGGTCAAATGTTTGAAATAATTTAGAATAAAAAAAAAAAAGTTTTTGAAAGAAGTATCTTATGCTCACCAAGGCTGCATTTATTTGATCAAAAAATAATAATAAACAGTAATATTGTGATTTTTTTTTTCTGAGATGGCAAAGCTGAATTTTCAGCATAATTACTCCAGTCTTCAGTGTCACATGATCTTTCAGAAATAATGATAATATGCTAATTTGGTGTTCAATTATTTTAATTATTTATAATGTTTTTTGTTTGTGTGGAAATTATTTGATGAATAAAAAGTTCTAAAAAGAAAAAAAGAATTTTAAATATAAATGTTACATTTTAAAACATGAAATTGAAACCAGTTATTTGATTTTGTAATAAAATTTCACATTATTCCTATTTTTACTGTATTTTTGATCAAATAAACACAGCCTTGATGAGAATAAGAGACTTCTTTCAAAACCATTAAAAAAATCTGAATTATTCCAAACTTTTGGTATAATGCAAATTATTTATTTGAACAATTTTACTAAAGGGGTCACGACATGAGAAATCAAATTTGCTTTGATCTTTTGACATACAAGAGGTATTTGTCCTATTAAAACATCCCGCAAGTTCCAGAGCTAAAAACTTCCTCATCATTATATAAACAAAGCATTTACTTACAGTAATCAAGCTCCAAAAAAACAGCTTGTTTGGATATTAGGGGACTTGTGATGTCACATGAGCAAATGTATTTGCATATGCCTGCCCCCAGAGCAAGACATCGGCAAGTAGCATCGACATCATCGTACCACAGGCCTCGCCCCTAGTGTTCAGTCACTTAATGGCTGACACTTGCCTACACGAGCGTCTTGTCAAAAGCAAATAGAGCTCATTATAATCACTGACACTGTCTACAGTGGATACAGTATGCAGATGCCCGTTCACTTTACTCTACGCGCTTGAGTCTGCCGACAAGAGGAAAGATGGAAAATTAAATAGAAACCTAAAGAAACGTTCGCTTTGACGCATCCTGTTAAAACAGCTCATTTGTGTCTCTGTACAGACTTTAGAAGGATACCAGCCTCAGAAAAAAGTGGATGGTTTGTAATTTTTAATGTCATCCTGGATCGCGTCAGAGGATTATATGTTTGTTCAGAGAATTTGACAACAGGTTGTTTTGTAAACGAGGCACAGTGTAATGGAGAGTTCGCAAAGAAACTTTTGTTGGATGTATCGGATCTGACAGCAGCTGCATCGCAAATCGAAAGTAAACCTACATTTACCATAATGTAAAGTAAAGTAAAGTACCATGAAGTAAACCATAATGCTTTGTCTGTAAATTGCGGTTTTATATGTTTTCAAAACACTTTCTGCGTGCAATAGAGAGTGGGCGTGGATACTGTTTCCTATGCAATTACATTAGCCAATCATAACAGTGGTCATTTACTGACAAGCCTTAAAGGGATAGTTCACCCCAAAATGAAAATCGTCATCATTTACTCACCCTCAAGTTGTACCAAACCTGTGTGAGTTTCTTTCTTCTGTTGAACACAAAATAATATATTTTTTAAAAATGTCGGTAACAGACAGTTGATGGTAGACATTGACTTCCATAATAGAAAAAAAAACAAAAAAACTATGGAAGTCAATGGCTATCTACTGTCTGGTTACCAACAGTCTTCAAAATATCTTTTGTGTTCAACAAAATAAAGAAACTCATAAAGATTTGGAACAAAAAACTAACAGGATGAGTAAATGATGACAGAATTTTCCTTTTTGGATGAACTACCCCTTTAAAAGAGGCGCCCCTTAAAAACTGACCATTTCAGACAGGGGTCAGAATGAAGGTTGAAAATAATAGTTTTTCTGCACATTATTTTGCACAAAAAAACCCAACACAAATATATAAGTGAACCTCAAGGAACATATTAAAATAATAATAAAAAAATCTATGTCATGATTATTTAATTAATTGTTTAGAGATGAAGTTCAATAATATCTATTTTCTCAAGGATGAAGGATGAAGCCGCCTCAGAAAAGGTACTGACCTCGGTAGAACATTCACTGAAGACGTACCCCTTCTCCTACCAGGGAGCTCGTATACTTTCTGGCCAAGAGGAGGGAGCTTTTGGATGGATCACCGTCAATTACCTGAGCGAAAACCTAAATAAGGTATGCTGGGGTTTTTTTTCCATCTGGGTTTAGTAATCTTTCAAATTTGTAAATCAGTGTGAATTACTTATCTAGTATAAAAATGAACAGTGAAACAAACAATTTCAGTGTGAAAAGGAGAATGATGTCAGCTCCTGTGTTTCTCATGCAGCCCACAGGGACTCTAGGAGCTCTGGACCTGGGTGGCGCCTCTACTCAGATAACCTTCATACCGCAACAGGACATTGAATCGAATGACAATTCCATTGACTTTAGGCTGTATGGAAACGATTATCACCTGTACACCCACAGCTTTCTCTGTTACGGGAAGGACCAAGCTCTCAAGATTTCTATGAGCAAGAAATTAGTGTCATCACATGCTGCTTACAAGGTATGATTGTCATTGCAATTGAAAAATAAATATATGTTTAAAGAAAAGATGTAGACTTGCGTAAAATCCCCCTATTGCATATTGTATAAAATTGAGTGTTGCATTGATGCAATATATGTACAGTACCCTTTTAATGCATTTACTGTACATATATGATGCCTACATTGCAAAGCCATTACAATATTGTACAGCAAACATTCGATTTGAGAGGGACAATGAAACATTTAGCTGCATTTTGGTTCTTTACTTTAGCTTTGGTTGAAGTTAACTATTGTTTTTTTTAATGAATATTTTAAGGATAGATATAGACCACACTTGACTCTAATATTGTATCTTATATTCTTAAATATTTTCTTCTTCCCTAAGACAGACCCCATTGAGTTAAGGGATCCTTGCTTCCACCCTGGATATAACATCACCAAGACAGTTCAAAGTGTCTTCGATACCCCTTGTATTAAAGCAGTGAACTTTTCATCTGGATATATCTCTCATGTGGGGTTGGGGAATTGGTCTCAGTGCCAACAATCGATCAGAAAGGTTTTCAATACCAGCCGTTGTGCTTACTCAAAATGCTCTTTCAATGAGGTTTTCCAGCCTTCTGTTGATGGACAATTTGGGGTAAGAAACAATGAAGATTGTTTGGATAAATTTGAATGGCTGGTTGCAAATCAAAACTAGTTTTAATAAACAAACATGCTATTTGATTTTCTAGGCTTTTTCTGCTTTTTTCTTTGTGATGAACTTTTTGAATCTGACCAGTAATTCATTAGCTACAACCAAGCAGAAGCTGGCAACATACTGCTCTACTCCATGGGGAAAGGTGAAGTGGTTTATTTACTGTCTTTGAAAGATGTTTTAAAACGGTCGCATTTTGTTGGGACATGGATGTCTAAATGTGAACTTGCTTGACTTTTATAGATAGTAAAAAATCATCCCGGTACAAAAGAGAAGTATCTTTCAGAATACTGCTTCTCAGGAACATACATACTCACTCTTCTGGAAGACGGATACAATTTCACCTCTGAAAACTGGAAAGACATCCGTTTCATTAAAAAGGTAAGCATGGTGGAAATTAAAAATTATTTCTCATCAAAGAATATGTATTTAGACACTTAAGACACATTAAAAATGTATTTTCAGAACATTTTCATAGGTTTAGGTACAAATTAAAATCAATTTAATACTTTTAATACTGAAGCACTTTTATTTTACAGTAAAAGGAATTGTATAAAAATAGTTTTGGGGCCACACGTTGTGTCATAACTACTTTCTTTTTGCAGATAAGAGACAGTGATGCTGGCTGGACATTAGGTTACATGCTTAACCTGACCAACATGATCCCCGCTGAAGCTCCAGACACTCCCCTGATGCCTTATGGGGGATACGTCACATTTATGATCCTCTTCACACTTTTTATACTTGTTCTCCTTCTTCTGGCCTACCTGTATTTCCGTCAGTCCTCTAGAAAAGCCCAGAAAGGCATAATTTAGATGGACATTTTGCTGTGGTCTCTTAATACTGAATGTTTATTTCTGCAGAGAAAAAAAAATCATGTTTTGAATTTATGTTCTTACATTTCAAAGAATTTGGACACCATACCTCATGTGAAGGATAAACAGGTTTTGTGAGAGAGAAGGGTTATAAGTTCCACTGCAACTCTATTCCCCTTTGTGGTTTTTGTGACCAAATAAAAGTTTTCTTAAAAAAAAATCAAGTCATAAGTACAGGTTAGTTTTTGGGGAGCTGGATGAAAGAGGGTTGCTGAGCTTTCCTAAAAGGAAAAGTGCACTGACATTCAATATATATCGTGTGCCTTTAGTCTGTATGAAAGTTCTCCCAATTTATAGAAAAGCACATATCTTCTTGATGCCAGTATCTTTTACTTTTTTACTTGTTATAAAGAAAGGTCTCTGATTGTAGACCTTATTTTGCATAATGGTCATATGAATATCACTGGATATCATAAGCATTGTTTTCAGCATAGCACTTATTTTTTTTACAAATTGCAAAATGGAGAGACATTTTGCTAGGTCTGTCAGTGCATGTTTTTTTAGTTTTTTTTTTAGCTGTTTCTTACTTTTTATTGCAATGTTTTTTTTATATAAAGTTTTTACATACAATGATGTAACAGGAGAGGTCAAATAATCCTTTGTGCTAAAAACATTTGTTCATGTCTGCTTCTGTAAGGCACATTCTGTATGAATTTCCTGTGTATGGCCCTGAAGTGATATGTAAAATTATGTGAGATTTTGTTTTTATATATTTAAACAGTACCTGTAGCAAATTTCTATTAAATCTACAAATGACGGGTTGTGTATATATTTTATTTTTAATCACATATAATTATATATATATATATATATATAATTTATTACAAAATAAATTAATTTATTTGATATATATATATATTTTTTTTTTTTACATTATAAATTATTTACTCTCACTTTTTCAAATGAATGTCCTTGGCAATTATTAGTGTTAAAAAAATTAAATCTTACTGACCCCCACATACTATATATATATATATATATATATACACACACACACATACATACGCACACACACACATACATATATATATATTTTTTTATTAGATTTAGATGCTACAATATACATAGGATATACATTCATTCTTTATTATTGCTAATGAGAAGTAACATCACCCTTACAAAGGTTTACATTAAGCCTTAATTCCACAGGAATATTTTAACCAAGTATTGCCACTGATATAATGTAAAAATAATAATATGAAGAATCTGTATAGCCTTTCTCACAGATTATATGAGAGGCCATAACACTGTCAAATATATATGCAGAGTATATAGAACCAATTTGAGATCACAGCTCATATCATGAGTACTATTTTATGCTGAAGAGTGTGATGGTGTGTCAGCAGTGGAGATACTGGCAATATACAAACATTAAACATGAAGCAACAATGAAATGTTTAAATCTAGACTCACAGTGGTGCTTAAAAAATTGCTCATACTTAATTGTGTAACAGGTGAACCAATCAAACTTTGCATAGAATTGTTCAATATCTTCTATATATATATATATATAACACCCTCCTTTGAGGATCTGTACCAACTATTTAATCTCTCTAAGCCGTGATTGCCATTCAATTTGATGTGGAAGACATTTAAATTGCATTACAAATGTGGAAGACTGGTGCCCATACGGAGCTTATGGCATGAATGAAATGCTGAGTCAGTGGACACTGGGAGTAGTTTTGGCGTTGCAGTTCTTGGCCTCTCTTGGCCTGATGTGAAGCGTCTCTGAATGTTTGTCTCTGGCGCACTCTTGTGGCTCTTCTCGCTTGTGCAGCATTGATCGTAAGTGTGGCAGGCACTGGTCCCAATCCTCGGGCAGCAAGAGCAAAAGGAAGCCCAAACAAATGATGGACACCGCAATGACACGTACACTGTTGAGCTGGATCTCACACATGTAGCGATCTATGACTGGAGTGCAGAAGATTTATGGTGGTCACTCGGTTGTTACTTCAAAGCGTTTGAATAATTTGATCTTAAAAACAAAGATGCTAATGTAATTAGGGATATTTGGAAAACATGTCAACTATATGCAATTTCTAGTCAATTTTACTAAGATTTCTTTTTGGGAAAGGATGCATTCAATTGATCAAAAGTGGCAGTAACAATATGTATAATGCTACAAAAGATTTCGGTTTCAAATAAATGCTGTTATTTAGAATTTTCTATTCATCAAAGAATCATGAAAAAACACTTATCACGGTTTCTACGAAAGTATTAAGCAGCACAACTGTTTTCAACACTGGTAATAATAAGAAATGTTTCTTGAGCAGGAAATCAGCATATTAGAATGATTTCTGAAGGATCATGTGACACTGGACACTGGAGTAATGACGCTGAACCTTTTAAAATACATCAAGATAGAAACAGTTACTTTAAATTGTAATAATATTTCACAATGTTACTGTTTCACTGTATTTTTGATCAAATAAATGCAGCCTCGTTGGGCATAAAATACTTTGTGTATATTATGAGGTTGAATGAGTAAAATAAACTAATTTACTCAGCCTCATGTTGTTCTAGACCTGCAAGCTTGCTTTCCTCGTGAAACCCAAAAGGAAATGTTTAACAGAATGTTGATGCTGTATTTAAAAAAAACACATAAGTAATCCATAAGCGCTATATTCACATTACTTATATGGAAAACCGCAGTGACATTCCACTAAAAATCCTCATACAGGTCTAATTGTTCAAATTGTTCAAAAACTACATGTTCAAATTGCACAAATTAGTTTTTAAAGTGGAGATTTTCAAGCTCCCCCCTTTTTTTTAATAGACATGAAAATGCACATTCCAAACTTAAATTGTAATTCAAGAATGCTTTGGAATATAGATGTAAGATTGGTCTTGTTTTTAAGAAGACATTTGGCAGATTTTTGTAGAAGTTAAATAAATTAAGAAAGTTAAAAAGAAAAAAAGTTATAGAAGTTTGAGTTTATGAAAATGTA
The DNA here is from genome assembly GCF_949152265.1 of Phoxinus phoxinus. Lineage (NCBI taxonomy): Eukaryota > Metazoa > Chordata > Actinopteri > Cypriniformes > Leuciscidae > Phoxinus > Phoxinus phoxinus. The sequence goes on from NC_136896.1 coordinate 10,471,601, forward strand.
CAAAGTAAAAAAATTAATTATTCATATTTTATATAAAATATATATTTTCAAAACCTGGTGGGACTCTAAAATTGATATTAACCTAAAAAAATGTAGGTTAATATCTCAACAAAATAAGCTTTCAGTGAGATTTAGTTTGGGTGCAGTACCAAACTTTTTCACTAGTTGACATTACTGCCCATATAAGGGCGCCTCCATTTATGTTGTTTGAGTGATCTGAACCATTATTTTTACAATTTTCATACAATTTATGAAGTAGACATCCTATTCAGAAGTAGTATTGGAAGTTTGGCAGATTTTGAAATTAATTCAACCTCTAAGAAACATAAAAAGAACACGTATGTGCATTATAGCTCGCTGCCACGAATGGTGAATCACAAATGGTGAATCTATTATTTTGTTCTTTATATTTAAACATTTTCAGACCTTTTTTTCTAAAACAATTGAATGGATGCTATCTTTTGAACTCTTGGCATGAAAACAAACTGAGGTTTCTACCATTCTTTCAAGATTTTTCATGTTCATCACTATTTCAAAATAAAGGTCTGAACATGCCTTAGGAGTATGAAAATATTCCTATTAAAAATATTAAAAATATATAATATAGTATGATAAATTACAGCTCCTCTGTAATGTATTTTAAAAAGAAAACTAGAGATTGTAAGCTTTCAAATGATATATAGTTTGTCAAGATTGGTTTAGGTTTAGTTTGGGTATTACTGTTTTAAATATATAATGGCCGTGGGCCGTGGGCGGTGCCAATACAAGGGGTTAAATTAAATTTCAATAAATATTTTGTCAATTTCATGCTGTTATATTTTTTATGATTATGGTGCCTTTTTGTCAATATTTACTTTCAATGTAGCAGAGTTAACATACTGTCTAAGCATCTCCTTTTGTGGATTACAGAAGAAATAATAAAACAAATTTGTAAGTCTCATTTTAAAAGCAACAAGTGACTCACCAGCGTTGACGGGGACACTGAGGACAACGCCCAGAGAAATCAGAGTAGGAAGAGTTACCAGAACACCAAAATTCAAGAGGAAGTTGAACACTAAGAGGGCAACCAAAGAAAAATCAACATTGCTAATCATTTTAAGGGAAGATGGCTATTCAAGTACATAAGAGAAGCTTGTGTATTTGTGTCCGTCGTCTTACCCAGCAGAAGAGCGGACATGCCACAGATGCTTGGCCATGGCAAATCTCTCGGTGAAACAAAGTCCTCGGCCCCCGTGAGAAGCAGGATCAGAGGTACAGCGCTAATGAAGACCAAATTAGCTCCGCCGAGGACTGTAAGATACACTGCTGCTTCACCCAGCTTTGCATTACCCAGAACAAGCTTGAACAGAACCTGAGGAAACATGTGCATTTATGCATTTCTGTACAGCTGAAGAGAAAATTAAATAATGAAATGTTCATTTGAAATATAGGTCAATGGCGTATGACAGTCTAAGATGTGCTTGTTGTGCTACAGTATATAATCCTCTCTTACTTTGTATATAGCTGCTGTTGATGCAGACGCAACCACAAGGGAGATGCCAATCACAGAATGGCTGTGGAAACCATCGGCATATGTCATCATAACAATGCCCCCAATGGCTAAAATGGCCGCTACAATCTGTGATCAGACAGAACACTGTTTTTAAACAAAGTACATTATAATAAAAAGGAGAACTCTCAATTACACACAACAGTATAGCCACTATTAAAGCATTTTATACAACAATTGATACATAATAGACTCACCCGCACCCCCATGAAGCGATCCCGCAGGACAATCCAGGATATTAGGAAGACAAAGGCACGGCTACAGCAGAAGAGGGCACAGGCATCAGTGGCGGGGATTCTGCGAAGGCCTTGCAGGTACAGGTAGCTGGTGAGAGTCCACAGCACTCCAAAAGGAGCCACGCGAGAGAGCAGCATTCTCAGTGACAGCCCGTCATCTCCCAAGAACTGACAACACTCTCTATTGTGAATCCACACACATGCAAATAATCTATCATACCATCATTTATCATTCTACCATTTACAATATGCATTTTTGTAGCATAGATTGCCAATCGTTTGGGCACACCTGACTGTTCTTGATTGTAAAAATGTTAAATCTAAAATCTTATGCTTAAAGGAACACAGCGAGTTTTTGGGACTTTAGCTTATTCACCGTATCCCCCAGAGTTAGATAAGTCTATACATACCTTTATCATCTCCGTGCGTGCCGTAACTGTCTGACGCACCCACCGCTAGCCTAGCTTAGCACAAAGACTAGAGGTAAACGGCTCCAGCTAGCATGCTGCTCCCAATAAGTGACAAAATAACGCCAACCTTTTCCTATTTACATGTTGTGATTTGTATAGTCACAGTGTGTACAAATAACAAGGTCACATGAGACACAGCCATCTTCAAACCGTATACAACGATATTCTCAGAAGGCGAAGCACTGCTGTGCTACTTGGGCGAAGTGATTTGCTCGCAGCGCCTGAGAAGCCCCGTGGTGAGGACCAGAGACTGATTTGACTATACAAATCACAACATGTAAATAGGAAAATGTTGCTGTTATTTTGTCACTTATTGGAAGCAGAATGCTAGCTGGAGCTGTGCTAAGCTAGGCTAGCGGTGGGTGCGTCAGACAGAGTTACGGCACGCACGGAGATGAAAAGGGTATGTATGGACTTATCTAACTCTGGGGGATATGGTGAATAAGCTAAAGTCCCAAAAAGTCGACGTGTTCCTTTAATTGCTAAAAGAAATGTCTAATTCTGCAAGGATGCATTAAAAATTTATTAAAAGTGAGAGCAAAGATAATGTTAAATGTTATAATGTTACAAATGATTTCTATTTCAAATAAATGCTGTTTTTTGTTTTTGTTTTTTTTCTATACGGTACATCAAAGAATCCTGAAAAAAAAAATAAAAAAAATATTAAGAAGTCAATCCTGAAGAAGTTTTCAACCCTGATAATAATAATAAATGTTTCTTGGGCCCCCAATCAGCATATTAGAGTGTGTGTGTTTTTTAAGTATCGTCATTCCATCTAATCACAGCTTTTAAATTGTAATAATGTAATACTATATTACTGTTTTTACTGTATTTTTGATAAATAAATTCAACACTGGTAAGCATAAGAGACTTCTTTCAAAAACATAAAAATATCTTACTGACTCCGGTATGTGAACTTTTGAAGCTTTTATTGCTAATACTGCTGTAACTTTTATCATATCAAAAATAAATTGCCAAAATATGTGTGTGTGGGGGGGGTGGGGACTTTGAAAAAAAAAGCCGTTGGATAATGTGTAATGTTAATCAGCATTAGGCAAGGAAAGTCATTTCAGAGGTGGAGAAAGTAATTACATTTTTAAGATTACAAAGACAAACATTTTTCCTGCACTGATGTACACAATAAGAGGTGCACATTGAGAACGTTTTAATACATAGATTTTGATTTCTTGATGACTAAAAGAAGAAAAACTAGTGATAAAACATATCCAATTTAGATACAAACGAGGGAACCCCTGTTAGTGTTAAATTACACCTACTTCCAAAAGTGCTGCTCGGTACAAAAGACTAAACCTTTAAAAAAAAATCATCTGTGCTGAACTCATGAAAAGGACAAAAATGCCATGGGACATTGTTAAGAAAATGAGGTTAAGGTCAAGTCCTCTATCTGAGCAGCCTAGCCCAACAGAACTGCTAAGTCAACAGTCAAGCCAAATTGAAGTGTCGGCATAAATCAAAACTATTACGCAGTGCAGCACTTTTGCAAAGACTTCTCATTTTGAAACTCAGTGAAGATTTGCAGGCCACAGAATGAGAAAGATCTACTTGCATGAAAGGAAACACAACCTGTCTCACCTGAAGCGCTGTTTGGGGCTCTGTCTGTCCTTGCTACAGCACAGGTGACCCAGGTAGTAAAGAGGGAAGATGGCACAGTTCCAGGAGGTGGAGAACCAAGTGAGGGTGAACGGGACATTCAAGCGTCTGACGGTTATTTTGGCCAACTGAGTGCAGCCTGTCCAAGACGCACAGATGAGGATGACCATAGCGACACCCCACAGTGCTCTGCGCAGGAGGACTGCAGTCGTACACAAACAGCAGCGGAGCCTCTGGAGCCTGTTCACACAACCTGATTTGACTGTTTCTGTAGCCGAATGCCCATCTGCCTTCACCTCCACCTTCTCGCTGCCGGACTGGTCCTCCTCTGCAGACACAGACAGCATCATTGCATAATACAAAGTCATAAGAATAGCCACAGGCGTTTAACTGTACTGCCAACTCTTTTCTTTCAGCAGTAAACTTTCATGAAGTACTATAGGAGAAATTTGCTGATGCTTAAAAAGCTTAAATGCAGCAAATGAACGAAATATAATAATATAATTTCTGAACTGTAATCATTACTCGTCTTTAGTGTCACATGATCCTTTAGAAATCATTCTGCTGATCTGCTGCTCAAGAAACATTTCTTATTATCAATGTTGAAAACAGTTGAGCTGCTTAAGGATTCTTTGATTAATAGAAAGTTCAAAAGAACAGCATTTATTTGAAAATATTTTGTAACATTGTTAATGCATTTGCTGTCACTTTTGATCAATTTAATGCATCTTTGTGGAATATAGTATGTGTGTGTATATATATATATATATGCAGATGCTGATATAGTATAAAGTATTAAGAAAAAAAACAATGGTACTGTATAAGGTCATATTGTGAATTTAAAGTTACAATTGTGAGATATGTTGCAGTTGTAAAGTCACAACTGTGAGATAAAAATTAAAAAATTGCAATTGTAAGAAATAGTCAATTTCTTTTTACTCTGGGATTGAAACATTCCTCCATATTTGTGACTTAATGTAATTTAACACAGAAATTATTTTTGACCTGCCCTTAGGCTTTAAAAAAAAAAGTAAGACATGATTACAAAACATTATAAAAAAAGATACAACAGATAGCAAGAAGCCATACACAAGATTGCCTTAAGAGATGCCTTAAGATTGTCAAATGTATTGCTGTCCATTGCACTGAAGATGTAGGCTAACATTGTTTTTCCTGCTATGCAGAAAACCATCCATTGTTTTACAAGGCATCTCATTTCGGAAGACATTTAGTATGTACTGTCCAGAACCAGCCAGGTCTGAAGGATAGAACAGTCAGTGCAAGGAGGACAAGGAGGCAGACAGACTGTCCCCAAGTAGCAGTCAGTCAACACAACGAATGTGACCCTCCCCATAGCCACACCACAGACCAAAGTCTGGGATAGATGTGAATGTGATACGAGTGCCAGCTCGGTGCTGCGCATATTGACCCAGGTGTTACGAAGTCATGCTAAAGTGGTTAAAGATTGGGCCTCTAAACCCAATGATTCAAATTGGAAATCTGAACATCAAAACATGCTGAACTGCCGGCTATTCGTTTTTAAAGATAATCGCAGTTTATGCTCTCAGGGGGTTTTAGGTCTCAACTGCTTAAGGGTACATTTAAGGAGCTACTGTGGTAAGTTTCAAGTTTTAAGTTATGTACATGCAGGAGAGGCGTGAGTTAACTAACTGCACAACAAAGACATGACAGTGTATGGGTTATTAGTTAACTAAAACTTCTAAAAAACATATTTCAGTTAATTTGCCATGGCAACATTTTTCATTTAATTTAGTTTAACTTGATGTACTAAAATAACTAAAAAAAACTAAAAAAAAACTATATAGACATACAGTATTATATATAAAAAGAAAAAAACACATAACAAAGTAAAACATTTTTTTTGTTAAAATCTAAATCAAACTGCTATGATGCAGTCAGTGGAGGAATTGAAATGAGAATTGAGAGAGACCTCGCCTGCTCCCGATGACTCAGCAAATTTGGGCCCTGACTCAGTTACCATCTTATGCATATAGAATCAGTGCCAGAGCTGCACATCATAACTCAGGCTACAGTGCTCAGCTCAAATACAACAATAGATACATCATCCGCTAAACAGATATTTTCAGATATGCAAGATATTTGTCTCTTTTTAATAACATAGAAATTGAATTTTTTTTATTGAGTACTATATACAGAAAGTAATAGAGAAAAGTTGTCTACAAATGATTCAGCTGTTTTTCAAATGAGTTATAGATTTTGTTGCTTGTGCGTGGGCTTGCGGAGGAGCTCAGATAGATGCAGGGGTGTGAAGTTGGACTCTGATTGATGTGTTTGTTTACACCATAGAGCATACACTCATCTCTCGTGTAAAAAAAAACATATATCAAACTAATAGACTGGACAAACAGCTGAAAAGCAAAAAGAAACAGTCCTCGCTTGAACCACCTTTAAACGTTTAAGGACTACATAATGCATGTAAAAGTCATATAAATGCAATATAATGAAATACGTGTAATATGATTTTTTTTATTATGAATTATATAGTAGGCTACACTCCGAGTTCTACAAAACTCATTATTGTGACGTATACCCGAGTGAAACGGCTTCTCTCCAACAAGTAAAATGTAGAGACTTGATTTTGTCCACTGGGAATTGGAATTGATTGGATAGGAAGGTTGTGGTTTGCTACTGCTGTGATCTCATGTGAGTGACAGGTTGTTCCGCCCCCGCGCCAGTCAACACGTCATCAGAGAAAATATGTCATTGCAAGAGGTAGGGGAAATTATTTTAACAAAGATGTCCCATGAATTAAATAATAATGAAGTGCACGGACCATTCCAAAATACTGCAATATTGTGCAAAAAAAAAAAAAAAAAAAAAAAAAGTCTATTTCGAGTTCGTGGTGAATTTAACTTATATCATATTTCTTTCATTCTTTACCTTTTATAACACAAGCATATAGATCAAGTGTAGGCGGCTACTACCTCTGAGAGATGCGTTCCAGGGCACATAGCCATAGTAACCAGTGATCCTCAGAATCCGCTCTTCTATGGATGCGTTGTTGATGTACTCGACCGATCTCGATGACTTCAATTCTTCATTTAGTTCTTCATCAATGACGAGGGATTTCAGCTGTCTGATCTCAGGACTGATATCTGACAATCGGCGCGGACTCATGTCTGAAGGCTTTATCATTCCCCTGAAGTTAAAGAAGAGACATCAGAACACAGTGGATCTCAGCGGAAATGTAGAGCTTAGAAGAACCGACCTGCATGTAAACACAACGTCAACACTGCAAATTAGAGGCACGACACAACGCAATACGACAAAATGCTGCCAATCAATGAAACTGTACAAAACTGCGAGAGTCAGAACTTGCAGTTGCGTTGAACAGACAAAACTATTAAACAGACAATAGTGGAAACTTGTGTATGGTAGGCTACTTATCCCTGCAAGCTAGACGAATGCATTTAAAGGACTAAGGATGCATTTGAATTCAACGAGCAGTTCGTGCGCACGCGCTCATTTTGAAGCCTCTCATATATTCGCCAAGAAATGTATAACTCACTCTGAGACTGAGAAGTTCTGTTTCTTTCGGCACTCTGATTAGCCCATTTTAAGAAGTAGCCTATTTAAAGAATCAAGCGTTTAGAAATCGTGACTGTCCAGGGTAGATATTCAAAATGAGATGCGTTGAGCTGGAGCTTCTCTGCCGTATGAAGACACGACCACCTGTGACCGCAGTGCGCCTGCGCGGACCCAAATTCTGATACCCTGTAAGTTATGTGCTTCCAATCCAATCCAATCCATGGATGCTTCATCTTCTATGGACGATTTTACCCATGCGGACCACCAATATACTATCTTAAAACACACTTTTCAGACTCACTATAATTTATTTAATTTGGTCACTATCAATGCATGTGCATAAATCATAGGATTTTTGTTTTGTTTAAATCACGAGCATTCAGTGGTGGAAATATCTTTTGTAATAAAATGGCAGACTCGAAGCTAATTCCATATAGCTGGTGTGTATATTAATTACACACACATATATAGGCTATTGCATTATTTGCAAAAACCTTATAACTGCTGACTGCTGAAACCTTATAACTACTGAGACTAGACTTGTGTCACTTTGTACCAGAGGTGGACAAAGTACTTCCTTACTTGTCTTGAGTGAAAGACAGATAGGCCTACTACTGGTCAAATATTACTCTGTTACAAGTAAAAGTTGTAAAGACCGATACTTACTTAAGTAAAAGTACAGAATTACTCGTTTGTAAAAGTACTTGCGTATCAAAAGTAAATGTGAATGCATTGTTTTATTATTGTTGCGTTGTTGTATGTACAGTACCGTATGCCTCTGAAGCAATGAGTACAGTTAGTATAGTATCTGTGGAATTAAGAGCTTTTAGAATGTTATAAAACATTAAGCCACTGAACAACAGCCATAATCATCTTCTTTTTTAAATTTTATTTAACACTCCTATCACCCCAACAAAAGAAGTACACATCTATGTAGTGGAGTAAAAAATACTATATTTGTCTTTCAAATGTAGTGAAGTTAAAGTAAAAAGTTTCCAGAAAAAATAATACTCATATAAAGTACAGATACTCAAAAAGTGTACATGAGTACAGTACTCAAGTAAAGGTATTTTGTTACTGTCTACTTCTGCTTTTTACACAATCATTTCCACATCCTTGTTGTGTTGCTCTTGTGATGCACATTGCATTTAGCTGAAGCACAGTGTATTTTCCTTTAGGTGAACAGCTATATTGCAGCAAACACAGCAGCCCAGCACAGCCCATCTGTCTGGCACAGCAGAGATGCCAGTGCATGGCAGGGGGAAAGAAGGAAACTGGCCAAGACTTAGATGAGGAAGTGGATCTTGGAGGATGGTGAGCTACCCATGAAGACAACATTGTAGGCAAAGCCTGTTTTTTTTCCCACACAAAGTTTTAGACTGATCGCATACACATACTCATAATATGCAACCTTTTTATATTCCAGAAGATATATGAGTGGTACCTGACCATGCAAAACTCAATAACACCAATTCTATTGTGTTGTAGGTGTTACCGAGGTGTTGCTGTGCGGTTGCTAATGCATTCTGACTGGTTATTAGCATTTGTTACAAACACTCTATATTGTCCCATATTGTTGAATCATTCAGTGTAAATATATGAGATTATTTACCTGCATTTTATTGCGCCATAAAAATCTTAAACTTGTTAAGAAAAGTGCATATCACAGCAATATCTCATCATCAAGCCACACGATTTAAGAACCAGTCATGACACAAACATTGTGGAATGGAGTTGCATGCTAAAGTTTGATGCAATCTTTCACATCTATAACAATTAAATGAGCAATTAACCTAATAGTGATGCAGACCTTAGCAAACCATGTTAGTTTTCACATATACAGTACATGTATGTTAGTTCATAATCCTGTTTAATAAGTTCCACATTTACTTTTTCACTAGTTTATGGGATTTTTCATTGCTGCTGCAGCACTTTACAATAAAGTATCATCTGTTAACATAGTTAATACATTATCTAACTAACCATAATGCTTAATAACCATGAGTATATCATTTGTAAATCCTTAATCTTTGTAAACATTAGTAAAAATCTAATTGTGCATTGTTTGTTCATAGTTCAGGGTGCATTAACTAAAACAAAATTTGATTTTAAAAATGCATTAGTAAATGTTGAAACTATATCATTGACTTAGATTAATAAATGCTGTAGAAGTATTGTTCATTGCTCATGTTAAAAAAATATAATTAATGTTAACCATTGAAACCTTATTGGAAAGTGTTATAATTTTAGCAAATTTAAAAAAGACAAATAACCTATTTTATATTTCACATGAACAAAATTTGCTGCCTGTTATAAAAAAAAAAGTTTAAAGCCAGATTTCTAAATTAAATAGCAGAGGAAAGAAAAGCAAGACTTTAAGACAGTTGAGAATTAAAATATCTATGCTGGTTACCAAAGCAGTCTTAAAAACATTAAAATAATCATAATGCCATTTGGTCATTAAAATGTCACTCCGATTAGCTTTTCAGCACTTAATCAAATGTATACGTTTTTACCTGTCTTTTTGAGGACATAGTTGCACACAGGGTGCTGGAGTTTGGTCCCCTTTCTGCATTGCGCCGGCACATCATGTGTGGGGATCTTTTCCCTGCAGTGTGGCAGCTTCACGGTCCACAGCAGGTTTTGAAAGATTGCTAGCAGTGGGGGTGTGAGCCACGGTGTGTGTGTGTGTGTGTGTCTGAAGGGGAGTTCATTGTAACTGTTTGGCACCTATCGATCGGAAGATCCGTCTCCACCGCCTCAGTCAGGAGACCTGTGCTTAGCTAAGCAAAAACTTCTGACAGCGCCGTCAATACCCTCCCGACACCTCCCGTTGGAGAACACCGTGGGGAGAAGCCACTGCATATGCTTAACTCAAAATTGAGCTTGGCACACACTGTAGCGAGACCTGACATCTAATGAAGTAGACTGGCTTGGATAAACGCAGGCCATGGGAGAGGGAGTTTAATTGAAAAATCTTGGGTGAGAACTATCGAAGCGCTGGTGGAGATCATTCACATGTATCAAGGACAAACCAAAGGCAAAGTTAAAAGGAGACATTTATAAATAACAACTGCAGTATTCAATAGTTTGTTCTCTTCAAGGAGAACAGAAGGGATTCCATATGGGGCGAGATGTTTTTTTTTTCGAAGTGAAAAGATAACATTAGGCCCTTGTGGTAAGATGGTTCCCCCATGATTTGGTGCAGAAGGCCCGCAGAGTTGTATGTTGGTAGTGTTATTATTTTGCATTTATTATTTATTGTAATTCATGGGGTTATATTCAGTATATAATTCCATTAGTTAAATGTACATTTTAGACATCTTTCTTTTAGACATCTAACCTAAATGTTGCTGTTATGTCATATCTTCAAATAAATATGGGAAATGTAATATGTATCGTTGTATATAGTTAATCTTTCAACATTAAGACAAAATACCTTTACTTTTGGTACCACACATCCAATTTTCAATGGGAAAGTAAATTCAAAAGATCTCTTTAATATGTTCTTTCTCCTAGATAACAATGAAACTGAACGAGTTCAAATGGAGATTTTTTTGATCTTGTGTTCTAGGGTTTCCGAAGATATTTCAGTAATGTCTCAGATTGTTGACACAGTTACAAATATTTCTCATCAAATACTTCTGAAGCCAAATTATTTATATAATTTTTTGTTAACAAATGTCCATTGTGGCTATTTTTTCTCCTTAAGAGTTTTTGAAGAAATAATACATATTAAGTCAGTAATGTAAATGAAGCATTACTGAGATCTGAGGTATGGGAAAAAAATAATATTGTCATTTGAATGGTAATAGTGAATCAAAAATAAAAACCAACAGATACTAACAAGAAATCATTCTGAATATCAAATATATATATATATAAAAAGTATAGTTTTACCATGATACGAAGGAATTATTTACCTTTAGAGAACCCCGTGAAATATAACTCCTATCGCCTATACAAGCAAAATACATTGTCCATTAACAAACTCACTGTTCTCAACCATATCTTTTGCTGTGATGATAATGAGTGCAACATTCAGGTGAATGTCTAGGGGAACTCAAAAAGGTCACTTATAGTTTCACATGCTCTAAGCAGAGGACAACTTATTGAAATATGTCCTGGTCAAGTTTAACAAGGTGAGCTCAGCTGCGGGGCCTTGTTAACATAACCTCGGCTCAATTTCAGCACCACAATTACAGGATGGCATCGAATTCACTTTTGAACAGTAGAGTAAATATCTCTTTTAACAGCACGGAGCAGGCATCCTGAGACTGTTAACAGACCTTACAGCTGCTCGGGTCCACAAAGCCTCTTCGCCCCCACTCAGCAAGGTTTTAATACACGGATATAGCCATACCAAAATGAACTCTGAGAGGTGGAGGAGATGAGTTTGGATTATTTTTTAATAGGAGTCCTGCAAGTTCTGTTGTGCATGTACCGTACAGCATCTGCTGTTTGCTGAAGAATGGACACAATACAATCACATTATCTATTACCAGTTTATTCTGTTTTGATAAAGTGCGACTTGAAACATACATTAAATGCACAACTTTCAGTATCTTAAGGCATGTGAAATCAAATTAAAATATAAAACTGAAAACTATAAATTAATTATAAAATGAGATTTATTTTCTTCCGCAATATACCCCCAGTCACTCATAAGAGCATATTGATGTGACTTCTGTTTTTTTTTGCTTACAATACAACAGTAATGGCACTCAGTGCACTACAGCACCCTTAGGTGGTGGACACTGCATACTGCAACAAACAGAACTGCTTCAGAAGAGACAACATTTCTAAAGGCAGAAAAAACAATAATCCCTTCAGTAGATAAATTCATTATACAGCTTTTTGATTGTCTTATGCCTCTACTAAAAATATATTTTTAATTCCCTTTAAGCATTATGGAATGTAAAAAAAAAAAAAAGTCACCAGGGACCTGCCCCTGTCTAAAAATCTAAAGGAGAGAAAAAGAAAAAAGAAAAAAAAAAACACTAGGCATCGTACACTTGCAGCTTTGAATAGGCTTCAGGCAGGAATACACTACACAACTTTTACACTAAACGAATGGGGATCAAACACTACCAGACTTTCAAGTTATGAACACAACAAAATTAGGCATAATTGTGCACATTGTTGCTGCCAAATGAAAACAATAGTTTGATAACATGCTTGATATCCTTTGACGGAATGCTTGGATGGAATCATAAGCTAAAAAAAAAAAAAATCAGAGTCTGTGCCTCTATTACACTACGTGATTTTCTGCTAAATCTGTCTACACCGACTGCCTAAAATTGATATGGCTCAGACTTTTAAAATAAATCTTCCAAAAGGGTCAAAGCAATGCCATAGAAGAACCATTTTTTAAGAGTGTAGCGCTGACTTGTTTAGAGTCAGACAGCAATCAGGGCAATAATCTGTACAAAAGATGTCTGGTATATTCCAGCCTAAAGCAATTATTCAATCTAGAATAGCCAGAAAACATGATTTACACGATTACATCTGCAAACCTATAATACAGGATATGGATCCCTTTTAAGTTACCTAACAAGAACCGGAATATGTACAGCTATATGACCACTTACCAGTTTATTAATTTATAGTTTGTAAACTATTTATTTTCAGAATTCCTGGATGGATTTATCCGCCACACACACACACACACACACACACACGCACACACACACACACGTTTTTCAGTTCAGTAGCTGCATGAAGAATATCTGATATTATGATATAATGAACTATTCTACAAATTCATACAATCCTTTTCCACAGCACTGTAACTTACCTTTAGCCGGTGTCAAGTATTCATATCTATGGTACGTTTTAGCTAACTTAACAGCAGAGTACACTAATAATACATTTATGCTCTTAGTGGAGGTGCTTCAGAAACATTGATGTGTCGGGTTCTAGATACCGAATTTCAGGATGCCTCATTTGTCCATTGGTCCATTAGAGGTAGCAGTAGGTGAGGTGGAGACCATGTCATCAGGAAACAGATCAGTCTTATCCTCTCTAAATGAGGATGCCTGGTCAGACACAGAGGCAAAGGAGAGGTGATCATGATCCACGATGTTAAGCTGGTCCTCTGTTTTTTGTTTCTTTAGGTAGAAGATCTTCCTGAGCTTCTTCAGCTGCTGAAGTTCACAGAAGGTTTCCAGAACCACCAACATCGCGATCAAGCCCAATATCAGATAGACTGTATAGGAGAAAGACAGACAGGGTTAAAGAGAGGTGGACAATGACCCTTGGGGTATCTCTTTAGCAAACTAAGATAAAGTTTAAGTCCAAAGTTAAAGTTCTGATAGTTGTTTCATTGTCCCTACCACATACACTTCCATTCAAATGTAACATGTCAGTATGATTTTGTTTTTGGAAAGAAATTAATACTTTTATTCAGCAAGAATACATTAATTTGATCAAAAGTGACAGTAAATACTTCTACATTGCTACAAAAATATTCTATTGTTTTCAACATTGATAATAATAAGACATATTACAATGATTTCTGAAGATTCATGCGACACTAAAGACTGGACTAATGATTCTGAAAATTCAGCTTTAACATCCCAGGAATAAATTGCTTTTTAAAATATATTAAAAGAGAAAACAGTCATTTTAAATGTAATAATATTTCACAATATACTGTATTTTTGATCAAATAAATGCAGCCTTGGTGAACATAAGAGACTTTAAAAAACATTAATAAAACATTCCAAATCCCAATCTTTTGAATGGTAGTGCATGTGTGAATGTAAGAAAGTAAAATTCAAATGAAATGTACAATATATGGCTCAACATCAATAAGGATTCAACTGACTTTGCACTTACAGGTAATGCCCAATTTATAGAGTTCTCTGAACCTCTGGTGGTAGCCCTCTCCTGGCACATAATCTCCCAAGCCAATAGTACTAAGAGAGATGAAGCAGAAATAGAAGGACTCTAGGAAATTCCACTCCTCCTCCAGTACTGAGAAGATGATGGCAGGTATAAGGAAGAAGCAGGAGATGGTAATAATGGCCAGTAGGGCAGCGTGCACGCCGGCCAGCAGAGGTTTGGACATGCCCCAGCGCCGGTGCAGGTGCTCCACGGGCCTGCGGGTACTGAACTCCATGATCCTCTGGACCACCGCAGTCAGGAACAGCAAGGTGAATGGGATTCCCACCACTGAGTAAATGATGCAGAAGGCCTTACCACCATCCGACAGAGGAACGGTGTGGCCATACCCTGGAAAGAAAACATGAAGCTCTTTGAAAATGTCTTTTGTACATTCTAAGACAATCTAGCATTTTACTCAAATTAACCAGTTATTAAACACCATCTTAATGACATAAAGAAAAGTCACCAGGAATGTCAAGGGTGTTTCCTTTTGTAGTGCTTAAATACTGCTGGATTAAGTTACATAATCCTTGGAAACACTACACACACTGCATGCTTATCCTTCAGACACCCTTCAAATCGCACACAGATCATCCACATTGAATTACAAAACCACTAGGGCTCCACGGGGACTGTTAATATATGAGTATGCACTTGCTATATTTGTAAGAGTATCCTAATAAATATACTAAAACCTCTCAAAATGGACCTGTGAGGGTGGTCATTATCATTAGAACAGAAAATTCAAAAGTGGTCCCAAATAAAGTATTTAGTGTTCTATTTGTTGCTACTATTATATATATATATACTAATGTTTAATAAAGCATCTTGACTCTTGAGCACTGACTTTAATGTTACTGTAGTAACTCAGTCAATTGACAATCGCATGACACTGCAGGTCATTTGAAATGATGAAGCCCATTAGAAACAACTGGGTCCGTGTGAAATAACATCCATTTTTTTTCTAGAACACATGTTTTTATCTCATGTGATTGAACTTAATTATCTTCTGCAACGTGTTGTTTATTTCTGTGAAAAACTTTTGCCAACTAGTTTCATTAGCAAAAAATAATATATTAAATAATAAGCTAAATCAATTAAGAGTGTCTAAATTGTATTTAATCTCCCACTGTATCCTATTTTATTGTTTTATGTTTTTACCTTTTCCTTTTTGCAAATTAAGAAGATATATTTTTTTTACCTCCTTTTTATTGTCTTATTATATATTGGCAACTACCTAATTCATATATTGCAAATGTTAACAATCAGGGCCAGGCCCATAAAGCTTTGTTGACTTTTGACTATTTATGAAGGGAGGGAACCCATTATACAGCCATAGGCTACCTCTTTTCTAGAGTTACATTCATGCTTGTTTTAAAGCATATTAGTATTTATAAATATGATTGTAAATGTTGGGCTGTTTAACAAGACCATCTAAGCTTGTCAGACAACACAGGCGTGAGCTATAATGCTTTTATCGCAGATCAGAGAGGACAGGTCGACCTTAATGAAATGACATCACTGGCCTCTTTTCTGTCATTGATCCTCTTGTGAATAATTGTAAAGAGTGACTTCAGATGATCAGAATTATCTCATGTAGGCTAGGCCTAAATAAACTGTTAACACACACACACACACACACACACAAAATCCTATAATAGTGTTGTCAAGAGACTGTCTTTGCTCACCTGTCGTGGAAAGCACAGTGCTGGCAAAGAAGAGTGCAGATGTGAAATCCCAGTTCCAGCTAGTGGAGGCATTATTGAGAACCGACACGCCGTAATTACTCGCCTCTAATGCTTTAGCCAGAAACTCCTCAAGTCTTTCATCGGACAGACATTCATTGTCATCTAGAAACCGCTGCTTCACGGCCCGAAGCTCCTCTCGAAGCTGCTCCTCATACGGCAGTTCCACCGCGGAAAACACTAAAGCCCCGAATATCAGATACACCAAATACGCCGCCACCAAGACCAAAAAATACCACGTAGACCTGTAACCTTCTATGACACGCACACACGAACCTCCCGATAGACACTGAAGCATTGTCTCCGCGGCAAAATAGGTGAGATGATTAAAACAGGTAACTTAGTTCAGTCTAATAACAGGAATACAATCGTTTTATACAAAGAAATAAACTCTTACAGCTGTCTTTAAGTTATAATTTCCTGTTTGTCTCCTGCCGGTATTGCGGAGCTGATGTGACGGACGATCAGTAGCCGGGTTTACTAATCGTACCATGGCGAAGGGTTTTTGTTAATATTCATGAATCTAACATTCGCCTGTAGAAGGTGACAACGTAACGTCAGCACTACTTAATTAATATTTATAGATAAGTCTTCGCCATTGGACAGTTGCAACAGGCGTCAGGGTTACCTGATTAATATTCATAAGATTGCCTTCGCCGTAGTAGATTTACGTCAGGCTCATGACGTCTTGTTCCTCAGCGTGTCACCTTACGCAGATCAGCTTTATTCATCACATTTATCACGGCAGGGCGCACCCAGAAAGGTAAACCTGAGGAATTTGCCTTTATAAGAGAGAGAGAGAGACAGTTAAGCAGCTGTCACAAAGAGACAATATTAAGTGAAAGCCCCATCAGAGTCCACATCTGCTCAAAGACAGGCTAGGCTATACTGTATGGGCCATCATTGATACTTTCTGTTAGGCGGCCTACCTGGTAGAACAGGTTTGACCAGGTGGTGATTGGATGGACTAATCATGACAAAAGTTTTGAAAAGTGACCTCAAACAAGGTGTTGCTGCAGACATTCGTATGCCTCAACCTGTTTCTATAGGCCATCGAAAGGCTTTTGTAGGCTACCAATGGTTCTGTAGGCCTATAGCCAAAATTCTTGTCTGGTTTCTGTGAAGGGTAGTTGTGAGGTATAATGTCTGCATTTCAGCTATAGTTCAGTGACCTTTTCAGTCTATCATCTGATCAATAAATGTAAATTAAGCCGGAGTATGAAAGCGCCATGATACTATCATAAAGGTGGCCCACATCAACTGAACTGTCTCATGTCTCTTGAAGCCATTAGCTGTAGCTATGACAAAAAAAAATATAAAAGTAATTATTGACTGGTAGCTATACTTATAACATCAGTTTGATTCACAAATGAATCATTCAGTCCAGTTTGTTATTCGGTCACCTGATTCACTGAAAATATCTGACACAAAAGAACAATTCAATCACAAACATGGCCAGAGGATGAATGTCAAGATTGTCATTGAATAATAATAAAAATGAAAGCTATTTTATGACTTTTTAGGGCATATCACACGTGGAATGTAGCACAGAAGTTGTATGGACCATTTTTCAACAATTTAGCTTTTTTGTCTTGTTGGAGCTGACATCATCTGTTTTTGCATTTGACGTCATCTGTCCTTATTCACTTAAAAAAAAAAAACTTGTTTGTTCCAGAAGAATTAAAGCTATGCAAGGTTGGAATGACATTTTCTTTTTTTTTTCTTTTTTGTGTGAACTTGAACTATCCCTTTATCTTTGATCTTTGAAACATTTCTTCATTTTAAAAACATGACTCCACCCTGCGTGGCAGCATTACACGAGATGCAAATCTCAATAAACCGGTCTGTGCACATTCAGCTAATACATCTGAGATCATCAGACTGCTCACGTTGACAAGTTCCTCGTATGACACTGTAAAACAATTAAATAAGGTAAAAGTACAACGAGAAGAATTAAGCCAATCCCAAACTCTCTCTCAAACAATGCTCTAGTCATCATTTTAGTGCCTGTTTTCGTGAGTGGCTGGACAGCTTGATGTGGCAGCTGTATTCCTGTACGGCAGTATTGCTGCATCATTGGCTATACACTTCATTCTTGGTATTGAACAGAAGTCAAACTGTGAGAGCTTCCTTTTTATATTCTGTTTGGGTTATTTCTGGATGATCGAGTGAAATGTGAGACCTCAGGCCAGACCAGAGAGCCAGTAGCCTAGTCAAGGTTGTTGCTTTCACACAGGCACTCAGCAATGTCATTGTTATAGGCTCAGGGCTCGCAAAATTTCGAAATCGCTGGTAGCCCTTCGGGCAGGCACACTTCAGATTTTGGTAGCCCGAAATGAATTTTACTAGCCCAAATGAAAAGACAATTTTTAATGTAGAAAATTGGTCAGGAGTCAAAACATGGGTCAAAAACTTTTTCAAAACACAAATATCAACAATTGGATATAAAATAATAAAATTAGAATCATCTAACAATCAAACATACACATTCTAACTGAACTGAAATTTGTGTGACCAGTATAATTACAGCTCAAATATTCTGACATTTACGAGCAGTGACAGACCAATGAGGCTCAGATGAACATACACACACACACACACACACAACCTGTCCTTTCTGTTCCTGTTTCGGCGCCGCTGCGGATGGAAGATGAAGAACGTGCTGAATCTGATTAGGCCTAACAAGACTGAAGCGAACACTATTTCAGATATCCCGTCGGGCCAATAGAGGCCGGTTATGCGCTTTGGTAGCCCGACTGGGAAACACAATAGACCCGGGACGTCGGGCTGGTTACTGTAAGTGATATGTCAAAACTAATCTACTATGACAATTATTGACATCAATTTCACTGACAATAAGATTAATATCAAACTGTTATTCTTGTGAAAATAATCACCAGACTTTTGCTGAGTTTTTTTAATCTATAACCATAAGGGTTGATTCACAAAGAACATGTTTTTACATTGATCTAAAGCCTACTTACTTTTAGCCATGCGCCAAACGGGAGTGCAACGTGCATGTTTACATTACATTTACATTTATGCTTTTATCAGACCCTTTTATAGAAAGTGACTAACAAAAGAGCCAATATTCGTGATAAAGGGTCTACAATGCCATGCAGTAGCCTAAAGTAAGCAAGCAGCGTTGTTGTGTTTAATCCAGAAAACAGAACGTTCCCCAATGTTAGTATCTGGTTCCCGTTTGGTTATTTTAGATAACCAATTAATAACGTTCTAGGAACGCTCTTCTAGGTTTTATTTTTGTTGCAACCATAAAATAACGTTCCCAGAACGTTGAAGTAGCCTATAAGGTTATTTTTAAATAACCTAAAAAATAACTTGTAGGCTATGAAAGAAAGTTCCCCTATATCATTATTTTGCCACCATAAAATAACGTTATCAGAATGTTGCAGGGTGGTTATTTTTTAAATAGCCTAAAAATAACGTATAGGCCTACAGAATAACGTTCTACAAATCAAAAACGAACGTTTAAATTTCCGTCAAGAAAACTTTCCTGGCTAACCAAAAACGAACCTTACAAAATAACGTTCTGTGAACAAAAAAATAGAATGTTATGAAAAACCAACAATTGTTAGCTGGGAACGTGAGACTCAGGGTAATGGAATGTGAAATAAAATTGTAACTTATGCCAGCAGCCATATCACCCTCTAGCTAGCCTAACCCAAGACTGGTTGCACTGAAGCTAGCAGAGCCTGGTCAGTACCTGAATGGGAGACCTGAGAAAAGGTTGCTGCTGGAAGAGCTGTTAGTGAGGCCAGCAGGGGGTGCTGCTCACCCTGTGGTCTGTGTGGGTCCTAACGCCCCAGTAGAGTGACGAAGACACAGACAGACACTATACTGTCAAAAAGCACTGTCCTTCGGATGAGACCGACGGTAAACCGAGGTCCTGACTCTCTGTAGTCATTACAAATCCCATGCCACTTCTCGTACTCTTTACTCGGCGTGTAACCCTGGTTTCCTGGCCACATTCCCTCCAATGGACCTTGCCAATCAGCCTCCTTATAGGCTAATCCCCATCCATTGAATTGACTGTATCACTCTCTCTCCTCTCTCCACATATAGCTGGTGTGTTTTGAGCGCTCTGGCGCCGTTGTAGGCTACTGTGGCTGGCTGCACACTGCATGGTGGTTGAGGTAAGATGATTGTAAGATGAGGCATGATTGTAAAGCGCTTTGCCAGCAGTAGGCCTAATATATGAAAAGCGCCATATAAATGCCTCATTCATTCATTCATTCATTCATTCATTCATTCATTCATTCATTCATTCATTCATTCATTCATTCATTCATTCATTCATTCATTCAACTTCAGTGCTGTGCTCTTTAGAAAGAGTGGGGAAAACAGACGTAAACGAGACAAAAAAGTGGGTAAAACAGACTTTGTGAACGATACCTTTAATGCAGATTACGCTGAGCCATGATGATCCCCATACACCTTCAGAACAGGCTGTATTCAGATTACTGGATGACCAGCCTATGGGTCTTTCAATGTTAGTGCTCCTTTTAATGACCACTAGAGGGTGCTGTGACTCCAAAAACTGGGGGGGAAATGTGTCTAAAAAGTGTCTAAATCCTGGTCTGGTTATTGTCCGTACCATGTTTTTGAAAGGATAGCTTACTCTGTCATTCACCTTAGCACGTATATTTGCATTCCTCTACTGTGAGTGGAAAAAATATATGTTTACCATGCCACATCTGAAGAGTTATAGTCTTTTGAAAGTGTGTCTAGAACACTGTCAACTTTACACCTGGGTATAATTTATCGTTACTGTTTCACGGCCCACAGACCTTTGATGTTCCTCTGTCTACTGTACTTCTCCGCCTGCTGTGGTAAGTGTTATATTTTAGCTTGTGATTTCCATGTTTAGCTACTTTAAAGGCAGAGGAAGTTGTTTGTTATGTGTTTTGAATTGTTGGATTGTGTTTTATGAGGCTACCGTTAGGTTATCACCTACTGTTTAAAGCCATTTTCACATACTTATTCCATTATTCAAATGTTTTTTCCATTACTCACTTGTGCCTTAATCATATTTTTCAGACCTCGTAAAAACCTGTGATATTTCCTACGTCAAAGGGAGGACACAGAATGAAGATTAATCGGTGGCTTTGTCGACACTTCTGTTGATCTACACCTGTGCGCATAAAGGAACAGCAGAGAAGCATAAATGCTTCAAAGCATTCCAACTTAGTTTTAGTGCTTCACAGAAAGGCCCTTTTCTTCCAGTTGCTGGCTGAAAAGAAAGACAGATGAAATGTCAGTGCGCACATAGGGATTAAATGTCCTATTTGTTGAAAACAAGAACTTTCTAAAAATCCAGCATGAGGTTACTTCATAAATCAAAGGAGATCATGTTGTGAGTCTCCACCTAACCTTGTCTTTAGTCTATCATTTGTCTCTTACATGGCACAGACTGCTCATATTATGCGTTGTTAACATAGCCTTTTAGACAGGAAATGAACACGTGCAGAGCCAACCAAAGTCAACATTCTGTCTCAATGGTTGGCATTTGTGTTTGTGCCTTCTGTTAGGGTTGTGTTTTTTTTTACCCACCCTGGGCTGTTGACCAGTTCCCAGGCTTATGTTGCAATAGTGCTGAAATTAAGATCTGGACCAATCTGACAGCTGGCCTTGGTTTGTCATCCTTTTGTGACGCACAAGCACCCTGACGCCATGTGCCCCGCAGGCAGGACGCTAGTTAGCCGGGTTGCGTGCTTTGGCAGGAGCTGCCACTCAGCGTGTATGTTTTCAGCTGTACTTTTTGGGGCACGTCATTGATTGGGGCCACATGCTGCATATACGTGCATATGTTTCAGGTTGAGCGCAGGGGAAGCTTCCTGGCTCAACAACTTCTGCGGTTCACTTTGGACATGTAGGCTGTGTAGTCGGGACACAGAAAATGCATCTGGAAAAGACATCCCAGCCGGTCCACCCCACAGGGGCTCTTACACTAGGTCTAGTTCATGAAGAGCTGGGGTGAGCACGCTGCATTCTGGTCACTCCTTTGAGAATAAAGCCTGCATTACCTCCTCTGATTTATATCGCCCTTTTTTATAGCCACTGGCAGAAAACTCACTTGCATTCTTGTATGCACTTCTGCAGTTAATGTTAGAAAAACGAAATAAAGAATTACTAAAATCGAGAAAGTATAATTTCTTATCACCGCTTTATACCTCATTGAGACTTTCAAATCTCCTCCTTTCAAATCTATCCATCCATCCATCCATCCATCCATCCATCCATCCATCCATCCATC
Source organism: Phoxinus phoxinus (assembly GCF_949152265.1). Taxonomy (NCBI): domain Eukaryota; kingdom Metazoa; phylum Chordata; class Actinopteri; order Cypriniformes; family Leuciscidae; genus Phoxinus; species Phoxinus phoxinus. The sequence goes on from NC_136896.1 coordinate 10,493,944, forward strand.
CATCCATCCATCCATCCATCCATCCATCCATCCATCTGTCTATATAAAAATGGTTTAATTCAATCAATGGATTGGCTCAAGAACCATTTGAATGTGAATCAGCTTCACTGGTTTATTCACAAGTTCATCCGAGTCATTGTTCATTGACTGGTCTTCATAGTTCACGAAGTATTTTTTGTGTGCAGTCTGCGAAGATGACTATACATGTTTTCTTGCCATTAATCGTACTTTCAATTCAGACAGCAAACTTGAGTAAAATAGGACTTTATTGTGTAGTTGTAGAGTCAATATTGTTGTTGTAGATATAGCGCATGTGAGTTTGTACAGTGTTTATTTGATAGTTATACTGGAAATGACTATTATTACTAGTATCTGACTACTGGGTTTTTAAATGACATTACCCCACAGAGATTTGCCCATGATGTTAATAACTCTTAACATTTTGAGAGTCTGCTTTTTGTAAAGCGTTTCTAATTTAATCTGCCACCTTCCTTCATGACCTCAACACCATTTTTTGGTGTTTTGAGTCCAGAGTCAGCTTCGCTTCTCAGACAGATGACTGGCTTGGTGCGCAGAAATGTGAAAGTGGCTGGTGTTTGAAATGTGCTGAACTTCCTCCATGAGCTCATCTTATGGCCAGAATGTGGCAAAGTTAATATCCTCTTAATCTACCCTGAATCATACATCATCAATTTGCCATGCCTCTGTACGACAACTGAAAAGATGCATCTGTAATGTGCTCTGAAATGAATACTTTGTCTTGTGGTCCCTCTATTTTCGAAACACTGAAACTGGCACCCTTGCCGCATTAATTCATCTTTATTTCCCTGCCAATGGTGAAGTCAGACGGGTGTCTTTGATTAAGTTGTTTGCACTGACATCAAACGCGTTTAAAATGAGCGTTACCTTTGCAGATGACTTATACCTTTATATGAATGAATGAAACAGACGATTTTTCCATGTGGTTCCCTAATGAGCTGAGGAGTTCTTGGGAACAAGCTGTTTTAAACTCCCTTGGTCCTAAAAAAAAAATAAGAAAAAGGGAACGGATTGTATTTTGACAGAATCTTGATGAAGGATAGTGTTGTTTAGATGTAAGCATAAGAAAGCAATTTTGCCGACCTTTGGATTAAAGTAAAGCAACAACTTTGAACTCGTTCCCGCTTTTATAGTTCTATATCTTGCTGAAAGAATGAGTCAGCCTGTCAGTAAAGTATGATTAATGAAGGTTATTAATGATGGCCGGTTTCTCGTGCTTTTTGTGAAGATATTTAGATAACATGATTTAGTTTAGACATTTCTGGGTCAGGAGATTTGTTTAACCGGCAAAACTGTTGTGATATGTCCAAACGTTTGCTTGAAATGACCCCGGACCTATTGGACAAATATGAGTAGAGTAAGCCAATGTAATTAAGCATGTAATTACCATAGAGTGTGATTAGTGAGAGCTCAGTTACTGTTGTGACAGTTCAGTTCCTCTTGCTCTACGGGTGTCTACAAAACAAGCTGTTGTTTTTGGCCACAACATGAGTATTTATTAGATGAATCGATACAGTCACTAGCAGTAGTGTGAAAGACATTTAGTCTACTAACTGGTCTCTAATATCTGCCAATTTTAAGACAACCTATTATTATTTGAATAGATGAGTTTATGGGATAGTTCACCCAAAAAATTAAAAAGACGTTTTGAAAAATGTCTCTACACTTTTTTGTCTAACAATGAAAGTCAATGGGGTCCAAAAAAGTTAAAAAAATTATAATATTGAAATTTTTTATGTTCCACAGAAGAAAGTAATAACGTTTGAAACAACATGAGGGTGAACAAATGATGACAGAATTAAACAATTTTGAGTGAAGGAATTTTGTGCCTCTATTGTGTTCTTTTGAGGAAAACTTGTTAACATTTTAGCATTGTGTGTTCATTAGTTTGTTCATTGCCCAAATATTGAGGTCACTAAAAACAGCTGGGTGGTCCACATTACATCACTGTATTGTCTTTTGCCTTATGTAATCACTGCATATTTTATGTGGTCACTGCAGATGATAGAAGTTCGTAAACCCTAATCTTTGCCCCCAATTTCTATTAAAGATCGTTTCCCCATCTTGACGCATATGGCAGGCTTGTGTTTCTGAAAGAGGAATTATAAAAAACATGAAATGGAAAATGTTTTCTTATCTGCTTGCTTGGCCTATGTGCAATATTCCCCCAAACAGGATGCAAGTATAATATTTTGAAAGATGTAGGCTATTATAATTATGAACTTTCCAAGTCATTTTGGGTCTTGAGAGGAAATGCGCCACTCAGATGACTGTATTTTAATGTTCAAAAACAGCACTGGACCGCTCTATACACCCTGACCCATTAGTCTTCTGTACTTTACCTTGGCTGGAACAACAACAGTAGACAAAATAATTTCAAAAACATACTGACGTGATGAAAGAGCTCTCATCGTTCTTTCTGCGCACTTATGACCTGCAACTAGACCACATTCCCAGTTTTGTATCCTATATGGATTTTTAAAAATGGTTGTGCTGCAGTATTTGACCTTCTCATTTGCACCATCCGTCACACAATTCACAGAGAAAAGGTGAAAATCCTGGTATACTGAACATCTGACCTAAACTCTTACCGACTTTAAACTTTTGAACAGTAGACTGTTTGTGTGTGTGTGTATATATAGTACCCTACCATTTTCATTACTATCCCTGTATATGAATAAATATTCAAGTCACATTTAATAGAGATTTTCCCTACTGTGCTATTTTGTCTACAAAAAGAGGAAACTATTTCTGGCCAGCCTTAATGTTTCATAAATCTCAGCTACTTTATGTCTTGAATTTTATCACATTATTTATATATTTCTGTCATTATGGTTCTTTTTTTTTGTAATGATGGACCTTGAAATAAAAGAGTGAGATGCAGTAATGCCTTAACATGTATTTATATGAACAGTAAAGGCAAGAGTAAAGACTCTTGAAAAAAACTTTGGCAGCTTTTGTTAGCTTTACCTCAGAAAATCTCTTCCAATACAAAAGTTCTGAGAAAATGTCATTCTAATATTGAAAAAAAAAAACATTTTATGTGTTGTTATTCAATGATTGTTAAAAAGAGAAAAGGTAAATGGACATTGACACCGTGTTGTTGTTGTTCAAAACAGCAAAGGACACTGTGGTCCTGCAATTTACTTTATTACCTACATTTTTCAATCATGCAAAATATTACAAAAGCTTTCGTTTTTAATGGTGCTTTCCAGAAACAGACTAAATAACTTCTTAGAAGCTTCCTCTGAGATCTCTCTCTTCCTCTCTCTCAGTTTTGTGCCTGTCCCTGGAACAAGAACTACATCTGATATCTCCTCAGGAGACACGCTGCTCAGCTTCTTCCACATGAAAATTACAGCAGAAGCATGAGCTTCATAATGCTGTCTGTGTGATTGGGTTTGCAGTGTACCGTGAGCACAGCTGGATTTGTTTAGAGACCCACTAAATAACGGTAACACAACATCCAAGCGTTAGAGAGCATCATTCATATGCATCAAGTACAAGGATGACACATTTCATGATGTTCTCTATGTCTAAAATCTTCTGCTTTCAAGAATCCGCTCCAAATCCTCCACATGCGTGTGTCTGTCAGCAAAAATGCCTGTTTTCCTGTTGCTATGTGGCCGGATCATTAGATTTAACACAGAACTTCCCCTTAATTATGCCCTAATTGCACAGTTGTGTCAGCTTGCATGCACACAAAAACAGCATCTGAAAGCAGTGAAATATGGGCACTATTTCAGAGAGAAGAATTACTAGAGGACAGCATGCCGCCTTAATTCTACCAAGTACTGTTTTCCCCTAAATGCTCCAAAGAGAGCCTAGAGGATCACCAGATGGAAGACAGAAAATATTACCAAAAATGGACATGCTAGAACATTTGGAACGATTTCTAGCAGTTCATGTCTTTATTTACAAGAATGAATTAAACCACACATTTTTATTTGGTTTATTTTATTAATTGTTAAGAATTCTTTAAATATTTATTTTTTTATGTTGCAGTGGCAACTTCTTAGCAGCATGGATGTATAGCATCATGCAAAAATATAGTTTTTGGTGCCTAGTGCCTTTGCAGAAATGAACTGCACAGTCAGCTGATTAATTTATTCCGTGAGCAAAAGTGTCGGATAAAATGGAATTGTTGAGAAAATGCAAGTAGTACTTGGCCTATGTAAGATTTATGTATTTGAATTGTGTATACAATTTCGATCCATATACTAATATGGATTTAACATCCACATAAACTAATAATAACTTGATGAGATGCATATTTGTCATCAGTCAATCCAGTTTGTTTCATACATCTTAAATAATAATTGAATATTGCTTGTTCCACAGCTAACCATATTTGCATGCCTTTTAATGGAATAAATGTAATATTTTTCACAGATTTATGCTATGATTTATGTATTTTAAAAATGTGATTATTTTGCAAACTAGATGCAAACTATGCAAATCTTATCCGTTTCATTTATGTATGACTGACAAATATGCATCACATTAAGTTTATTACTTTCTTTATGTAATCCAAATGGATGAATGTTATATGCAAATCAAATACATAAATCATTATTTAAGGCCTAAATATTTTTGTGTGTGTGTGTGTGTGCACTCCATGTCGTATAACACATATTTTATTAGACTATAATGATGGTTTGTGTATATAATTTTATTGACAAAAAGTGATTTCATCAAATATTTGCAATGAAAACGCATATGAGTGAGAAAAAAAAAAAAAAAAAAACTGTTTGTTAGTTAATACAAACACGTATGATAAACATGTGATTAGCAGCAAGCCTGTTGTCGAATCTTGAATCTATCTGATGAAGTGCTTCATGTTGCGCAGTGAATGAAACGACTGTAAATGAAACAAGTTAATTGATTTAAAGCATTTACGTGAAAGGCATAACTCATATTCCCTTATCAGCTCATTTAAAAAAAAGAAAGACATTTATATTAAATCTCTCATTGGCATTTCCTGAATGGCGCTTATTGACTCTACAGGCATACAAAAGAGGGTTCTGAGGGGATACCTCAAATATTGCTGGTTCAATGCCAAGTTAGGGCAGAAAACTGGAGAGTTATAGATCACAATCCTGGTTTGTCACCATTGTATGAGAGCAAGGAAAGTCTCTGCTGCTGGGGTCACGGAAGACACGTTGTAAGCGATGGTTATTTTCATGCAGCCTCTGTAGTTTAATAAAAAGAAATGTGAAACACCCTGATACTTCTGAAATGTTCAGGAATATTACATTACTGTTCCTCTTGTCACATTCACTTCATGTAGATACAGTAATGGCAAATGACGGAGCCTTACTGACATGAATCCAATTCGATAACATATGCAAAACATCTTTTTAAACCTCATTTGTAAAAAGTTGTCAATGTAAACAAATAAATAAGTATTTACAATTTGTCAGCAAGGGATACAAAAGGAATGTTAACTAAAAACCAGGAAAAAAAGACAAATAAGTTACAGTAGATAATAGAAAATGTCTGAATATAATACATCTCCCCTAAACGATTGCAAAAAAACACAAAAAGCACACAAATCTTCTCCATAAGAATGACTAGAAAGACAAATAAATGATATGAAATGAAAAACTATAAACCCTCAACACTCAGAGCCTTGGGTTTATATTCAAGATGGCAGGACTCATTGTAGCATTACAAATATTATTTGTGCAACAATTAACTGAGGATTCTAAAGCAATGCTGACCAAATATTTGTTTCCTTTCGTACTTGTCCAGCGGAAGGTATATTCACCTCTTGAAGGATCCTCTATTGTCTCGTTTTCTCGATTACGTCGATCCGGTTTTGCTTTGATCAAAAAAAGTCCATGACAGGAGACAGAATATGTATTCCAATCACACTCAATTATCTGCAAAAAGAAAGAAAATTCTCAATAATATGACAAAAGAAAGATCACAGGATAATGGACGTTTTGTTTTTTCATCTGTAAAGGAAGTTAGATATTTGTTCACCTCTGCATTCATATTTGAGGTCAGAGAAGAAGACGGCCTCCTGGGAGAAAACGAATAAGCCAAGTCTTCCTCCTGCAAACGTCTTGTCATAAATGGGACCTGAGTCTGCCATGATCTGCTTGCCTTCATACACAACAACCCTGGGAAATGTATTTTATAAACATTAAAATAATAAGGTATAAATATATATTTTTTATACATTATATACAGTAGATAGATAGATAGATAGATAGATAGATAGATAGATAGATAGATAGATAAAGCATATTAGTTATATTCAAAAATGTTTTATAATATAATATATCTATTATTAGATTAATAATGTTATTGATAAATTGTATTCATTATTTTTACATACTATAATTTAATTTAATGTGACCATATATAATTATTTTTTAAATATAATATAATAAACATTAGGTTATATAATATAATTAGATTGAAATAAGTTTGAAATAGTTTGAAAATATTCAATAGATTGAAATAGTTTAAATAATTAATAATTAATTAATTATTAAATAAATAAATATGATATTATATTATAAAAGCATGTCTAGGAATACAATATGTAGTGTGCTGCTGACTAAGATGCAGTGTAAGTCTCTACCTAATGAAGCCAGTCTTCGGTCTGTGGATGAGATGCCAGCGGTAGGCATTATAGTCTTTCCAACCGATGTTCTTCGGGTCATGCCACAGAGTGCGCACCTAAAAAACGATGGATTGTAAAGCCATTCATCATGTTAAGCACCAAGACCGACAGCATTACTTTGAAATGGGAATTTATTGGACAGTTTATTGTTAGTAATGGCACAAAAAGAGAAATCTGTCAGGACTAATAAAAGTGAAGAGCGAGCGTTCACCTGTTGCTTGGTGTTGCCTGTGTGCCATAATGCATTGCGTAGATTTTCCCCAGTGCCTGTGGTGGAGTTGACCACCTTGAGAGAGACACCAGAGATGCCAAACGCCTTTGACGGCTTTTCTTCCCAGTACGTCTGCGTGATCTGTTTCCACATTACGACGTAAAAACGTCGACTAGACTGGTATCCAAACACAAAACCTGCATAGTCATCATCCCTGTCTGTATTCACATAGAAGGTCCCGCTGAAATCCACAGCGCTGAACTCATCAAAGCCTGTCGTTATTGTGCGGAAAGATCAGGATCCAAGATCAATATTGGAACGTTTGACCTTTTTATGTATGTAAATGTTTGCATTACAGCTCACTTACCCACTGCAATGCCAGGGTCGGAGTTGGCAGTCTGCACAAGCTCTTTGCCCTGGTTTCGGACCACCCAGTTGGGATCGATCTGCGTGGTTCCCTTGGGGTCGAGGTGAACCATTTGAAACTTCCGGAAGTCTGTGATACTGATGGCGCTGTTTTCCGGGCACGCGTCAAAGATATCCGGGACATTGTCATTATCAAAGTCATTCTCACAGGCGTCACCACGACCATTACCTGGGAGAAAATATAGGAACGTTAAACCAACCACTAAGATGAAATGCTTGCCCTGCACATGGGGAGTCAAAGTAGGTTAAAACAGACAATGGTAACACTTTAGATGAGGGTCCAATTTTTACTTATTACTTATTAGCATGCATATTACTAGGATATTGGCTGTTTATTAATACATATAAAGCACATATTAGTTCCTTATTCTGCATGACCATATTCTACATCCCTAATCATACCCAATATAAAATGTAACTACTACCTTACTTACTATTAATAAGCAGTAATTAGGAATTTATTGAGGCAAAAGTCGTAGCTAATAGTTAGTTAATAGTGAGAATTGGACCCTAATCTAAAGTGTGACCCAAATAATTAATTAAAAACCAATCATTATGAGCTTATGAGGCCATACCTGTATACACTCCTCGTGCTAAGACTATCAATATAACCACTGCATAAAATACTCCAAAGCCACTGACCTGGAAAATTCAAATCTAAGCTTCAAAACATTCAATCATTTGATCTGCAAACTACTGGCATCACAGTGCAATCCTAGCCAAGAGGTACTTTTCCTTTTGGAAAACTTGAACAATGGCTTTTCCCAAAGCTTTAGGATTGTCTCTCTAAGCCAACAAAACCTCAAAGATCTCCAATCTCCCCGTAGACCGTGACAGCTTCAGCTAGCACTTGGAGTTCAGAGGGCCGCTGAAATGAACACCCTTTGGAATGCCAAGGCAAATTTCACCCCACTTAAAGTTCAAATCCACTTTATAAAAGAAAACCCAAGCAGTAAGCATGGCTTGACAACAGAGAACTTATTCCACCATTATACCATTTAGGCTTAACGTCAAGCTGCGTATATGTGTGTCTAAAATACCTCATAAAACACAAAGAGAAGCGGACTACTGCAACTCTTCGGCATGTCTGATGCTAGAGAGAAATTTACGCATTTCTTATCTCCCTGCTTTTCATGCCTTGTCTTTGATTTTCTTTTTTATGGGACAGATTCTTGGACGACCCTCATAGGAAATATGAACAACGTCCAAAACAACAGACGCTCGCATGACACAAAAATTTAATGCAGGATTGTGTATCGAGACAAACAGGTGCGAGGAGCCCGGAGGAAAATTCTGGACGTTGTTTATCGGTTATCTCCCTTCTCTGATAATCTGCAGAACAAATGTTCACATGATGCTTCAGAGCCAATGCCATACATCAATAATTAGACACATTATTTCCACACATTCCTTACTCTGGAGTGAATAGGTAAATAGCAGAAGCGAGATATGATATGAGTGTACAGTAAGGCGTGTTAGTGCAGCGGTGCAAAATTTTTAATGCGAATATATTTCAATGTTTTATTATAATATATATATATATATATTTCACTCTAATTTGATTTAGAATATTTTGGATTTTTTTTTATAAACCAGGATTTTGTTTTTTGTTTTTTACCTACAATAACACTCAATGCAACTAATTGAATGTCAATAAAAATGTTTTATTAATAATCGATTAATATTTCAGTACTATAATTAGTCGAAATAAGGTGTGTCTATTTTAATGTAGCATGTTTAACAGTGTTTTACCATCAGAGTCCAGTTGGTCCTTGTTGGGAACTAGTCTGCAGTTATCACGGTCATCAGGAATGCCATCATTATCATCGTCAAAATCACAAGCATCTCCTTTCCCATCTCCGTCGTGGTCGGCTTGGTTAGCATTGGCTATGTATGGGCAGTTATCCATGTTATTCTGATGGCCATCTTCATCTATGTCCTGGTTGTTATCACACTGGTCTCCAATTAGATCATTATCTACATCCGTCTGCAAACACAAAATGGTAACATTTAAAAAAAAAAAAAGAATAAAGATGTTTGAAAGCAGTCAGTCCCCAATTTCCTCCAGACCTGTTGTGGGTTGTGGACTAAGGGGCAGTTATCACACTGGTCTCCGACACCATCTATATCGGTGTCTTTCTGGTCTGTGTTGTAAATGAGAGGGCAGTTGTCTCGCTCGTTTAGAATCTCTATGAACAGAAATAAGAAAAGGACATGTGATTCACACAACTGTTGCGATCTAAAAAGAGTCGCATGGATTATAAAAGGCAGATCAAAGTTTTTTTTACCATCTCCATCCATATCAATAGAACAGGCGTCTCCTTCCCCATTGTTGTCAGTGTCGGTCTGAGCGGGGTTGTGTTCATACGGGCAGTTATCACAACGGTCTCCGACATCATCCTTGTCATAATCATACTGTCTGGGATTATACATCAGGGGGCAGTTGTCCTAGAAGAAATATATCATATAGGCCTACATGTGTCAATATGAATAGTGCACACTCTTAGACATATCGGTAACGTGAACACTAGTCCATAAGCATCACAAGTACTAAATCCGCCTCACCCTTTCATCCACAATTTCATCGTTATCATCATCTTTATCACAAGCATCTCCTTGCCCATCATTGTCAAAGTCCTCCTGACCAGAGTTGGGTAGAGTCGGGCAGTTGTCCTGCAGAGAGTAAAGTTTAAAGTTAATTGCAGAAACATATCAGTGAAAGCATAAGTAATGGATATTGATCTGGAAGAACATAATGACTCAATTCAAGAAAAGACTACTAAAATCTGAATAAATCTGTCGCAACCTACATATACTACTCAGTGGGAAATTATTGACATATCTAAAATCTAACCAAATCCAAATCTTTGAATGGTGAGTATACATATATATTTTAGCTTATTTTTCAGCTAGTATTCATTTAAGTTAATTTTGAGTCTTAGCTGTCACACTACTGCTTCGCTTTACTGTATGTGTGCGATGTGAACGGGTCTTACTCCAGAAACCATCTCACACTAGTAGTTACTCATATCAAATGAACCACATCAAATCACCCACATCAGTACTAAGAATGTCAAGCTTCTTCTGCTATGAGGTCTCAATTCTTCATTCTGTGCATTACCAATATTTCCCTTTATTTGTTATGTGCACATATTTTATCCTTTATTGCTTTCTCGCTTGGCTCCCTTTGCTTCCCAGGCTTCAGATCTATGATGTCTTGCAGATTCTGGTCCTGGTTTTTCTCCACGGTGTATCATGACATAATCAAGCAATTATCCATCACAGGAGAAGAATGATGTAATTATTACATTTGCTCTCCCTCCCTTTGGCTAAACATTTCACCACAAAGACATTAAGGGATATAAAATATACGATTCCAAAAGGCACAATAGACAGTAAACACTGGGCCAAATCAAAACATTCCTCTAGTTCATGGTCACTGGCCCCCTGCCTGACTTGATGCCATTGTCCTATGGGGTTTATTAAGGTGAAATTATATTTCTTTCCATTTTATATTCCTTAGAAGCCATTTCATAGCAGTCAACAGCTAAACCTTAGGGTCTGGCTTGCATTAAATTAAACAAAAAAAACATTGAATCTGCTTTATTATTAGCATTGAACTCATCAGAAAGCATATTGTCTTCAATATATTTGAATGCTCTATACATTTTTGCTATAACATTGACATCTGGTCCAAAATGGAGGGCATGAATCTGGTTAATCATGAGTTATAGTACCTTTTTGCAATGGTAGGTGGCATTCGCTCCACACGCAAGATCCTGGTTGGGCCATCCATCCAGATCAAAGTCCTCTCCACAGATGATGCCATCTCCAGCATAACCAATACGGCACTCACACTTGTACATCGGGTTGCTAAAGTGACTAAGGAAGATGCATTCAGCATACTTGTGGCAACTGTGGCTGTTGTCCTTACAGGGGTTGTAGGGTTCACACACCTATTTATGAGGGGGGGAAACATACTGAAACTTTGTCTATATTTAAACACATATGAAGCAGAACCTTGAGGCTCTGAGGGTATCGGCTAGGAGGATGGACATAAATTTGCCGGCTGGTAAATGGTATGTGAGGTGATGTGTGTGACTGACCTGTTTGTTGATTTTAGCTGACTCCACTCCCATGCCGTAGGGCTGAGTCCCTTTGTAACGTGGGGGGCAGGGGAGACAGTGGAATCCAGGGTCTGTGTTCACACATTGCTGTTGGCCACCCACCTTATGACATAGATCTGAAACCATATCACACTGCACACCACAGAACGCAAAAGAAGTAGAGAGAGAGAGAGAGAGAGAGAGAGAGAGAGAGAGAGAGAGAGAGAGAGTTTAAGGGTAAGTATTGTCAGATTAAACATATTGCATGTATATACACACTACGGGTCCTTGCCCGAGCAAAACTCATTGCTAAACTGTTGTGAGTGATTTCTAATGCATTGCTTTGGTCACATAACATTTCACATCACTTCAATTGGGTTATGTTCATTTGTCGCATTGACCAACAGACACCAAAATTCAACCAAAATGTTGCTTAATGCGATTGCGATAAACATTGGTAGGCAGTTTTTATGTTAAAATAAATGAGCCCCTAGTCTCCATGATGTTCTGGTCTCTAGATATGGCTTTGGTTCCTTCCTCCACGTAAATATACGTCATTTTCCGACAGTTTTATCATCCACCAATTAAAAAGTTTAGAAAAACCAATGCACACCTCTTCAACAAGCCCCATAAGGCATCATTCATGTTTATGGCACAAACATGTAGGACAAGTTAAGGTGCAGTCACATTTGCCATTGTTTGTTGAATTTTCGAAGGGGGGGGAATTCAGTCATGTGAATTTGCCGCGCTGAACAACAACAAACCGTTTGGTTTGAAAGTGTCTTTTATGTAAGCTGTGATTCATACATACATGTGATTCATACATCACAATAATGGACCTTTTTCACCGCAATTTTCCCTTATGTGACCGCACTTTAACATGCCAATTTTTATAGGGTTACAGGCAGTGCTCAAAGTGGTTCTATATTTGAATCTGTTGTGTAACCTTACTTTTTATTACATACTCTGACCGGTACTCAATGTTCTCTCACTATTCGTGGCGTTCATATGCAAATTGTGTGAACTTATTTTGTCCATTAGATCAAAAGTTCTGAAAAACCCTATACGTTTACCCGCCCATAGACCCTCCCCTCGAAGAAATCAGGACAGAAGTGGTTGAAAGTGGACAAAAGAGATTAAAATACCATGTGTAAAGGGGTATGTGTCTCCCTCGTTTACTTGTGATCCGATCCACCAAAACGCATCTTAATTAATACCAGGTGTAAACAGGGCCTTTGTTTACCTCATTGACATCTTCACAAGAAGTTCCATTGCCACGGTAGCCATTCGGGCAGGGCCCACACTCCCATGCTCCATCAGAAGCTGTGCTACACTCAACCCCAGAGAAGCAAGGGTTCGAAAGACAGCCATCTGTGAAATCAACACAGTTCTTTCTTACTTTTCTCTTACTGTACTTCATTTCTGTCTCTAATGCTAAGGAAAGAGATTTTAGGAGTCTGACAAGGAAAGGCACATAGACAATATTGTCCTAAGTTTGTTTTTCTTACCAATTGGACACTCCTGTCGGTTGCATACTTCATTTTCAATGGAGTCTCCAAGACACTTCCTTCCTCCATGCTGCGGTTCGGGGCTGTTACACTCTCTAACACGACTCTTCAGACCCCCTCCACATGTAGCTGAACACAATGCCCAGGGAGACCATGGACCCCAGCCACCATCAACTAAATGGAGAAAGAGGCACAACATGGAGTCACATTTCCATCTATAAGGCTACATTCATACTGCAGGTAATTTCTTTGTGAACTTCACAAACCACATGTCTGAATCTGATCTTTTCAATTCCGATTTGTGCCACTTCCATATGTGGTCCTAAATCCAATACAGGTCAGATTATTTGCAATGCGACTGGCAACGTTTGTAAAAATGTTACGCTCATGGGAATCACTTAAAAGACTTAACATACTCGAAGTAGACAGTTGTGAAAGGTAGTCGGTGGAAGGACAGTGATGTGTCAGAGCTCATAAGTATTACAGTGACAGCTTAAGGTTCTGTTAATGTTTTTTAACGCGTTGCATTTGCTCCAAAATATATTGTTGACCATATCAAAATACACACACCAAAAAAAAGAGATATTCCAGTCAGATGATTCTTCATGTTCCTAAAACTAGATTAAAATCAAAGGTTGATAGGGCTTTCTATGTGGCCGCTACACGCTTATGGAACCCTCTTCCAATGCACAATTAAATCGCCCCCATCTGTGGATGCTTTTAAGTGTAGTTTGAAGTCGTATCTTTTTAGTATGGCTTTTAGATCTGATTAGAGTGAACAGGATTTATTCTGGAAAGCACTTTGGTCAACGTCAGTTGTTTTAAATGTGCTATAGAAATAAAATTTGTATTGCATCGTAAATGTTTATGTTATTGCATATTGTAAAGCACTAGGCTGTTTTTAATGTGACATTGTTATTCAGTTTTGTTTTGTATTAAACTGCTTGTTGTTTAGTTTTATTGTGCCATTGATCAGCTCATGCGAATTTTAAGATATTGTAGTGCAGATTTCAAATAACTGATATTGACGTAAAAGAACTAACTAATAAATACCATTTTTAGATATGAATTCACTTGGATTTTATTTTGGACCTATAACACCTTCCAAATAACACAATCTGTGTCACATTCCCTGCTAATGTGGAAATAACACATAAATGCCCAGAATAAGCAGGCACAATGCACACAGCTCTCACTCCTGTTACTGCTGTTCACTGAAAATAAAAGTTATCCCAGATCCTATGTATTCAATAGCACTGATCTCAGGGTGTTCCCAGGCATCTGCTGTGTCTCCGAGGTGAATCTCATTCATTGGCCATGTCATAAGCATCTTTTCCATAATCCTCTGATGAACAAATTGCCCAAATCTGTGTAGCGTCCCTGCTCTAATGATAATATAAGCCATGGAAAGACTGACATCATCCTCTCTATGTGATCCAGTTAAGATCTGAACAGCAGGGTGGATGGGAAGGTTTCTATATGATCTCAATTAGAGGGTTGAGCTTTAAATTTTGTAGGGCTGTTTAACAGCGTTACATTTTTGAAATGCTGCTAACACATTTATTCAATTTGACATGAAATTTAATGAGGGTCTATTAAATATGCGAACCCTATTTGTTTACTCACTCGGACAGGGGTCTGCGTGGCAGCTCTGTGTCTCTCGTCCGTCACCTTCACAGTCTTTGCCACCTCTTTGTGGAACAGGAGCATTGCAGTGACGGATACGTGTGATCAGTCCTTCCCCACATGTCACTGAGCAGGACGACCAGGGAGACCATAAGCTCCAGCCACCATCCTGACGAACTGTGAGTGGAAAACAATGTTACTATAAGCGTGCTACAATGACCCAGTAGAAGCGATCACACATACAGTGCCTTTATTCATACCTCTGCGGTCACATTTTCCCAGACTGCACTTGCGTGTCTGTATCGAGGGTCCAGAACATGTATTGCTTGTGTCATCACAAGAGCGCCCCCTCTGTTGAGTGCCGCTCCCACACGTGACTGTGCACTGAGTCCACTCTGACCACGGAGACCAGCCGTCCTCACTGTCCATTGCTAGACAAAGATTTATAAAACATCATAAGAAAATGTACAAATGCAATATACATGTTGTATGTGTAATAGACGTAGGCCAGTAAGAGCTGTGTGTGTAAACCTCACACCCCTGGCCTCAAGAGGCACGCTAGCGGTCTTTAGCGCCTCCCACGCCAGAGACGCTGGGTCGAATCCCGGTTGGAGCGAGTCAAATAGGACATGATTTATGACACATGATTTATACGTCTATAAAAACTACCATTTAAATGTTTGTGGTCAGTAGGAAGTCTCTTATGCTCACCAAGACTATATTTATTTGATCAAAAATACAGTAAAAACAGTAATATTGTGAATTATTATTACAATTTATTATAAGTGTTTCTATTTGATTACTTTTTCTGGATTTTATTCATGTGATGGCAAAGCTGAAAAATTATAATCTGCTGATTTACTGCTTAAGGGACATTCCTTGTTATTATCAGTGTTGAAAACAGTTGCTTAACATTTTTGTGGCAACGATGATACGTTTTTCAGGATTCATTGATAAATAGAAAGTTCAAAAGAACAGCATTTATATTTATAAATATCTTGACTGTCACATTTGATCAATTTAATGCATCCTTGTTGAATAAAAGTATACATTCTTAAAAAAAAAAAGATCTTACCTACCCAAAACTTTTGAATGGTAGTATATTTTGTATATATATAAATTTGTTTATTATTTTTAATTTATATTGCTGTTTATTTTATTCTTATTTTGTATTGTTTTATATTATTTTATTTTAGTTAAAATAATTTCAATTTAATCGTTGTAATCAAAAACATAAATAAATACTAGAAACAACTAGCACTGGTTGTACTGTATGTCTTGTGTTTGTGTGTGCACTTACGAAGGCACACTGGACAGCATTCGCCATCGATGAAGGATGGATTGGCACATGCCACAGGAGGACATGTGATCTGACGACAAACAACTTTTCCTTCTTGGCAGGTACATTTAGTGCAACTATCCACAATCCAGTCCTCTTTGTCCTCAAACATACGGCCATCTTGCCAACACATACTCTGCTCCGAAGGATTCTGCATCTTATTCAGTGCCTCCTTCATCGCTGTGTTTTCTTCTGTCTAAAACAAATCAGTTTGAAATGAACCGAATCACACAACTGTCCATCTTCATACTGCAATGAGACGTAATTCAGGCTTTTCACACATTTAAACACAACAAGCAGTCAGAATAACTATACATTTTCATGCATTGAAAATTTGAGATGTTTTCCAATAGAAACCGTCTAACACACAGTGATTTACTGAGCTCACATTCCTCCCACAGTTATGTGAGTATACTAAATTATGATCCAACTATTGCATTCATCTGCCCACAAACATAACTGCCCTCGCTGCAGTGAGCTCAGTTTTTTTATAAACATCTGACAAAATCAGTTAACATCAACAATATGATATGCTATAGCTGCATGTCAGAACTTTTCTTTTCTAAATGACAGCAGTTACTGTATAGGTGCCTGATCTAGTTTGTGCCTGATAAGGTGAAGCATAAGATTTGCATTCGGATCTGTCTCACCACTTTCTGCAGACCATCTATGAGGTTGCTAACGACAACTCTGAGACCCTTGAGCTCCTGGAAGAGGTTGGCCAGTTCTTCACAGGAATGTTCACACATCATTTCTGAGGAGCTGGTTGCTGGAACATCTGTGTTCTGGCCAATCACATTGGAGGCAATTGAAGATGGAACCTCCACCTCCTCTGCGCTCTCACTGACTACATTCGCCTCCACTGGGAAAAGACAGAAGAAATGCTAATTAGATGAACATGAATTCTGATGTGCTGGTTCAAAAGCCATGGGACAACAATTAGATAGAGACCACAGGCTGTTTATATGCACTATAAAAGCACCAATGCCACATTGCACTGTATTCAAAGCCTTCTAAAGACGCAGCAGGACTTTGCATGATGGACAAATCAGTATTTCTGTCATTATACATTCTCAAATAATCTTCTCTTTACAAAAGACAGCTGTGCGAAGAAGCTAGTGTAGTATATACCATTCAAAAGTTTGGGGTGAGTACGATATTTTTTTCTTTTCTTTTTTTCTGAAAGATGCAAGGATCTGTTACATTGATCAAAAGTGACAGTAAATACATGTTACACAATAATTATATTTATTTTCTACTCATCAAAGTATCCTGAAAAAAAATGATGGTTTCCACAAAAAAAAATTAAAGCAGCTCAACAACTGTCAACATTGGCAATATATAAATAAATTATTGAGCACTAAATCCTGCTTTGCCATCACAGGAATAAATTACCATTAAAATAGAAAACGGTTATTTTAAATTGTTATAATATTTCACAATATTATGTATTTTTGGTCAAACAAATGCAGTCTTTGAGATTATAAGAGACTTCATACAAACCCTTAACTTTTAAACGGCAGTGTTATACACTGAAAGAAAATTACATTTGGCATTGGCCAGACAAACCTTCCAAACTGGAAGCTCTACACTTAAATCACAGAACTGGTTAAGCCAATGTTGTGTCGGTTTGGTTGAGATGCTCAAACAAACACAGCTATGTTTTGATAGAGCCACAGAGCCACAGTGTTTACACTTTCCAAAGTAATCATGGCTTACTTATAGTTGTCTTAGCAAGGTAGTATTATAGAGAAAGCATTTTAATGTTTAAAAATTTCACACTTCACTTTTAAGGCAAGTACAAGGACAGAGAATGCAGACATTTGGTATCTCACAGCGTGACGACTAAACCTGTTTGCAATAAAGCCTCTTTATACACGACACTCAGGCGCTTGAAGATTGTAATAGGAAGCCAAATTAAACCATTTCATGAGCTCCTATGATGTTACACACATGTAACCGCGAGCAAACTATTTCTAGACACAGACCTATCTCAGCAATTCTTGATTGCCGTTTATAGAAGCACAATTTCTGAAGTTATTTTTAACTAGTTTCAAAGGAACTTACAATATTAAAGTCTGGGTGGGGCAGCAGTGTGAGTTACCCCAATGAACTATTATTAAAAAAAAGTCTAACATGAAACGAAATTTACTTTCTACATTAGACTGTTGTAAATATCTTCAGTTGATGCCTTTGATATTGCCAGATAACAAAGAAATGAAGATTAATACAGCAGCATCAAAGACAGCTGCATTTTTTTTTTACATATATGACACAGATTATCAGATTGTGTATTTGTTGAACATTCTCCAGAACTTCCTTATGTGAATATACACGCTTGTAAAGCAGGTTTATACGTTTTCGCACTCCATTAGGGGTGAAGAGACACTAGGTGTTGCTTCTAGTGTAAAATCACAAACCAAAACTCTTAGACTCTTCCATTTAGATAGGGATGTCCCGAATTTAGGATATCTGGTGGGAAAGATACACTCATGAAAGATGTGCACTCAGACATGAGTCAAGAGACACCAACTCTAAGTCATGGATGGTGTAAATATACACTGTAAAGCTGGTGTATAAGTGTATAAGTCACACTTCATTAAGGGTGAAGAGACGTGTAAAGTTTACAAATCCCTTAGGAATGAAGAGACAGGAAAGCCGGTGTGTTGCTACTAGTGTAAAATCACAAACCAAACCTCTCAGACTAGGACGCCCCGAATTTAGTACATTTTATCATTTTTATTCTCTGCTTTTTTTGTTATTTTTTATTTTTTATGCATGTTTTATTTCTTTGCATCTGTTGTGATTATTTTAATTATTTTTTATGTAAAGCACTTTAAATTACCATTATGTATGAAATATGCGATATAAATAAACTTGCCAGGACTGTTTTCTGTATCTGTATGAGTTCTGTATCTCATCTGTGTGAACTTTAACTGTTCTTCGTTCTTATGACCTACTGACCCATCTATCCGACCCAACACTTCTAACGAGGTACATTCATTTAAACACAAGCTAAATGTGAGATATATGCAATACTAGTACATTTACAAAAACATACCAATCTTAAATCACAAGGGTTGATGTGCTCTGAAAACATAAAGTCAGACCGATTGATGGTTGGCCTATGTATACAAATACAGGCTTGTAAAATGCACATTATGACAATTCCAAGCTAATAATTCCGTCAATCAGGCTGGTCCTAATCTGAGTGAGTGTGTGCATGCAGGTCTTCACAGGCGTGAGCTCCTCCAAGTATGTTTATTTATAAAGCTAACTATCAAGAGCCCAAAACCTTCCCCTGAGCGAGGGATGTCAAAAGCCTAAGAACCCATTCTTTCCACAGCCATCATTCGGCTGAAACAAAAATGAAAACAAACAAAAAATTCCATCAAAACCGGACATCATTACTGAGCAAAACCCTTCCCGTCTGTGAGTTATATATTCAGTACAGCAGTTCCCATTAAACAGGATCTTCATCTTGATCCCACAAATCTTTTTTGGCTGGCAAAAAGTGTTAAAAGAATGTTAAGACTCACAAGCCCCTCCTGGGTTTCGAAGATCACATCCCCTGCTCTCCAGAATGTCCTCAAGCGGGGTGTCAAAGATAAAACGTACATTCTGCAACAAACCCTGAAAGAAACAACAGCTGCTGTCAGGCTTACTTTGCCAATTTTCAACCGTTCACATATATCTCCCAGGACTGGGAAGTTTGGTTGGATTTACAAAACACTGGAGGATCAGCAGTAATTTATTACTCACTTTCCAGCCACTTGCTTGGCTTGCTCTCCAACTACTAAATCTGACTAAATTGCGTTACAATGAGCAAAAAATTATTAGTTACTATTCTTGATCTCCTGTAGAGTATGTCCTAATGTATTCTACATGCATGCACTTTACTTTTCTCAATAATGTGACATCAAACATACCCTAAAATGGCTTTCTCGGGTGGACCCTTTGGCCACAAACATATGGCCACCTGTGGCGCTCAGATGTTCATAGAAAGGTTCATCGAGAATGAAGCTATCAATGAGTCCACAACCAATGTACAAAGTTGCCATCTCTCCATGCACATAGAGCGTTACATTCTTCCATTGCGAATCCGAGAGGTCTACATCCTCAAAAGAGATTATGTTGCGTGAGCCATCGGCCCACCAGTACACCAAATCTAGAGTGTTGGATCGGCCATCCGAAACGACCTCAAACTGCCTGCGCTCGCCAGGGCCTTCCAGTGCAAGAATGGTGCCACGGGATGTGCGGTCCTGGCGCAGAGTGGCCGTCAGAATAAAGCCTTCATTGTTTTGTATTTGCAAAAGAAGTTGTTGTAGCGCTGAGGAGCTGACAGAGGGGAGCTGGTCGAAACGGATGAAGCGGTATGCTGGAGCGTCGCTGTCCAGACCCTTGAAAAGCTTCACACCGATAGTCTTGCGTGTGATCCCACTGGTTTCAAACAAGTCAAAAACTGTCTCATCTTCAAGTTGCGCATCTGAAAAGGGGTACATGTTTTGCTATTACTGTTAAACATCACAGGGTAATTTAAAATGATGGCAAAAAGGTGTTTAAACATGGTGTAAGAATTGAAATGATGGCTGGTCACAGGACATAAACAAACACATTCTACCTTGTAGGTCAATTTGAACCAAATATGTCCAAAAGTTCATAGACAAGTTATTTGTCAACAACCTTGATCCAGACATGCCATCATTTTAGGTCTTACAGAGGACATCCTGGGATATTCTGTGTGTGATACCGATTTTTTTTTTTTTTTTTTTTTTATGTAGCCAATTGTTGTATAGATAATAATGAAATGATTGTTATACTAAAATTAAAGTAACAAAAAAAAAAAAAAAACATAACGAAAATGCAACAATAATAATGCAAAGATTTAAAGATATATTTTTGGTCTTATGATACACAAATTCATCACATTAAAAGGTAATACAGATTATTCAGATACAGAATATATAGAAAAATCCTACAGAATTACCTTGAGATTTTACAGAGGTGAACAGAAGCAAAAGGGCCAAAATTCGGAGACATCTTCGGAGAATCATTCTTCTATGGATCTCAATGGTAACCAAATATAATTGTTCACGTTAATTCAATTACCTGCCCCACAGTGGCTCTGCTCGGCTGAAAATATGGATACCTCACCTAGAATTAAAAGCATATTATTAGACATGCCCAAATCCAGTACATTTGTCAAGCCGGACAATGGCATGCGCGCAACTGAGAAACGAGCGTCTTTTTGGCGCACTCTGGTTGATGTAAATTGTGTGGTTGTGAAAACAGCGAAAATATCAGCGAAAATACTGTTAATATATATATATATATAGTCTATGTAAAATAGCACATGCTTTTAAGAACCCCCATAAACTTCCAATAAAGCAGTAACAATAGAACAGTGACGGGCACCTCACTTACCAGAACCAAAGAAGAACTCCGTATTTTTTTTGCACAAAATAACTAACAAAAAAAAAAAATAACAAAAAAAAGTTGAGTCCTATGCACAAGACGAAAATAACTATCCGTCCGAATCCTCAGTCAGTTCCACAATAGTAAACCCACGATATGAACAAAAATGCGTTGCGTAAAAACCTGGAGATGCCACGGGTCCCCAAGCGCAAAGTTTAAAATTCGCGCACGAAACGGGTTACACGGTTCACAAAGAAATGCAGTCAATCATGAGGTGTTACTGAACAATGTCTCTATGTTCCAAAGCTGATGCGTGATAAATCCAGATGATGCCGGACTCACGGGCTCCCTCCTCATAACTGATCTCTCTTGAATTTTATCATGAGGGGCGCGCATATTTGGTTTCAAAGGGGAGGGTTTGGGCTGGCCGGCTGGAGGCGGGTTGCACTGGGCTGGAGAGGTGTGGGTTGTTGCTGTGACAGCACGTCATGACAGTTTTCATTAGCTAATGCAGTTCTGAATCGCGCCTGGGGATGTTGGGTTAGGGGTGAAGACCTAAATGTGACCATAGGTATGTGAGTAGGCTAAGATTAAAGTATCAAATGCCAGATACTTGACACCAAATAAATGCCTTTTTGGGTCATTATTTTCTACTATACAGTACATTATTATGTCTCCAAACGCCAAAGTATATAATCACAATAATAATATTGTGAAATATTATTTCAATTTAAAATAGTTGTCTTTGTGAATATAAACTGTAATTTATTTCTGCCATGCCGTTATTTTTGTGGAAACCTTGATACATTTTTTTTTTCTTACATGAAAAGAGTTAAAAAGTATTTATTCGAAATATAAATCTTTTGTAACATTATACATGTCTTTACTATATTGCATCCTTGTTGAAAAGTATTAATTTCTTTCTTTTTCTTTTTCTAAATAATTTTTGGACCCCAAACTTTTCGAACAGTATTGTATCCATTCTGTAACTCTGTAGCTCAATATTAAAAGACAGACAGACAGACAGACAGATAAATGAGATAAGATGAATAGTTGCAATGAATACTGCACAGCACAGCGTGGCATTTACCTTTTAAGATGTATGACTTTAATTTGACCTCTTCTAGAGCATTGCATTCCTTTGATAACATTCCATCAATTTTTGTTGAGTGGGTACATCTTACAAAAGCACATGAAGTGGATATACAGCAGATGAGACAGATGATGTACATGTTTACAATATGCCCTAGGTGAAAAAAATATATAGAGAGGGTTCTCACAAAATCTGGCCTCAGCAGAGGCCTAAAAGGATGACATCATTGTATATTTCACTATATGCTGGAAAAGACATTATATCCTGTATATTTCTGAAATGAGAAAGTATCCCTGTGAGTTCTGCCCTCTTTAAAGAGCGTGATTAGAGTGAGATAAATAATAGTTCTTCCTTCCTTGTGTCCATGGAATCTAAATTCCAGTTCCAGGTTTTTCAAATAGTTTCTAATGCTGTTTTGCCAAGATGTGCGTCTCATAATCAGCTCTTGAGAAAAGTTCCACGGTAATTACATAACGCACAGAACAAGGATGCCTGCCAAAGCATCATACATCATCTTGAGCATATCTTTTTATATAGCTAGAAGTTAAACAGTCAATTTTGCTCTTAAAAGCCAACATTAAAATAATTCATGCTATTTTATAATGGCCTCTTTAAATTCATTACAGAGCTATCACTTTGATGTATACGGGCACGTCTTTGCAAATACATTTTCTGTTCAATAAACAAATGCTGATGATTCTGGGAGGTACTTCATACCTAACAATCATAAATTGGACAGAAAGGACATTCTGACCACTAGACTGTCCCAATGGGGTAACTAGGAAGCTTGCCGGATTGATTTTGGTCCAATATGTTTCCATGTTCAAAGGAAATCTTCAGGACAATCATCAATCTTTTTCATCAATACACATTCTATCTTGTTGCCTTTTGACCATCTTGTACAGATAATAAATGATGGTATTGTTAGAAAGAGAAACACTTTCTGGGAAACTGTACTTTTAAACCGATAAGTGGAATAAAGAAAGCATATATTAAACTGATGGACATAACAGATACGTTTTGGACAGGAGTTCTGCTAATACTGAAACACGTATCTCATGTTTGTATCGATGTATCATTTAAAATAAATGATGAAAGTCTGGCAATGTTAAAATGGTTTTGCATGTACCGCTTTTGGTTACTATTCCCATATAAACAATGCCTTAAACCATATTACACTTTATATTCTAAGTTATCAAGCACACTTAAGTAACTCCAGTTTCAGTTATCCCAGTTCAGATTTATAGCAAAGCCTCTGATCCTCCTTACGTCACACACAGAACCTAATGCCCACATTACATAATAAGCAGATAGCCTTTCCCTCTCTTCACCTCCCAAAGTATTCATATATCTATCATTAAAATGGAACATTTAGCTAATGACTTCCAGACCGACATTGCACTCTATGAGCTAACAATGGGAGAATGCTAGACGAATTCTGTTGAATTTCTATTTTATCTCAGCCATTTTACAGAGACCCTGGGGAAATCTTTTTTATTGTTATAATATATATTTTTTCTGTTTCTCTCACATTGTTACCAATTTATTTTTTATGTTCCTTTCCGCTTGGGCAATTTACACAGTTTCCAATCTTGTAAAAGTCAGAAGTTGGTATGTATAATTACAATTTTTTGAGTAATGCAAAGTGAAAGCAGCACCAAATGTAATGGGTTATTTGTGAGATAATAATAGTTCACAAATTCTTCTGAAGAATCAGTTTTTGAACGATTAAACTTAATGTTTTTGTTTCTTCTGAAGAAAGGCATCATCCATCCATTAGTGCACTTCAAACTAATAAGTAATTATTTTTAGTCTCCAGTTTCACAGTCGGATTCCCTTGTTCAAACTGTGTGACAGGCAACATAAATCAGGATTGGGTAATATTTCTTTGTCAGGAAAAGAGAGGTGATGTCATTGGATCAGTCAGTAAGATAAATCGGATTTCTCTTGTGAAGCAGAAAAGTGGCCTGTGGTGGTTCATTTATATTTAGACTTTTTTAAATTCTCCAGATTTGACGCTTAAAAACACTGCCACTGCGATTAAAATATAATTGTGCAATAATTTGCTACAGAGGGATCTGACCAAACCCTTCAAAATGACTTAACTAAAACATTTTCTTTGTTAGTTTTTTTTTTAGTTCCTGCATGAAGCATTTTAAGCACTTTTTTCTTCTTCTTGTGTGCAATGGATCTTGGTGTTTGTGGTTTCCCACATCGTAGGACATTATTTCGTAGCACAATTACAAAATAATTATTTTCTTTTTTTGGCAAATCCGTTTTAGTTTTACCATGTTAATAAGCAACCCAAAATACCCCAAAATAATTATACATTTAGCCGGTCATATGATTTTAGAAAACTTAAGAAAGTTCAACACCAGTCAGAACAAGAGTTATTACATCTTACTGCATTTTAATAGAGGTGGTTTCTCTTGATTTCCATTTGAAAGTAAGGGCAGGGTGTAGACCACACAGTGGGGTCTAAAAGTCATAGACTAAAAGTCATCCTATAGCGTCATAGACTACTTAAGAATTATTAAAAATTATCGGATCTTAACATCATAACTTGAGTGAATATTTCAATAAGAAAATTATAATGAATTTCATAATTTCTTAGTATTTGGTTTGTCTGCTTTGACAATGTTTTGTACAAAAAAAGTCACAATGCACGTATTTGCAATTATCCAAATTTCTCATTCACTTTGTCAGGTTTCTTTGTGTTAAAAATGTTCAATTTTACAGTTTTTCAAAATGTTTAATTCCAGGTTTAAGATTTTGAAACATTTTTATGTGGTCTCAGACTTTTGGATCCCGATGCATAACCGCTGAGATAGCAGAGGAAATGGATGAAACAGTGGGAGAGGCATTCATTTCATTTTTCAAAGGTACTGACTGACAGGGTGCATTGCATCATTCCTTGTTTTACTTATTTGACCACCTTACTGTGTGCATGCATTCCTGGCCTTGCCCTTGGGCTCCTAAAATAGTTGCACAAAAGTGGTTCACTGGTTCAAGGTTCAGTTGGTTTATAACACTTGCCTCTTCCTGGCTGCTTACTCGGCTTGTGTCTCAATTTTGAGGCTTCAGTAATGGGTAACTGTATGTATTGATTTCATTTAAAGATATCTCCCTGCTTGGTAATACAATAGGAATACGGATAAGCCCAAACGTTGGGTTTAAAAAAGTGTGGGTTTGTCCATATTTGACCCAAACAAACATGGGTTGAAACAACCCAGCATTTTTTTTAGAGTGTATGCACTCCCTTCAAATCACATCTGAAAACCTTTGATGAAGTCATGTGTTTTTCTATGCAAGTAATGTAGCCAGACATTTTTTCATGATGATAAGATCAGATTTCTGATGGTAAATGGGGTCACTAAGTCATTCTGTTATCCAGGGGTTTCGTTTGTCAAAGATCGCACAGAGGAATTTGAACCTGAAAACCCTCAGCCAAACGTTTGATCTCTCCAGACACACTTCATTTTACTTGAGATGACTGATTTCATTCAGATGAAATAAAACATAGGTTTTGGCCATGAATTACACAATATTCAATGTTCCTTCCATCTGCCCAGACCTAGACCCAGACCCAAGAATAAACCCATTGAGCAAGACACTGTTTAGAGTTTATTCTGCACTGTGGCCAGGCTGAGGCTTTATTCCTCTTCTCGGACATGAAATACATCCCCATAACTTCCCTCAGAGTGTGTGTTGGGGATCCTTCACAAAACAATAACACAAGTTCACATGAGCATTTGCCCAGGAATTGTTCCCTCCCCTCTGCGGGGACTGTTTGAATTGGGTTAATTGGAACTAACCAAACCCAGATGCTACTTTTTCAAATTGGTAGTGGAACTCACACATGAACCTGACAGAAGACTGTCACGGACCCTTGTCTTCAAGATCCAATACTGGTTTCTCTGTGGAGAATGTGGGCAACCTGGAGAATATAAAGCTGCTCACGTGTACAACTTCCTCCTTTCACATGCATTTCAACTGAACCATTAAAGGGATAGTTCACCCCAAAATTAAAATTCTGTCTTCGTTTACTCACATTGGCGTTTTCATAAGCTCTTTGGTTTGTTCTTCTGGACCCTCTCTGCAAAAACATATTGAGTCAGGCACATAGAAGGCTTCCATGTGTGACTGTGATGAGGAAAAAAAACACACAAATATCCACTTAATCACGGCTGTAGCACATTAACACTCAATTTCTTGAGGTCTTTGAAACCGATAAAAGAGGAAAACAGGTGAGAGGTTGGTTTGCCAGGCTTTAGCAGCTGATTTGTCACACAGAAGAGGATTCCAGAGCTGAGATTCAAGGAATTGAGCTCCATCTCCATATCCAGATGTGAATTCAGCCTCACACAGAGGTAGAGGAACATTCCTGTGGAGAGGCACTGGAGATGGTGACTCACGGCTCTTACAGCCTGACGCACCCAAATGACTATCCGCGATATAGGCACGTTCAGAGAGTGGAAAACGGCAGCGCAGACTAAGCGAGAGAAATCATTTTCAATATGTTCTTGATCCTCCTGTCAGAGGTTATTGGTACAACAGGTCATACATTAAAACTTACGTCAGGTGATTGATCGCATCAAGCCTAAACATATAGGGGTAGATAAATAGACAAGCTTTAATATTCCATTCATATCTTAGCGGCCTGTTGCTCTGCCGTCTACTTTAAGTACATGTCTGCTCAGGCCAAACATGAGATCAGTCTCCATTTCCCATAATCAGCGCCAGCTTCCTGTGGTGATACCTAAGTCTCTCAAGATCAGCGTATTTTGAGTGACAGCTCTCCCTCCAGGACTCCACCACAAATAAAGGAAATCAGAGGCCCTGCTCCACGGTTTGTTCCACAAATGAGCCCCAGTGAAACTCTTTAACACACTTACCCAGCAAGCTGTGAAGGTTTGCATGAACACAATGGTGAGAGACATGTCTAAATCCGTACCAGGATTCTTATAATGGCATATCACACTGTTATGTTTTCTCCTGCAATTCATTCTCTTTCATCCAGACAAAAGGCTCTGTGGCAAAAGGGAGTAGAAAAGCTTCTAGGCTCTGCCGAATTCTGTGGAATGGATTTCAACGTGATAATGTGTTAAATGAGGCTGGAAATGCTACGTTATTGGTAGCTGAAAGCAAAATCAAGTTAGGATTGGTTATGTTGTACATTATTTTTTGATGGAACAATTCCTATAACCCAAACCAGTGTCCAAATTGTAATACAAGCCATCAATGCTGAACTAAGGCCAAAACTTTCCCCAGTATCTCCAATATTTTGCCTCCCCAATACGAAAAGAATGTGGAAAAAATCTGGCAAACACGGGGGAAAAAAGGCATGTAAAAAAATTATTTAAAGGCACTATATGTACGACTTTTGTATTAAAATATCTAAAAACCACTTGCACAGTGTTATATATTTTGTTAAATTGTCCTAAATGTTTCCAAGAATGTGTAAATTCAGAGAAATTCACAATTTCAATAGTCCCGGTCTCTTGTCACTGACGTAATATTTGTGGTATCTCTGGTTTCCGCTTGTACTGCCATAGTAACCATGGCAACAGACTGCACAACGTATAGGGCACGCTGTCGTGACTAAATGTAAATGTAAAAATGACTAAATGTAATATGATAGTGTAGGGGTGGGACGATATGGTACCTCACGATTCAATTCTGTGGCGATATGTGGTCCACGATATGATAATATCACGACTCGCGATATCTACGATATTCAATATATTGGAAGAAATGTAATCAACGATATATCACGATATATGTGACTGAAAAGAAAAAGGATAAGGAAATAAGGACATTTTATGCATTTATTAATGCCAACATTTCCAACATTGTACAAAGAAATATGCATTTGCATAATAACTCACTGCCTTGACGATATCCATATGGGGCTATACCTCATGTGGTAGCAACCATACAGCGTGCGCATACACTGTCACACACACACACACACACTCTCTCTCTCTCTCTCTCTCTCTCGTTTTTTTATGTTGAACGGAATGTCTACTGTTCTCTGCTTTTAAAACAAATCATTTGCACACACATTCTGTAATTTTTCTATCTGAAGCTATTGCACATTGAAAGCTCCGGTCTCTGTGTTTAACGCGAATGCTCACGTGATTGCCGCCGGCTCGGGATACAATTTGTGCAGGACAGTCGTGCCGTGTACCAGCTGCTTTGACACGATTATCAGTTTAACTGACTCGTAATGTGTGCAATATCTCACGACCTCCCGAGTGTCCGAACTCGCACCGTGTACCGTGTACTTGTGTGTTAAAAACGACTTTTACATGGACTTATGTAAAGCTTCAAGAGGTCACCTGCCCATCCAGTCTTGATAAATGATGGTAAAGGAATTTGGCTTGCTTGAAAGAGGGGCTCGGTCCCAAGACTCGGCTGAAGATCTGGCCTAATTAACCCCTCGGACTACGGGATTGGATAGAATGAGGTAACTTTAATCTAATTGTATTCGAATAAAAGAACAAATGAGGTGTTGGAGGGATGCTGGAAAAGCTGGCGTTGCTGCCTCTCAAAGATTGCTATACCCAGCCGGCCATTGTGAGATGTTGTTCCTTGGTTTAATATAGGTTCTAATGTCGAGTGACCAAGATTCAATTTCAGGACGATATCTTAAAATAGCTGACATTGATATTTTGTTGTTTTTAAGTTGAGTTATGGTATTAACTCTTTACCCCGCAATTGACTGAAATGTCCGGCTTTCCGTGTTTTCACTGTTATACGGAAGGGGGCGCTATTACGCATCTTCTGAAAGAGTACAGAATCTCCTGATAAAAACACAGGCGAAGAAGAAGTAGAAACAAGCAAGCAATAGCTAGCATATGTAGGCCTAAGCATACACACTTAAAATAACGAGATAATCAACATTAAACAGTATATAAATCAAAACTTAACGTTACTGAATTAAAAGTCGACCCAGGACAAGGTAGCTGTGAAGCTTTGGGGGTGTTGAATCTGATCGATCTACTCCTTCTGTTTTGATCATCGTTCTGATACCATCCAGATGTAAAGTAAGTCTTTGACAAAAACGTGATTTTCTCAGCTTTTTGCTCAAAATGTTGCTTTTTTTATGAAACCTACCCACATTTAAGTATTGCTAAAAAAAAAGGAATGCATGAAGCTAGAATAAAACAGTTTTTTTTTTGCAGATGGTCCGTTCTTTCTGTTGATATATTGCACATCCAGATAACGTTATTCATAGGCCTACAACAAAATATTTTGGGGCCCATGAAACTTTAGTGAAAATCATCAAAAATGCTGGCGGTGACTGGCAACTTTTTTCAAAAACATTGGCGGAGAAAGAGTCAAGTAACCAAAATTCAATGTCTTCCAAACCAAACCTTTCATGCCAACATCAGCTGACGTCAAACACCAGCATTTTAACCGTAGGTAAGGTAACCAAAACCCAGCGCTTGATAAACAGCATCATGCTAACGTCCACACAACATTCAATTATAGCACCATTATACGTTGATTTTAAATGGTGGAGTTAAGCAACCAAAATGAGTTCACAGCTTGTAAACATCTAAACAGCTTCACATTGGCCTCACACACCAACATTAATCATTACAGGTAATTGTTTACAATTGGCCTGTATAAACACACACTAAAACAAGCACAAATGAATAAAATATCACAACTTATACACCATATGTTCCTGTCGTTAATTTATGTACGTTACCACAGTTTCATTTTAGAACGATTAAATATCAATAAATATTTAAAATGTTTAAAAGGTATTACATTAAAATCTGTTGAATAGAGTGTCAATTTAGCAATTTGGATGCAGCACAAGTAGACACAAACTGACACATAAAGTACATTTAAAAAGTAACAATAATGAATTACAAGATCAAAAAAATACGTCAAATATATATTCAAAAAATATATAAAAAATAACCTAAGCACATCCATTTGGCAAACTTGCCCCCAGTGAACGTTTTCAAAAGACAAAGTCCCAAAAACAAACTCAAACTTTAGACGACAGACACGCGACAGACAAGTCAGTTGCTCCTATTTCCGCTGCTGGTCGCCCCGTGCATAGCGCCCCCTGTATCCAACAGAGGATCCAGAGAGAGAAATCCAACTACAGTAAGTTTACAGTAAGGTACGAAAACCTAAACTGGGATTAATATACAGTAGTATGATTCTCATCATCAAAGTAAGACATTTACTGATAGAAAGTAACTTTTTGTCCTTTTGTCTTTCTTCCTCTGAAGTGGCGCATTGAAAGGGGATTCATGTCACCTTCATCAGTCCTTTATTTAACTCACTGGAAAACAGTGAAAGACCCTCAGACGTGTCATAACAGGATAAATGCGGCTGCAGAGTAAAATATGATGGTTGGATTTCGGTGTACCAATTGGCTTTTTTGTGCTTCCCTTTCTATGATACACATTTTTCTCATGGTATTGCCATGCTTTAAGTGTATGTTTACATTTGTAATCATGTTATAACTAACAATCTCAAAGATGACAGTACTCTGTTCATGTTGTGTGAATGTGTTATAATGG
This sequence comes from Phoxinus phoxinus, assembly GCF_949152265.1. Lineage (NCBI taxonomy): Eukaryota > Metazoa > Chordata > Actinopteri > Cypriniformes > Leuciscidae > Phoxinus > Phoxinus phoxinus. The sequence continues at coordinate 10,524,896 of NC_136896.1, forward strand.
CAAACGTTTGAACAATATACATTTTAAGATTGTTTAAAGGAATGGTAAACCAAACAAAACAATCCTGCTTTTTAAGGACTTTTCAGTGAATTATTTCTTTTGCTTTTATTTATACAGGATGGCACAGAGAGCGGACAAGAAGTGAAGAGGGAGCGAGAGGAAGTGATGGCAACTTTTTCAACTGTTACTGTACATTTTAAATATTAATTGTATTTAATTTAAGGTTTACTGTAATTGAACAAAAACTATAAATATTCCATTTAGATTTGTACTCCTACAGGTTTTTAACATCATCGAAAACACTGCAAGTGAAAGTTTCAGATGTTTTTCATCTGTTTTAGAAAGTATTTTTAGACTTTGTTTTGTTTTGTTTTCCAAAATAAAACTTGTTTTTACAATCTTGAGCATGTTATCTCTTTATTAAATGTGTTTGTAATTAAGCCATTGGTGCCAGTCATTTGACAGTTAACAATATTTTAGTGTAGCCTATGTAGTTTTAGTTAATTCAGTCAGCATTGTCATGACTCGTGCTCCAACTGAAAACTTGGTTGTAACTGAATGTACAATTGTATTCTCCCATGTTGAAAGGTAAGACAGTGAAACAATGTCACGATATCATTCAACCTTGGTCGGCCTTGTTGAAATGCAGGCTGGGACATTTCGAGGCACGGATAGGCAACCAGATACAAATAATTAAAACATCAACTAGCAGAGCATTCATTTAGTTCGTTATTAAATAAAAGACGATCTAGCGCTAACATGTGTTGTTTTTTAAATCAAGTGCTTTGCCTTTGCCGCTGCTGCAGTGTCTTGTTTTCCTGATGCTCGCGCACTTCACACGGACGCGCGCTTCAATCTATCACTTAACGCCATTGTGGAGACTCTATGATAGGCTATACTGGTTGATATATAGGCTACTGTAACCAATGATGAACAGATGAGAAAGAAAAAAAAAACTATACGAGAGCGTAAACATTAACATCTAACATATAGATGTTTATAAACGTTTTAACCACCAGAGTGACCAGGGCTGCGTTTCCCGATAACATCTCTTAGCGCACTACGAAGACTCTTAAGGTATAACTTAACTAAAGGTATACCATTTCTTGGCGTGTTCCCCGAACCATACCTTAGGAAGCTGCTTAAAGGGATAGTTCACTTTGAAATAAAATTTTGGTATGTTTTAGCTTACCTGAAGTGCATCCAAGATGTAGGTGTCTTTGTCTTCGCAGTAGTTTCAATTTTGATATTTTTAGGTCAAACCGTTCTTGTCTGTCAGTCATTTAATGCAGGTCTATAGGTACTGTATCCAAAAGCATGCAGAGATGTCTCTAATAGCATGCAGAGAAAAGTCCAAATTTAAAAAATTCCCCATCGTAAGTACACATTGATGGCCTAAGACACGAAACAAGCGGTTTGTGTGATAAAACGAACAGTATTTATATTGTTTTTATCTCTTTTACACAAGGACATCCAAGTGATCTGTTTACACCGGATTTCTTCCCCGGAAACTAATCTAGCCACCTTCGATTGGACGTTGCATTTTTAAACTCAGCAGAAACGCGTGTGATTAGCTGTACGGCTCAGCCTTTGATTGACCTGAACAATGAAGCGAGTAGCGTGTCAAGATAGAAGGCTTACAAATTGGGAATAAGTGAAAACTCAACACTCCCGGATGAGTTCGCGCGAACTTAGGCCATCAATGTGCACTTAGGCCTACGATGGGGCATTTTTTTATTTGGACTTTTCTCTGCATGCTATTAGAGACATCTCTGCATGCTTTTGGATATATACCTGCATTATATGACTGACAGACAAGAACGGTTTGACCTAAAAATATCAAAATTGAAACTACTGCAGAGACAGACACCTACATCTTGGATGCACTTCAGGTAAGCTAAAACATACCAAAATTTCAAAGTGAACTATCCCTTTAAGATATAGGCCTACCTTATACGTGCGACGTTACCCGGTGTTGTCCGTGTCGATAGTGCTGAATTTGTTGATATCGATGGCTCGAGAATCAATTATTCTCTCGTGCAGGGACTGCTTTACTGCATTATAAGAAAGTGGTGTTCTTTATAAAAGAAGCACTTCAGAAATAGTTGAAATTGAATTTATTAGGACTCATGGGATATTATAAAAAAAACTATAATTTTAAAAATTGTATCATATATTGCTGCCACAATAACCATTTAAAAATGTTACGTGCTTTCTTCTCTTTCCCATTTTTGTTCGCTGAGGTGGAGCTGTGATTAAATATTTTTCTTGTAAATACTTCCAGCATTTTAGTAATAAAAGTGTAGGGTAACACTTTACAATAAGGGTGCACTAATAAGCATTAATTCATGCTTAACTAATGCACAGATAATACTGAATTAATGTATTACTAATGATTATCTAAGCTATTCTTTAATGATTGCCTCATTAGCAACTAATGAAGAGTCTGTCTGGGTAATATATTAGTTCATATATGAATTGTTATTAATTAAATATGTAATTGTGGATTAATTCCATAATCACTTATTTTATTAACTAATAGTGTTCATTAATTTGTTAATTACCACAATAAGCGTAATATGCATTACTACATTATTAATTACAGCATTAGTAGTGTGTCAATTACTACAATTACTAGATGATCAGTTAATAATGATGTGCCTCAATAAGTAAAGTCACAACATAATGATTGTTAGCTAATGATTAATTAATCATTAATGACCATCACTAGAGTTTATAAAAGCTGTTTATTAAACACTGGTTTCCAACAACATTGTAGTAATTGACACACTACTAATGCTGTAATTAATAATGTATTAATGCATATAGTTTACGTGTATTATCTGGAAGTTGAAATAGGCTATAAGGCTTTGGCTCATTGTGGTAATTAACAAATTAATGAACACTATTAGTTAATAAAATAAGTGATTATGGAATTAATCCACAATTACATATTTAATTAACTAACAATTAATATATTAACTAATATATTACACAGACAGACTATTCATTAGTTGCTAATGAGGCTATCATTAATGAATAGCTTAGATAATCATTAGTAATACATTAATTCAGTATTATCTGTGCTGTGCATTAGTTAAGCATGAATTAATGCTTATTAGTGCACCCTTATTGTAAAGTGTTACCGGGCTACATCGTATGGTTCGCGGCAGTGATCAAACGGGATTTAAACAGTAAATCTCTTCTTGTAAACTCAGAGATGTGGATTCAGACAGCAATTAAATTATAGCCTACGACCTGTTTGTCAAAAACAGTATCATTTGGCCAGGGATTGGGTTGGGTGAAAAACACACACACACTGACATTAGGATTCGGACGGCAATAAAATCACAGACTTACCCCTGTAAATGTTTAAAATGCCGTACGAGCCCATGAGAAACAATTAGCGTCCGAATAGGACTTAACTGACAGCTTTCAGTGGCCTTTGAAAGCGCTCCGCGGACGGCGCCGTCTTTTAAAATAAATTCGCTGTAATGTTAGGCCTATCGTTGCCATAGCAAACATCCAACAACAATCATTCCCTATAAATAGTGTTAGACTATAGGCTACTTAAGCACCACCAGCAGCCCATAATGATTCTCTAAATTCACTATAAATATAATCTTAATTTGCACCATTGGTTCAGCCTATTTCTTAAGCGTTGAGTAGGCCTATCATAAACTCGTTGCGTTTGAAATCCGAATTTTATTATTCTCCATTTTTTTTCTCAATCAATAAGCTAGTCCTACATAGCAAAAATAACCCGCAGAAAGAAGCAGCTTTTTTTGTAGATACATCGTTATGTTTCGCTCCTCTGTCTGTGCTTCAGAGAGCATCTCAAGCCGCTAAACTTATGGGATGTTGTCAGTCAGGGAAACTGTTTCTCAAAGATGCGAAACGATTCATTGTTTTATTTGGAATTGGCGATATATAGGCCTAGAGCAAAATAAATGTAGCAAGTCATGTAATATTAGCCTAACGACTTGTTTTTTTTAATTCAACGTCCTGCTGGTGTTCGGGACAGCACTCTTCCTCTTCTGATTTACTAGCCTAAATAGAAAAAAAAAAATAGAAAAAACAACTAGCCTATAGCCTGTGGGAACTTATTTGTGAATTATATTCTGTTTCAGAAATGTGTTTTTATTGTAATATCTATTGATTATTTTGTTTCAAAATATTTTGTGATCTGTTATGCTTAATAAAATGTAGCCTATGCCATCCCCAGCTTCACTTCCCGTTTATGCGCCAGCCGCCAGCTGCAAATTCTAAAAATAAACAATAAATAGCTAGTTTTTGTATCAACAATCATGAATTAAAAATGCTAAGTCAGTCTTTGTTTGTATTGCATGTTCACTTTTAATACAACAAAACAGCCTGGGTCTCCCATCACTCACAAACTCGTGTGGTCGATCGCCACGACATAATGATCGCCACGTCATAATGAACGTTCGGTGAGTATATAATAGTGCAGCGAATTTATTCTTCTTGTAGCGAGTCGGCGATTGTGTGAGTATGCTTTTTACAGGGTTTGGGGATCTGAATTTCAATCTTTTCATAATTTGCAGAAGAATCTGCTTAAACTGTGGAATATTATTGTCTCGATTTGCTGTAGCTACATTTAGATAAATAAATAGGCATGACACAGTGGCGGTTTGAGTGGAAATGAGGGTGAAAAACACACACACTGACATTAGGATTCGGACGGCAATAAAATCACAGACTTACCCCTGTAAATGTTTAAAATGCCGTACGAGCCGTAAATCAATAATGATAAAATCTTTTTATATAGGCCTATATAATTTTGATAATTTATATTTAATTGACAAAACGATAGCAGATCTGATGACACACTGAAGTGATACTGAAAGCTTATTGGCCTTAAGCTTCGTTTAATCAATCAAATTTGCCTCGACAACCGGCCATTATAATAAATTACTATAGGCTACTAGCCTACATTAACATTATGTGCATCTGAGTTATGCACATTAGTAGGGAAATTGATAAAAATAACAATTAACTTTTTTTAGCTTCATTGTTCATTTTAAATACATTTTAAGGAGGCTCTTAGCCTCCCTTGCCTCTTCTGATGGATCGCCACTGGGCATACACTGTATACATTTTTTTTTTTTACTTTTTTTTAGGTAATTAAAGGCCTGGGTACAGTCTACTTTATTTTCCACGTTCCTCTCCATCTTGCTCACAGTTGTGTCTGCACAGCTATTAGTTGGTGGACCAGTTTGACGCCGCACAATCTCTTATTTATAGTCTGCAGATGTCAAAGAGTCGTGTCAACATTATTCTGTCTAAACAATCACCCTGTGTATGCGTTCACTGTTCACTTTTTATGATTTATCACAACTTTTCATCTTTTGTCAAATCAACTTCGATAACTAATGTGTGAAGATAACAAACTATTTTGAGTTTCTGTTTATTAAACCATTCTTCTTCATTGCATTAACTCAAAATTTTAATTACAACGAACTCAAACTTTTAAGGCAACAAGGTAACTTGCTTTTTTAAATTAAAACAACTTTTTTTTATACAGTGTTGTTGTGCACTCACCGTTAGTGCGAACACAAAAATTAGGCTGCACACGGATGTCCGTGGAACTTAAGATGACAAAAATTGCAGAATGCGGACGACATAAGTATATACGTTGGGCTTAAGACAACAAGCTTTCAGGTTCTTGTACTGTATGTTTACTCATAAATTACATGTTTTACTCATGTTTTACATCATCTCTTCCCTTTCTCTTTCTTTCATAGTGTTTTATGTTCAAGTATTGTTCACTTCTAGTTAATTTTCCACATCATATCCAACATCAATATGACCTTGTCAAGCATGCCCACCATTTTTGAGAGTGCAGAGCAGTCCTCATCTGAATTCTCGGATGAGCTCACTACGGCCCTTGCTGCGGGACGGTGGTGGGCGATTATGGAAGTTTCAGACCCCATATCTGAGGATCCTGAGTATGGGGACCTCATCTCAGGCCAGTGGGGGGAAACAGCGGAGGCAGCAGAAACATCATGCCCCACATCCCCGGTCTTCAGTAATGCATCTGAGAAGGCTCATTCCCAGCACTCGGGCTTCTCAGATACAACACGGAGGACTACACCACATTGGAGGCAGAAGACGACGCAGGATGCACGCTTTTCTTCCAGATCCACACAGGGAGCACCTGTGCCCACCAGATCCACACAGGCTGGGGCACCTGTGCACGCCAGATCCACACAGGCTGGAGCACCTGTGCCCACCAGATCCACACAGGCTGGGGCACCTGTGCTGGCCAGATCCACAGAGGGAGTACCTGTGCCGGCCAGATCCACAGAGGGAGCACCTGTGCTGGCCAGATCCACACAGGGAGCACATGTGCCCACCAGATCCACACAGGCTGGGGCACCTGTGCTGGCCAGATCCACAGAGGGAGTACCTGTGCCGGCCAGATCCACACAGGCTGGGGCACCTGTGCTGGCCAGATCCACAGAGGGAGTACCTGTGCCGGCCAGATCCACAGAGGGAGTACCTGTGCTGGCCAGATCCACACAGGGAGCACCTGTGCCCACCAGATCCACACAGGCTGGGGCACCTGTGCTGGCCAGATCCACAGAGGGAGTACCTGTGCTCACCAGATCCACACAGTGGAGGCAGAAGACGACGCAGGATGCACGCTTTTCTTCCAGGTCCACACAGGGACTACCTGTGCCTGCCAGATCCACACAGGCTGGAGCACCTGTGCCCTCCAGATCCACACAGGCTGGAGCACCTGTGCCCGCTAGATCCACACAGGGAGCACCTGTGCTCACCAGATCCACACAGTGGAGGCAGAAGACGACGCAGGATGCACGCTTTTCTTCCAGGTCCACACAGGGACTACCTGTGCCTGCCAGATCCACACAGGCTGGAGCACCTGTGCCCTCCAGATCCACACAGGCTGGAGCACCTGTGCCCACTAGATCCACACAGGCTGGAGCACCTGTGCCCACCAGATCCACACAGGGAGCACCTGTGCCCGCTAGATCCACACAGGCTGGAGCACCTGTGCCCACTAGATCCACACAGGCTGGAGCACCTGTGCCCACCAGATCCACACAGGGAGCACCTGTGCCCGCTAGATCCACACAGGCTGGAGCACCTGTGCCCACCAGATCCACACAGGCTGGAGCACCTGTGCCCACTAGATCCACACAGGCTGGAGCACCTGTGCCCACCAGATCCACACAGGCTGGAGCACCTGTGCCCACTAGATCCACACAGGCTGGAGCACCTGTGCACGCCAGATCCACAGAGGGACCACCTGTTTCCACCAGATCCACACAGGGAGCACCTGTGCCCACCAGATCCACACAGGCTGGAGCACCTGTGCCCGCTAGATCCACACAGGGAGCACCTGTGCCCACCAGTTTTGAGAAGGGGGACCTCACCTCATCCCTGGTTTTCAGTAATGCATCTAAGACCACAGGGCAGTGGAGAAAGCGGAGGCCTGGGAAATATGAGGAGGGAGAACTGAAGACCATGAAGCCTTGGAGGCAGCAGACACCGAAAGCACATGTGCCTGACGGGTCCACACAGGGAGAATGTATGCTCGTCAGGTCCCAGCAGAACTCTCCCAGTGCTAAAAAAGAAGACCTCCCCTCATCCCTGGTCTTCAGTGACGCATCGGAGAAAGCTCAGCACTCAAGTTTTTCTGATGCAACAATGGCTACGGACCAGAGGAGAAAGTGGAGGCAGCAAAAGCCACAGATAGCATCTGTACCTGCTGCATCCCCAAAGGAAGCACCTGAGCCCAAAAGAGGAAGACTCAGGATCCCTGAGCATTTGACCAGACACCTGAAAAAGGCCTCTTTGGAAACGCCCATGCCCATCCAGTCTCTACTGAGGGAACCAGTGGCTGGCTCGAAGGTGGTCGCATGTTCCTCTCATGGAGCACCCATGCAGGACAAGATTGAAGCTAGGCCAAAACTAAAGATGCCTGAGCCAGCAAGACAGGAGCTGCAGCAGCAGAAGACTCAAGCTTTTCTGCAGGGACCACCCGTGCCTGACAACATCTCAAAGAGGCAAAAACGAAAGATCCCTGATTCTGAGATAGTGCCTGTGTGTTATGCACAGGGAGCACCTGTCATTGGCAAGATCTCAGAGAGGACAGATCCTAAAAACCCTGAGCTGCTGAGGCAACATGTGCAAAATGCACCAGTGCTTGTGTCTTCCGCAAACCTCAGGATCCCTACGCAGCAGAGGAAGAAGTTGAGGGAACACTGGGGGCAACAGCAGAGGCAGAAGAATATCCAAAATGGAGTGTCTGCGCCTGCCAAGACCACACAGAAAACACTTTCTCCACCGCGTTCCCCACAGCAACCACCCAGGTCTCCCGAGGGAGCTCCCATGTCCAGATGGAGTAAGAGGGTGTGGAGCACAGAAGCTTCTGTAAGTCCCTTTATTCAAACAAGTAAACATTGCCTTTAACTATGCTGCTATGTGTTCTAGGTCCTCAATTTAAAAATCCTTTTACATTTCAAAATGATAAAAAAAGATACACCTTTAGATTTAGTCTGTATAAGAAGCACCCATTAATTGCATGATTATATCTGTTCTCTCAACAGGACAACGCAGGTCTGAGTCAGGCACCTCCAGAACTGAGGCGCTACAACCATCCAGCCCCTCAGATAACCACTTCACAACCGAACCGGAGAACTCAGAACAGACTTCAGCCCAGGTCCCAGCTGACCCGGAAAAGAGCTTTGGTTAGAAGATTTAGAAACTAAATACTTTAATCATTTAATCTGGGATGATCATACGAATTATATCCTTTTCAATTCAGACCCCTCATAACGAAATGGTAGAAGCAATTTTTCTTTAGATTTTCTTATAGAATCTCAGTAATTCTGGTCAGCGCTACATGATTATGTCTGTTCCTTCAACAGGACAGTGCAGGAGAGGACAGGTCACCCCCACAAAAAAAGCAGCGGATGGCAATCAATGTCAACAACCAACAGTCGGATCCAGACAGCTTAGACCAAATGGACTATTTATGTTGCATATTTGCAAAATTTTGTGTAATTTCCTATATTTAATATTTATATTGTAATTGTACATGCCTTATATGAATGCATGTATAATAAAATAGAATATTTACAAACTGTATTTATTTATTTGTCAATGACAACACACATTAATTAGCACTGGTGTTATAAACAGATCATTTTCATCTGCTGTCACTGAGCTGATTAAATTCACACACTAAGCCAAATAATAGCATTGTAACAACATATATAATTCATATTTACCACAAATTATGGCTAAAGACAATGGCTATGTAATACAACTCACTATTTCAGTATTCATTATCTTGCAACAATAGCCAGCATCCCAAACATCATCAGATAAAGGTTTGTTTTATATATTTTTTTTTATGACAGATTTAAGTCCAAATACTTTTACGTCACATAACTAAACTTACGATGTGTTTAAATAGCCTACCTCAGTTTTCACTGTCCACACTACTACGCAAAAATGCTGTTTTGGAGAGCGTTTTCAAAAAGCTTTGTTTTCATAAATAAAAACGCTGTCTCAGTGTGGACGGAAGTCCAAAACGGAGAGAAAAAAATGCGTTTTCAAACAAAACATTTATTTGTTTGGACATGGCCTGAGCTTACTCACGTAAAAACTGTTACCATCAATGAATATAAATACACAATGTGTAATACAGTTGTAATAAAAATTATCCAACCCCCATTGCAAATCAGGTTTGTCAGTCTTTCGCCAAATCGATGCGTATGGCCGTCTAACGGAAGCTAGTCGATAAAGTTTTTATCGCGAAAGCATCACTTCAGAAGGCCTTTATTAACCCATTGGATGGATGCACTTTGATGGACTTTCAAAAAAATATACCCATTCACTCCTATTATAAAGCTTGGAAGAGCTAGGACATTTTTAATATAACTCCGATTGTATTCTTCTGAAAGAAGAATGTCATACACACATAGGATGGTTTCAGGGTGAGTAAATCATGGGCTAATTTACATTTTTGGGTGAACAATCCATTTAAAATGTGGAAACAAATTAGTAAAACGGCCTTAGTATGTTGTGGGAAAAAAATCAGTTTTATGAATGAATGAATGGCTTGCTCTAACTGTTGCTCTGGTCTTCGTCAACAACACGCGCTTGCACTCCCTGCTGGTGAGGTTGATTAACAGCAGATGGAGAGTATGCTCGGTAATCTACTGCTTTTCCTGGCGTTGGGTCGTCTCTTCACAGGCGTCGAGTCGTCTCTTCACAGGTGTTGGGGCATCTGAAGTCTCCATGAGAGGCTGGATACATAACTGGAGCTGACGAACTCTATTTGACAGGTGTCCCGAGATAACAACAAAAAAGGCAGATGGGAAATAATTAGCGTAGCTGCTGTTCATAATATGAATGCATTTGATCTGATTTAACTGTAGTATAAAAGGTATGGAAGTAAAATAATGACAAATGTTTTTGAAATAAAAAAGCCTGTTGAATTGCACTACTTGAAAAAAATATGCATTGCATTAACCATGCTTGCATTTTAATGCATTGTATTTTTAGGCCTCGCATTTTTATGGGCTGAAATTCAACATGGTTGTATATTTAAGCTGTGAATATTACAATTCAAAACATTTCAAACACATTTTCATTCATAAAAATTCAATAATCCATTTTCACCTTTCATATTTCCCATTCCCGTGATTTTGCTTATAAATTCCGATTCAGCCATTAGCCTAACGTTACCTTCGTGATCACGCAGAGGTCTGCCGTGGCGGTCTGTCAGTATTCGCTTAGAAGCTAGCTCACTTCTTCTGATGAAAGTGTCCACCACCCCAGGACCACAACGTGAAACATGATCATGTTAAGACTATATAATTTTAAGATTAAGCCATACATATTATCAAAACAGATTAAAAACGAATTCCACTGATACAAATGAAGGTTTTCAAATAAACTATTTTTTATTAAACAATGACAGACAACAAAAATGTGTGCTTGTTAGTGATGGGCGAATCGATACGAAGTATCGATATATCGATACTGACGTCGAGTATCGAAAGTATCGATACTTATATAAAAATATCGATACTACAGAGTTTTTTTTTATCCGTTGTTTTGTTTATTTGACAAGAAATTTAATGCGTACAATATGCATTGAATTGGATGAATAACCTATGTTTGTGAATAATTGTGTAGTAGAACTATTTTCCTGCTCATCTGAACACACGCAAATGCTGCAAGTCAGAACCAATCAATCACTGAGCGCGTTCATACACTGCCGGCATTCAAACAGGGCTGCGTTTCCCAAAAGTATCATAAGAAACCATTGATGCTTTTGAGAAACGTACAGAACAATGCTTAACAGAAGACAGAAAAACATGTTTTAAATTTAATGTTAAAAGTTCATACTAATGTTCTATTTTGTAACTAATTTTAATATATAACATACACTGTCAGAATAAAAAAAGTTGCATTTTATAGGTGCAACAGCCTGTCACTGGCAGTCCCTTGTGAAAATGAATAGAATAGATTAAATTAATAGATTTCCATGGTTACCACTACAAGTAAATATTTTAACCATGTGTAAAAAAATATATATATATATTCTAATAAGTTCCAATTAAGGCATATTGAATGTTAAAATGCCTTTCAAATATAATGTTAAGTATGCATCATTACTCATTTTACTCTTAGTAATTCAATAATTTAAGAAATTTTTATATTTAAAAATTCAGTTTAGAGGTATCGTATCGGTATCGGTATCGGCGATACTGGCCTTGAAAGTATCGGAATCGTATCGAAAACAAAATAAGTGGTATCGCCCATCACTAGTGCTTGTGTTAATGTGTGTGTGAACAAGAAAACCAAAAACCAGGGACAGATGAAACAGACAGGACTGATGATGGCCATAACAATCCTAGAGGTCCAGCATTGTTCTCACAAGCCGCTTCACTCAAGACAACAAATTAAAAGTTAGTAGGCTATATCCCAAAAATTAAATTAAATAAAAGTTGCTATAAAGATTCATTACCGAACTAATTAGATGCTACCTTCACAGCTGGCGAAGTCGCGCTAGCAAGCAGCCAGGCAATGCTAGAAAATCGGTTGATACAACCAAGATAAAATATAAATAATTACGCTGTGCATGTACAAATGAAGACCAGTATAAGCATCGCAAAGGGCCTCTAAAACAATATAGACAGTTGACAATTCAAAAGAGGTTGATATTTCATCAAATTACCTCTGGAACAACTCGATGCGCTGCAATGTAAGTGAATGGGGTTCAACGCCCAAATGACAGTGTTTGGAACTAATCCGATCTCCACATCCCGGAAGTAGGCGGTTAAAAGCGCCGCCATTTTTTACAACGGAGGTCTATGGGAGTGTCGCAACTCTTTCTCTCTATGGCTCTGGCTCTGGCTTGCTCTAACTGTTGCTCTGGTCTTCGTCAACAACACGCGCTTGCACTCCCTGCTGGTGAGGTTGATTAACAGCAGATGGAGATTATGCTCGGTAATCTACTGCTTTTCCTGCAGTTCCTGGAGGTCACTGTTGAATTTACTGTCGAATTTGAACCACTGAATTTGTGGAAGCGAATTTGTAAAGCGAAATAAAGTGGACCGAAAATTGACCGTTGAATATTATAGGTTGTATTTTTTAACAGTTTGAATATTTTGGAAGGGAAATATGAAAGGTGAAAATGGATTATTGAATTTTTATGAATGAAAATGTGTTTGAAATGTTTTGAATTGTAATATTCACAGCTTAAATATACAACCATGTTGAATTTCAGCCCATAAAAATGCGAGGCCTAAAAATACAATGCATTAAAATGCAAGCATGGTTAATGCAATGCATATTTTTTTCAAGTAGTGCAATTCAACAGGCTTTTTTATTTCAAAAACATTTGTCATTATTTTACTTCCATAAAAAGGTATGAGATGCATCATGTGAATGCTTGGCTAAAGAGATGCGTCTTTAATCTAGTTTTAAACTGGGAGAGCGAGTCTGAGCCTCGGACAATATCAGGAAGGCTATTCCAGAGTTTAGGAGCTAGATGTGAAAACGCCCTCCCTCCTTTAGTGGACTTATCCTAGGTACGACCAGAAGCCTCGAATTTAGCGATCTTAAAGAGCGCGATGGATTATATGGCGATAGAAGATCCCTTAAATACACAGGAGCTAAACCATTTAGGGCTTTATAGGTCAGTAACAATACTTTGTAATTGATACGGAACTTAATAGGTAACCAGTGTAGAGATGATAAAATTGGTGTTATATGATCATATTTTCTTGACCTAGTAAGAACTCTAGCAGCTGCATTTTGGACTAACTGTAGCTTGTTTACGGAGGATGCAGGACAACCAGCTAATAAAGCATTACAGTAATCTAGTCTCGAGGTCATGAATGCATGAACTAACTTTTCTGCATCAGAAACTGATAGCATATTACGTAGCTTAGCAATGTTTCTAAGGTGGAAAAAGGCTGTTCTTGTGACATTTGAAATATGTCACAATATTAAAATCTCCTTTAATGTTGTCCATTTATGTCCGCGATTGTGCTCCTCAAAAACAGCTCTGTTCACAGCGACCTGTTTCGGTGCCTGTCTCTTTAAATGATAATGAGCAACTGCTCACCCCGCCCCTCTCTTCCATGGGGCATGTCAACACAAAACACTTAAAGTGCTGCCTTGGCAACCTGGCTTGGTGGACACAGTGGACAGTATGCAACTGACTGAGGGCTGAAATATACTAATACGGGACAGTCGGTCAGCGGTCGTGGGATTAGTGAGAGTGTTTAGGCTTTTTGAGGATAAAAAAAAAAGTGAATGGATTTTTTTTCTTTATTTTATGGTGGTTGTGTCCACACTGCAAAGACACATTTAAATGCAAGTTTACACCATGTAAAAGTGAATTTTGCATCCGAATGACCTCTTTGTAACCGCAAAATCTTAATCTTATTAATCTTAATACAATACTTACCTGAAGTAAGGTGACGGTATACCGAGAAGATAGCCTAATGATTTTTGGCAAAAAAAGAAAAATAGATAATTTTGACCCATACTGTTGGCTATTGCCACAAATATACCCGTGCGACTCGTGACTGGTTTTGTGATCCAGAGTCACGTTGTGTTCTTCACCGGCCGCTGTTTGCGCCACTTTACCCCTATTTACTCGAACAGCGCCCCCCGCAAACAGAATGGTAGATATTGGGTAGTGACAGTGACATTGACAACGGGTAAATTAATCATTTTGTGTTGTAATAAAATATCGATATTGGGCGTTAGTGTATCGATTATTTATTGCGACAGAGAGCACAACAATATATTGCAATATCGATTTTTTTCCCCACCCCTATGATAGTGTAGACTAAGTGAAACAGCGGTGCATTACCTTACAATTTTAATTTGTCAAATAAACTGACCTGTATGAGTATAATTCAGCACTTGCGGGTAGTCCGGTAGAATGAAATGTCCTCATTCCTTTATATCCGCAGGACTCGCCTGTGGTGCTGATATCTGTCTCTCATTAGCAATCGCGCCTTGCTTCATACCATTAAAAAACATGAATGCATTCACTCATCCATAAACATTATTTCCCCATAAACATTATTAGATCCAACGGCGTGACGACAAGTTCCATGATTCCGTGCTCATTCACTGCGTCATCAATCTACGTCTTTGTTATTGTTTTGAAGAGGTTAGCGACCCCTAGCGGTGAAAAAATACATATTGTGTCTTTAATATTAGTAAATAAAGTAAGAAAAATAATTAGAATATATATATAAATAATAAGATTTTTTCATACGATTATGCTCAAATATATCAATTAATATGAATGAAGATAAATGATGTATCAGTGATCCAATGCCCTTTTTAATTTATAAACATTCAACTTCAATAATGCTTTTGGGAAACGTGTCATATACTTATATGCAACCAATGCAGTGATTTGGGCAACCTGCCTATCCAATAATTGAACACTCAAGGGCCAGTGTAGAACTTTGTGAGCGTCACACATTCCAATTCATCAGAAATTCGCAGAGCATGTGGGCCTAGTTGTGCCTTACTGAGATGATGCAGCTCAGGGGATGCGTCTGTGAGGGTTTTCTCTCTTCTCCTGGATGTTGTGTCTAGACCGTCTCCTTTGCATTCCTAATTCGAACATGGCTGGGACCTGCTGTTCTGTCTTGTGGACTGTTTAATAGCCTTCATAAAACCATCAACACTCTTGCAAGTATGCTAGTCTAAACCATCGAAGCCAGCTGAAAAAGAATTTGTTTTTTATTTCTGTCTCATACTTGGCTGTCTTTGAAAATCATAAAAAAAGCACCTAAATTTATGAAGTGATTAATATAAAAACATTCTGCCAAACTTTTCAAATTGTTCAGCAATCTAGAGTTCTTTTGGGTATTGTTAGCTTGCACAAACAGTTACAAACAGATTTACAAGCCTAGAAATACTCTAAGCTCATATATTCACAAATAATCAGGGCCCTGCAGGTCACGGCCTTATGAAAGGTCCAAATAAAATCAGACATTGCAAATACTTGATGCCATCTACTACCTGCATGAAGAGTTCAGTCTTTGGGTCAAGCTGTTCCGGTTAAAACTGGCTCAAGGAGCACATCATAAATCTAGGATGGTGAGAAACTTCTTTTATGAGAGGTAGACAGAGAGTTTGTACATAAGAGCGGGAAGCCAAGTCTCACTCTACAATTCCAGTTATAAAATCTCAGACATTCGCAGGTATGAGGCATGAAATATGAAAAATGTACGACCTACCGGCTTTTCCTTTTATCTCTTATGCTGTAAATGTCCAAGGGGAGAATCCTGGAAGAAGCATGGGGTGTTTAGCGGAATTGTGTCCACCTGTCAAACAAAAAAAAACATCTCTTCTTGAAATGTAAGAATTACACAGGAGAAAGTGTTGCATGTCTGTCTGGACAAGATACATTGGGATTTACCGTTAGGTCATTGTCTGTTTGTTCTCAATCTCTTTTCATTCAATAATCAAGATGTCTGTTCAGAAGGAAAACCTGGCAAACAAAAATTGTATTGGCAAACAGCTTTATCATGATGTTTCAGTTTGATCTGCTTTGACTTTTTAATTATCTCTTGATTTACCCTGGCGTTAGTTCCACATCTTTTCAACATCATCTTGACTGGTCTATCAGTTTTGTTTCTCTAGTAATCAAACACTAAATCAAGGGCTGTGACCTCAACATTTTTCCTCGCAAAAAAACGCTACATCATTCATCTATTATAAATCATATTTATTATAAATAATAAAATAATAATACAATTCCAATCGCTTATATAAGTGAATTTAGGCATCACATTTTAATGTACAGTATGAAAATGGATGTTTTCTTAAAATGTAACAGTGCTATTATTTTAGAAGTGTTTTTAAATGTCAACTTCAGTTGAGCATTAGACCGACAACCTCAAAAATAATCAAAATGTAAAAAAATGGAAATAAACATTATATTTGAAAGCTCAAGACGAAAAAAGTAAGGGATTTAGTGCAAAGTAATCAATGGTCCATAAAGGCAGCCCTGCCACTGACATCTGTTTGGATTCTAGGAAGAGTTTATGCTGGATAAACATTTATTTGGCTTGGCTTGCTTTTAAATTGAGCTTCCACCCCAAAGGGGACGTCAGCCGTGTCGGCACGTTCACCACTGTCCCTTTATGATTAGAACGTCTCATGCTCTCAGGGGCGAAATCAACAATGTTTGCTGCATGGTATTTCAGCGTTTAAAAAAACCCTGCATCTTATTCACAAAATTCCCTCTTTACTGTCATGATGCCCTGGTTTTCAGGAATGTGCCCTCAGATCAAAAATAGCTTAATTCATTCAAAAATTGATGTAAGTTTAGTGTGGTTAGAGTAGGAAGATTCAAGTCTGTAATCATGCTTAAGTACAGAATACTCTACAGCAGGACACAAGGATGGATTTTTCCCAGCTGTCTGACAGGCGGACAGGTTTAAGAGGCAAGATGGAGATGCACGCATGCTACTTTGCCCCAGATCCAGTGACTCAGGAAAAGCCCTGGAGAGAACTCCCAAGGCTGTGGTGAGGTCCACCAGTAGAATATGATTACTTTAACATGCTGGGAGTCCCAACCCCCTCTTGAAAAGCACTTTGTCCAGTACAGGAGAGGAAACAAGACAGCAAAACCCTGTCAGGCATTGGTGACTCAGGAGAAACTAACAACTTTTTCTTCTGCCTTGCTCAATGTTTTTTTTTTTATGTTTTCTAAGGCTCTACTTTACTAACTCAACTAGTTAAATGTGAACTATGCAGGTTTTTTTTAACTTAACTGAAAAGCTTCGGAGTCATTGGAATGGTTATATTACTTTTTTAGGGTTGAATGGTGGTCGTCTTGCACCCCCCCCATCGCCTGTGAGCAGAAAAAACACCCTTGCAAATTTGGGCCGCCGCGTCAGTAAGTATCGTGTGATATATCAGGTCTCGCGATGTAACTAATTGATTTACGGCAAAACAAAATCTGCTAAAATTATGTCATTATTGCGCTCCCTCACGCTGTTCGAACGCGAATGAAGAAGACGTTGTAAAGAATGTCCCATCTGCTTTGATGTCGTTGATCTACTAGCCTCTGGTATCTGAGAGTCGCCAACGTGTTGTCAAATATCTATTCCGAAGCTGTAGGGGGAGCTCTATAGAGAAACCTGCGAGCAAAAAGCGAGAATACAGCAAATAAATTCCCGAAACTGCATAGCCCTGCTTTAAATACCTGATTCATATGAAGCGTCACCCATCTTTTACTGTTTATTTTAGAGTAATCATTCATGATGTAATTTTTCTCTTTTCACAAAAAAAATTTCATTTTGTGAATATGGTAGGGGTGTAACGGTTGGTTCGGTGCGTACCTCGGAAGTCACGGTTCGGTACAGCAGGGGGGAGTAAACTAAACACAAAATTGCTTCTTTTTTCTATTAATTAAACTTTTAAATAAACTATAAGGGCTACAGCATTTGCTAGTATATGCGTTTAAATAAATGTCAAATAAATGTATACATCTATTTAAAAAATATATACGGGGAGCTCTTAATATTACTAAAGGTTACAATTAACAACAGAGCCTAAGTTATTCAATTCAACTTGCTATTTATTTTTACATATAATAATCAACACATGTCCTGTAAATGGCACATCAGACAGGTTTTGCATTAACTTCTATCTAATTAAAAACTTAATTTTCTACTCCAATTATTTTTTTTAATATAATAATTTACACAGTGGCTGTCATAATTTGTTTTCATTAAAAATTTATTTAAACATACATTAAATAATCAAGACATTACTAACATGTAAAGTATCATGAATACAGGCTAATATAGTAGTGTATACGAAATGCTTCTCTCTAGAGTTTATTTATCGTATGCGAACTAACATGCTGTCGACACTAAATGCCAGTGGTAATGCATAGGTAAATGTAATGTTACGCAAAATATGATTTACTGTTTTATTGATATCTTTCCGCAGTATGGTTGAAACACTGTTGAGAGATGTAAACATACCGACCGATCGTATCTTCCTCTAGTCTTCTCCTGCGCTTTTTACTGGTAGCAAACAGCATTACATTACCGCGCGCTCCACCTTCTGGATTGGAATGCATGTACCAGTTACACCCCTATATCTATGCAACGTTATTACAAATTCGTAGGCCTAGCCTACCTGTTTTTCTAATTTACCAAAGCACGAAATTAGCAGATATTCCACCTTAGATTATCTGAGCGATAATAGATTCACTGTAAAAAATCAGTTGATCAGTTGACTTAACTTTATAAGTGATGAAACCTGTAGCCTTAAAATTATTAAGTAAATAAACTCCATGCGTAATAAAAATAAAATAAAAAAAGTTATGTGAACTTGACAATTCCACATACCAGTAACTTAATTTTTCAATTATGCATGGTTTATTTACTTAATTTTAAAGCAAATGGGTTTCCTCACTTTTACAGTGTTCGAATTTAAATATGCAAATAAGAAGCAAATAAAAAGCCCTTTAGTTATACCAAAAATGCATAATTTAAGAGTTATGTAACTGGGCAGCATGTTTATTTGCGTTCAGACAAGGACTGGAAAAGATTTACGAAAATTACAAAACCCTTCGAGGACGGACAGCATAAGTGGACAAGCTATAAAAAAAAACCAGTCAACGATGCTCAATTCTTTATTCTTGGACGTTTTGAACCTTATGCATTAATAAAGTAGCGAAAAAGCCAGAGCACATGCACTGCCCACCAGCTTTCTGCTACAGTTGTAAATGCACAAATGGTGAACACATCTGTAAGACATTACTGTCTGCGGATATAAACAATAGGAAATGTTATCTTTATATTGACGGTCTTTGAGTGTGGGAGCTTAAGACAACAAATAAAAAACCATTAGAGGTCCTTTCCGTTCTCCAGGATCTTTGGGTCAGATCATCGCACAGGATTGCTACTTATTCTGATCCTGTGAGGTCATCATACAGGACTTTGTTCATCACGCCAAACTCCATCCAAACAGCACAGGAGACAGGCCTTGAGATATCATTAAAATATAAGCCCTCTGTGGAAGCCGAGAGTTCCAGAAGCAGCCTTGGAAAGTTCCAACATTCCCTTTAAAGTCAAGCTTGCTTTGCTTCAATCGCAAAATGATTAGTTGTCAAGGAGAAGAAGTGCCAGACTGCTGAAAGAAATCAAGAAATCAACATCATCCTCGGGTTGTATTTCATCAAAGAATTCTGATCCTGTACCATCCAGCAGATATATTTTATCTTAGGGGTGGGCTACCTTCATTTTTTGGTGAAATGGAAGAAATGTTGACAGACAACCTAAAGCTCCATAGATGTTCCTAGATTGTTGTGTCTCAACTGTGTTCTCTCAAGGGAAGGATAAATCTTGATGACTGGATGATTTGAATTTTGGGAAGCTGGAAGAAAAATACAAGATGTCCCCATCCTGTTTTGCACCTGTGGAAGTCAAAACTGTGCGTCATGTTTTCCAGACAGAAATAAATTCATTTCTCTTTAGCCGACTTCAGATGCGTATTGCCAGAGAAACACACATGCGCATAATCACTCACACACTGTCCTGAAACATTTAGATGGTACAAACCAAATAAACTCCGGGGCATGTTTAGACTAGACAGTCACTTGCATGAATCTGAAGACAAAAAAATAAATAAATAAAACACTGTTGTGATGACCCAAACATATTTTAAATAAACTATATCAATATGTAAGCATTTTGGAATGCCAAACTGGAAGGTAACTGGCGGTTACTTATAAGGAGAAATCAATCTTTTATGGGAGATGAATGAAATCCCCTTTTAGTGAGTCTGATTCTGCTGGGCCCCTGAAATCATCCAAAGCTGAAATTAACGTTGTTGCTGCCATAAAGTTTTCACTCCGCTCGCCCCTGCTTTCTCTCGGGCCACTGTCTTCCTGTTTGCACATGGGAAGATTTATAGCTATTTGTTTTGTCCAACATTTTAAGATGAAAACAGCTACGTCTCTATCAATCACCACTGCTGCTGCTGAAGAATCCAGATGAGTATTTCTTTCTGGCCTTACTTTGGGGAGAAGAGAAATTTTCCATATTTCCATATGAATAAAAAAAAAAAGAAGGGGGGAGACTGGAGTGTGAGAGAAAGGGACGAGGAATCATCCGCAGTCTTCAGAGAGTTCAGACGAAACCAGATGTTGAGACGTTTTTCTACCAGACAGAGCATCACCAGAATCACCACAGGTGTTTTCCATTTTGGCTCCCGTGAATACAGCATCATCCTGGAATTGACACTAGGATAACATATCACAAACAGGGACATCCATCTGTCACCGCAAGCTCTGAAACCACAGAAGAAGTGAATGCCGCTAACAAGGCTAATAGGTTAGTCGGGGAGAACTATTGAGGGGATTATTTGTAGTGGCTGTAAATACACCAGAGCAGACTCCTTCCTTACTCTTTCCATCAGTTCTGTCAACACGGTTTG
The DNA here is from genome assembly GCF_949152265.1 of Phoxinus phoxinus. NCBI lineage: Eukaryota > Metazoa > Chordata > Actinopteri > Cypriniformes > Leuciscidae > Phoxinus > Phoxinus phoxinus. The sequence goes on from NC_136896.1 coordinate 10,545,905, forward strand.
CTTTTGTCTTGTCAAATACAGTCCAATAGCCATCTCAGACATTCTCCGAAATTACCATCCAGAGCAGCAGTAGCTGAGAACATCTGTGGTCAGGAAACCAGGGTCTCCACAACTGCTATTTTAAAAGCCCTGATATGGAAACAGTGAGCATTAATGATTTTCCTCTAGAGCAATTGTGTTGTGAAATATGAAGACAACTAAAAAAGAATTGGGCCAATAAGAGCTCCCTTGATAACTCCGAATTAGCCTGTCAGTGTCTCGTGGAACTCATACCCTCTCTGTGGAAATCATGGAGATCGTCTTTCTTGGTTTGGCAATTCGCACGAATAGGAAGATCTAGCCATACGCATATATAATTGTCAGAGTTCTCAGGAAGAAAATGTAATTCTTCATTTTCCCTTTTTTGAAAGATAAAAGATTGGATAGTGAGAGAACAGTGGATCTCATTAACTAATAATAACTGCTTACAATTTGTGAAAAAAATAAAAAAAATAAAACACAATGATTTGGATACTGTATAAATCCAACAATCCCAAAAATCACATTTTTTACATTCAAATCATATGTTTGTTATACATAAATCACAGTATACAACAGCAAACATTTGCATAGTCGTTTGATTTAATATTGGGAATTTGGGTTGGGGTAGGTTCATGGCGCTGCTCTGAATAAGGTCTGTGAGGTCTGTGAGGGATGGACTCACTGTGTTTTCAATGGCATCCGCTGTAAAAGCAACATAAAGTTCCTAGATCACTTATAATTTTCCACAGCTCATATTGTCTGGGGGGTTTTGTCTACTGAAATTTCTCTGAAATATATTTTTGCAGTGTTTCGTCAGCAGAACAATCCAACAATCCACATCACAGCCTCGCTTTCATTCCTGTTAAAAAGGAAGATGGCGCTGCTGTGAACAACAAGGTCTGTAGTGGACATTCACCGTATCTTTGACAGTTTCGCTCATTTTTCGTCTCATGCACGAGCGTCGCATTTTTAAGAAGCGCACATCAGTTGTGGTAAATGTTTGCTTGACTTGCGAGAACCAATGAGGTCCATTCTCGTGTGTTACTCAGCACGTTTGAGCTTCAGTCAAGCATGTTCGTTTGAGCTTTTATGTTCGCTGATCATTTACGATTTAATAAAAGCCTAAATTCAATCTGTTTATCACATAAAGTGATTGTGTCTCTTCAAAAAATTTGGACTAAACCGCGTAATTTATATGGAGTAGTTTAACAATCTCTTTATTAACTTTTTAGTCAAAGTGGTAGTTGTGTAGCTGTCAACGGAGGGACAGAAATCGCTCAGATTTTATTAAAAATATCTTAATTTGTGTTTCGAAGATGAATGAAAGTCTTACAGGTTTAACACGAGGGTGAGTAAATTATTACAGAATTTTCATTTTTGGCCGAATTTAAGTGAGCACTTGCTTCCATAGTCAAGAATTTATTACTTGGGCAAATGAAAATGACCTACATATGCATCAGGACTTTAAACCCTGTATATCAAAGAGTTTGATTTGGCTTGGCTCACCCACACTCTGAAGGGGATCACATCAGTCACGAATCTGGCTTTGTAATTATTGTCGTAGCATGCATGGCTAAGGTGCTGGCATTCCAGCCCTGGCTGAGGACAAACTCTCTCGGTATCATTAATGAATAAAACATACACCACATTTCATTGAGGAGAATGAAGAATCATTACAGCTGAGTCGAATTCACAGAAATACAAATCCCCTGACTGATAGAATGCATGGAAATCAAACACACATTGCAGGACATATGGCTTAACACATGCTAAACAGATAACTTTGTCATACTGCATATTTTTACATTTGCAATTCAAATTAGTTTAAGTTAAGCGCTGTAAAACAATCCATCCAGCAGGATCAGCAGGTCTTGCACAACTGCATTAAAGAACCACTGCTTTGGGATATTTTTTATATTTTCTATTCCACGATTCTCTGTCAGTCTTTCATATCTCACTCAGTTAGTCTACATGAAATTTCCTGATCTATCCACAGTCACACTGGTTATCTGGAAATAATCAGACAGAGGAAAACACTCTCTTATAGAACATCAAACCATCATGGCTACAGGCAAACAGGGCAAGAAAGGAAATATTATGATTTGAGACTTCTCAGATCATATTTCGTGTTTGAGTAATGCGACGTGGGTAGTCTTGCAGTAACATAGCTGCCTCCTGGTGCCAATTTATGGTGTGCAGTCCTTGGGGAAAAATGAGGGGGCTGTCAAAACACTTGAAAGCTAGTACGGGGTCAAAGGCCATTAGGGCTTTCATCCCATCAGAAGAACCTTCAGATTTAAACAAACGGTTAAGGCTATAAAAGTAACAAATTGTCTGTAATAATTGTTCATTGTTGTTGTGGTTTTTCTTTTAGCTCACCAGACCACCTGTTACCCCTCAGGTCCCACTCGCCCCGCTTGCAAATGATCTGGGCTGCGTTTCTCAAAAGCATCGTGAGGAGAGCTAAGTTGATTGTAGAGACCATTGGTGGAAATGGTGACTATGATCTACTTAGGCTCACAATGCTTTTGGGAAACGCAGCCCTGGTCCTACCATTGAAAATGTGCTTTCTAAATATAAGCTTTAGAGATAAACATAGGCCCATGTCTGTGTTTAAAGAAGAACTCTCGTATAACCCCTTATTGAAAGCGAGGGTGAGCTGGCTAATTGGCATTTTGCAGATGTGTGTAATAGCAGGGTGAGTTTGGGGCACTGACCACAGCTCTGTTTCAGAGGTACTAATCATAAACTAAGACTGAAAGGAAAAAGTAAGGAACTTTTATTAGCTGTAATAAAATATTTTTCAAACAAATAGCCAAGAGCCACTTTTGTGCCAGAGGTGTATCAGTTTCATGAGCAAATGTACGTCAAAACCAATTTCGTCCTTTTAGAGTAACAGATAATGGAAGGAAATTGTTGTCATGATACTGCAAACACACACAGGTTATCCATGTTGTTAGCATGACATGGCTGATATCTAGCTAGCAGAAAAAAGGACGTTCCAGGGACGCTTTGCTAATGTTCCCATTAAGTTATGAAAATGTTATTTCTGAATGTTCTCTAAACATTCAAAACCTATTTATTACTTCCATTCCTTTGAAACCAAACAACTGATATCTTGTTGCATCGCTGCATCAAAAGGAACCAAATTGCAATAATATAAATGAAGTTCCAAGTGGCCAACCAAAGACCACTAATCACCATAATGATGAGGTCAAAACAAAACAAAAATCAGGAAAATTAACATCAATTTATGAAGTCAGCTTATGTGATGTTCTCTCAAAATTTCAGTTGTATTGACAATTCAACATTCAAAATGACTTTGGGAAATGAGTGAATGCAACTAGAGAAAGATAACTGCAGAAGTGGAGGAAATGAGTGAAAAGTCTAATAAGAAATACCCTGCCTCTTTATTATTATTATTTTTTGCCAAAACGGCAGTCAAACCAATCCATTAATCTTAACTTGGGTTTTCTGAGTAAACAAGGCAATGTGAATAGCACAGAATACTAGATTTTTAGAATTAAGTTAAGACAAGTCATTTTTTTTAGTTAGAACAACTGTTGGACTCTACAGTGCAGTTCTCTTCCGTTAAAAATACCACTTTATATATCTTGATAACCGTGTGCTTGATAATAAATCTTGTTGTCGCTTAAACGTTGTCCAAATATGAGCATGTTTTGGAGCCTCTTTAAAAAGCACTTGAATTTATCAAAGACATATGGGGAACAGTGTGAGGTATAAAAGGATATGAGATTACTGAATTGATGCTGGGTGTATAAGGTCCTGCTATCAGGCAATGTGAGTTCAGCTAAGGACGCTGTGTCAGGCTAATGAATATAATTTAGTCGTCTGACAGAGGCTACCGTCCAAGGTGATTCTGCAGAGGAAACATGGAAGGTATCATGATGTTTCAAACTTACTGCCAGTTGCTAAAGAATGTGCTGATGCTGCAGTCCAAACCTAAAATCATTTTCCAGTACCATCTGTTGACAGAGACCGGCCTTCTTCTCTCGAAATGTTTTCCTTTTCATCTCCTCTGTTCCAGTCTGAATAATTTGTAATGTTTTATTTAACGTGCATTTTTAAACTCTTTTGTTTTGTTCACCACAATTAAGGTAAATATGGAAACATCATTCTATCTCGCACAGGGAAAACATTTTCCAGTTTAGATAAATTTGTCCAGGAAAATAGATGACTTCTACAGATGGAATTCTGAATTGCTCCCAAAATAAACCTTAAACTTTGTGCTAGAACAAAAGTAAACCGTTCACATGTCTGAAACACACAATATATAGTGGTTTTATGGACTAAACATGAACGTGCAAATGCTCAAATTACACCGACTGGACATGAAATGTAGCACCATTTCCAGATAAGGTGTTCTGCAAAACAAATCATCTAGATGAGGTCATATTCCATGTAATATATTTGTGAGCTAATAATTGGCATATCATTTTAATAAGGATATGAATTATGGCCAAATTTTACCCTCAAACTCTGAATCAAATCTATGTATTTACAGCAGAGGTCTGTTTTACTAGACTGTGAGGAGATCATAAAAGCTAGCCATTTAACAAAATATATGCCACAAGCTCAACTAATGTGGCAAAAATTATTTTGAAGTTGCCTGGTTAATTATCTGATCATAAAGCCCATAATAAATCATAATGTTTTTTGGAAATATTACTCAAAATGTACAAAATATGATTTTTGGACTCATTTTAGTCAAAATAACTCATAAGCCAAGATCACATTAGCTTAAGCTTAGGTAAATTGCAGTCATTCCTTCTGAATGTTAATTACACGGCTCTCTGAAATACTTTAATTTGGTAAGTCACACAATCCAGCAGTCTGATATGTCTTATTAAAATGGGGTCTCATTTGTGAAATTTGGGCAAATTTTCAATAGCAACAGTTCACATTGAAGTCACTTTCTAACCGAGCAGGTTTCTGTTGGTCAACATGGCGAATCCGCACGACTAACTCGAGCCCATTGCGAAATCGGAAATCTTTCACTCTTCACTCTTTTCAGTGTTATTTTTTTTTGCAGAGTTTGTCTTATTTCTAGACTGATTGTACTGTACATTGTAGTGGACTACTTTTTTCTTAGTGGAGGCTTTATGGTGTGTTCCATTTGTCTGTGGAAGTGTGAAATTCCTTGTTCCCACTAGGAACTTTTAACTGGATTGCCCCCTAAAGTGAGAGCTGTGACTGGGAAACTCGGGGGAAGTGCAAAACCCCGACTTCAGAATCCAATATGGCTGTTCAGCGAATCAAGCGTAGTGAACCAGCAAAGGTTTGCCTGGATGTTTCCTTCTTAGTTTTTCAACCTGTGTAACGGAACATGGTGGACATCGTTCCCAGCTCCCACATCCCTTTTCTGAGGTAAATGGAACGCAGTATTAGTATACAGGCTACACTTATAAAACAATTTCAACTCAAATCAATATTTCATGTCCACATATTATATTTATTTGGTGCGTAGTCATGTAATAAGCAGGAAAATGTACAGTCAGCATGTCATTATTGCAGAATAAACCCCCTCAGTTCATTATCCCGTAATTAATTAATGTTTGCTGGTGAAGGTTACGTGACTTTATGTAGACCCTTGTACATAGCATTGAGCACAGTATGGAAAAACTTACCAGTTTGGGATATCTGTTTTCCACAGCATTCTCTGCCAAGCCTAATGCTTCTTATTACCTCATGAGAGAATGCAATTCACCAAACCAAGCTATAACTGGACCCCAGGGGGACTCGCAAATTTATTGAAGAAAGAAGTGTTTTTTGAGCCAGAAGAAATAACTCAGCAATTAGGTTCTATTTTTTTTAGGAATTTTGGGAAGTGACCCCAGCAAGCAATGTAGTGGAAATGAGTAGGATTACCTTGGATTGGTGCAACTGCAATGCACCATCTCCTGCTTTGCTAGAAAAAGACCCTTTAATACAGCAACTTTAAACAAAGATGAAGTTTATCAGAAAATTCACAGTGAAAAATGCCCGATAATAGATTGGTTTGGTTTTATGGCTCCAGTACGCCTGTTTCCCTCTCTGCAGGATTCCACAGTGGTTCTGTGAACCTGCGCGTCACAAACGGAGAGCTTGGGCATTGCGGTGAGGCAGGAGCGAGAACAGGCAGCCATCAAATTAGCTTTAAATGTCATGTCATGGAACCATGATGCAGAAGTGAAGTATGTTACAAGTTTTATTTGTGCACATGATTAACAGCCATTACAACGGTTGGTTTTCCAATGGAACCGTGTCCAGTAAAAACTCATAAGAAAACCTCACTCTGCTGGGAATCCCTGAGCAACCGTTCTCATCCTGTTCTCATTTTCACACTTAGGTCACCCTGCCCTGGCACCTGGCAAATTCTTGGCTCTTCAATTCTCTTATTTATTCTGTCCCTCTTGCCAAAGACCACAGAGAAGACGTGAGAAAGAGAGATAGAAGGAACGTGAGATCTTTAATGCATTACATATGGGACATAAGGAAGAGCCAACCGCGTAAACAAACAAAAGGGATGGTGGATCAAGTACTGTGTATAAGTTTAGCTACATCACTTTGTGGTCCTTGATGTCTCACATGACAGTAAATGAGTGGCGCTCAACTGCTTTTGACCAAGGTTTACCTAACACAGTGGCACAATTGATTATTATTAAAAAAAGTCCTTAAAGGTATAGGCCCAATGTTTTTAATAAACACTTGTTTTTAGGCCTGCTGGTTGAAACTCTTCACATCCTGAAAGCAATCAGAAGTCTAAATATAAAAAAAATGTGCACATATCTTCTGTGGAAGTCTCATAACCAAAAAAAAGGATTATAGGACCAAAAAAAAGGATGCCCTATCTGCCTGTCAACGTATGTATTTCCATACCTCCGCGCATCCTGCTATCCCTTTAAAGTTCTTTGTATAAATATGTATTGAAATGTAATACCATTACAATCAACAGCATTACTATAAATATTGCACATATTATTATGAGACAGGCTAAATAATTTCAAGCTTACCACAATTAACGCACAAAACAAATTGTGTTTGACACAAACTGCATGTCAAGAAACCTGTTAACCTGTTAGCATTAGCCTGATTTGGCTTTGGTAAAAACCAAGTGACAGATGAATTTACAGAAAAATATTGTAGAATTTGATTTGTCAATCAACAAAAGATGGGTTGCGTTTTCTCCATTCGTTTTGCTGTCCTAACTATTTCCCCCCACGAGTCACGACCCCATCAGAACAGACCTGTGGCCCATTTTTGGGTCGCAACCCACCAGTTGAGAACCCCTTCTGTAAATATCACCGGTGTTGCATTACAGTTCTTAGGCAGAGAGCATGTGTTCATTTTTCCATCTACGGATCTAATTCTGACAGTTTGTGTTGCAGCACAGAAGACTCAGGAATGTCCTTATTTTCCATGTGGAAAGGCCGACTCATGAAAGCCAATACTCCAGTGGAATACAACTCATTAAGTCAGGCTTTTTTTATACAAGCCATGTGGCACTATTTAAACGGACAGGGTTCACTTCAAACTGGACAGAAACTGACTGGCCACCATGTCACGTTTTATGTGTGTCCGCTGGTCCCCCCTCACTGGCTGTAGAAAATACACAGTGCGCAGTATTTTCTTTTCAAAATGAGCTTGAAGGTACACTTGAAATTTACAACATGTGTAAACTATACTCAAAGGGTTAGGAAGTGTTTCCTAAGATCTTTGGAACATTCATGTACTTTGCAAAAGCAAACTAAAGACAGAGCCAAGCTGCTGATGCTCTTGGGTTGCCCTGCTTATGTTATGAATTTAGCAATTGATCTCCATCACGAAAGGTCATAAAACTTCTGTTTAAACTAGAGAAATACCAGAAACGTCAGTGCACATTTGCCTTTGTGAGCCATTCAAGATAATGCCAACCTTTTTCAATCAGGTTTGCATTAGCGAAGTTCATGTCTGGCTCCCCACTCAGTCTAATCACACTTGTGTGTTTGTAAAGTATAAGCACAAAAGCAATACAAATTCACTATTAAAGGTCCACACTGTAAAAAATAATCTGATCAAAAAGTTATGATAACTTATATATGTCATTAACTCAGACATAACATAATGTGTTATGAAATTTCAGCTCAATTGTTTGAGTTTTCAATCTTTCAATTTAGGTTCATAAGTTACTTCAATGAATCACAAATTACAGGTGATTGAATGAACTTGCCATTTTAAATTAAGCGGAGGACAGCTCTTTGCGCATGTGCGGGAGACTACAGACGACGAGGCCACGAGACAAGCACGTTTTTCGCGCCTGCAAGGAGTCACACTTCAAACGGCCAGGTGCCTCATTTTTCCATCAGACAAGACGATCGGGTTGGCGTGAACAACTTCGCTATTGGTAAGTGTTCGTGTTTTGTAGATATTATGAATGTGCGTTGATGAAACCAATAACGCGATTAACGTTACCTTTTGATATGTGCGGCAACTGTGATGTCATTTAAGCGAGGCACATTTCAGCGGCCGTTAATGTTAGCTAGAACACGTTTGCAGTCTTTTAGTTCAGTCAGAGACGGTTGATAAAGCTTCATCTGAGACAATACCAGTTTTCACTGTAAACTGTTGTAGAAAACACCATTTCTGATAGACCGTATGTCAAGGCCAAATAACGTTAAGTTACACTAACGTTACCGTTCAAAAGTTTGGGATCAGTCAGATTTTTATCTTCTGCTCACCACGGCTGCATTTATTTGATTAAAAATACAAACAAAAACAGTAATATTGTGAAATAGTATTCCAATTTAAAACAGCTGTTTTATATTTTAATATATTTTAAACTGTAAATCATTCCTGTGATCAAAGCTGAATTTTCAGTCTTCAGTGTCACATGATCCACCAGAAATCCTTCTAATATGATGATTTGATGCTCAAGAAACATTCATGATCATTATCAATGTTGAAAACTGTTGTGTACAATTTTTTTTCAAAATTCTTTGATGAATAGAAAGTTAAAAATAACAGCATTTATCTGAAATCTAAAGCTTTTGTAACATTAAACACAATTCAAAAGTTTGGGGTCATTAAGAATTTTTATTTTATTTTTTGGGGAAATAAATAAATTTATTAATAAAATAAATAAAATAAATCAATACTTTTTGACTGTCCAGATCCCCCTGAAGGACTGAGTGATGAAGACATGGAAGAAAAGCGGAGGATGATGGAGGTACATCACACACATGCACATCACACATACCTGTCTAATATTACTGCATACATACCTGCCTATATTATACTAACTACCTACACTTTGCTTTTGTGTCTGTGAAGCCTACTATTTTGTCTTAGTATGTGCCCTTTGTTCTTGTGCAATCAAATTCAGATGGAAGTGCTGAAAAAAGACCCAGATCACCAGCAGATAGATGAGCTGATGTCTGCCACGTTCTCCAAGCGCAGAAAGGAGATTGTAGGGGATCAACCTCTCGTTGGGGATGTCATAGCTAGATGGCCGGCCATGTTCTGTGAGAGACAGGTATAACAATAGACAACACAGCCTAAGATTAATCACTTACCATAATCCAATGACTGGATATCAATGTATGAGATTCTCTCCAGTAAGTACTAGAGAGATGTCTGATAGTGTACTGTAGTCCGTTCAGAAATGTGTTTTTTTTTAGTCCGAATGGTGGCGTGAATGTGCATACAGATAAGTGAGAGGATTGTGTTTAGTTTTACTGAGTGGATGAAAGCCTTTGACAACTGACCACTTTATCTTACTAAATTGTGACTCTATGCTTTGAAAAATCTTTTCTCTAATTTCTTAACCTTTTTGTCTTTTTTGTCTCCTCAGGTTCGGGCAGAGTTCAAAAGAGTCGTAAGCACAGACCTTCTTGAGTCGTTCCTCGATGGACTTGATGACCTGACACCAAGACTGCTGGAAGTGTACGAAGCTGCGACCAAGTCGGCAAAGAAGCCTGCACTGAAAGCGATTTTGGACTGTCTGAAGAAAGACGTGAGTAGACGAGCTGAGAATTGTAAAATTGGGCACCAGATGTTCGCAATAAAATCTCAACACTGCTTATTTTTGTCTTGTAGGACACAAACGAAAGGAGAAGGACTGCTGCTCTGCTGGGTCTGCCACACTACCTAAGAGAAGAGCCATCAGACATCATCAGGATGTGTGACGTAAGACCTTTTTCTGTCATGCATAACAGCCCATATACGAACGCACCCACCCACATATACACTTGCGTGCACACACACACACCACTCACCTCACTACACCCCACACACACACACAAACAAACAAACACACACACAACCTTTAACACAGAGCTTGGATTAGATACACTCATGGGTCTTGATAAAGTCCTGTGGCAGCAAAATAGTGATGATGCAGGGAGGGGTGAGGGGCAGAATAGGGATGGGGAGGATGAGGGTTGGGTGGAATAGTGGTGATGGGAGGAGGGAGAGGTAGAACAATGTTGGGGGAGGAGAAAGGGGGGGTAAGAATAGGGATGGGGAGAGAACCCAGTGCAACATACACTTAACCCAGATCTGAGAGGACACTGAAGTTTTCACCCTTGCAGTAACCTTGCAACATTGCCCCTACAAACATGCACACTCACAACCAAGACTATTTTATTAGTTTGAAAACAAGGCTTATGATCACTGAGACTTAAGTAGCTTTGCAGAGCATGCACTTCTTGACCCAAACATTCACACTATTTTTTTCTTCTGCTTTTCAAGGCCCATGGTGAGACTCTGACTGCAGCCATGGAGGGGATGCAACTTGGCCTGTTGATAGGCTATGAAGGTGAAAACCAGGATGTATTTCCACGTGAGGTCTTCAATGAGGCAGTTGTGGTTGAGGAGACTGTTGTGCTTCACAACTTTAAGGATGTGCCATCCAGCTTTGCCATGCATTTGGGGATCATCTACTGCGTTAACCTTGAGTATCCACGAGCCATGAAGTATTCCTTTGAGTTCCTTCAGAGGGTAGTGATGAAGATAAACCAGATCAAGCCTCTGCCAGAGTCAACGGCATCCGAAACAAGCTCCTGAGGTACAATTTGTAAACCATGCCCCACCCGAGAATACGATTGGAATTCATTTTTGCTTTATTTCTGTTGACATGTATCAAGTCTCAAATATTTGAAAACAACCAGCTGCAGTCTGAAGTTTTACACACACACACACACAAACAAACAATCAAACACATACACACACACAAACACACAAACACACACCACACGCAAAAACAACACAAACACACACACACCACACACATGCATACATACAAACAAACACACACAGAAACAGGGTTCATCACAGATTAAGACGATTAATGATTTATAAAAGTATAAATATTGAAATTTAAATGAATCTTTGTGCTGATTAAAATATAACTGATATTAAACTCACCAAAGACAAAGAGTGTTGTGTAAGGAAAAGCTAATGTGTTTAAAGGAAAGTATTTTCTATTGGGTGAATATGAATAGTGTTGTATTGGCTTAACATTGGTTTTAATTTTTTTTAAAAATGTTTTGTACACACAAACACACACAAAGAAACAAGCACACCACAAACACACACAAAGAAACAAGCACACCACAAACACACACACCCACAAACAAACACCACACATACACATACATACAAACACACACCACAAACAAATACACACAGAAACAGGGTTCATCACAGATTAAGACGATTAATGATTTATAAAAGTACAATTTAAATGAATCTTTGTGCTGATTAAAATATAAAACAGTTGAAACTGATATTAAACTTACCAGAGACAAAGAGTGTTGTGTAAGGAAAAGCTAATGTGTTTAATGGAAAGTATTTTCTATTGGGTGAATATGAATAGTGTTGTATTGGCTTAACATTGGTTTTAATAAAAAAAAAATGTTTTGTACACAAGTGTGTGTGTTTATAATTCATTAAGTTAAAACAAGAAATTATTTTAGATCATCTTAACTTGATACCCTAATTCAAAGACATTACTTAATTGAAATTACTAAGTTGAACCCACTAATGGGGATAAGTGAACAGAATGCTCATTAATGAGTTCACTTTATTTTGAACTTGCATAGCAAAGTTGAAACAACAAAAATTGTTTAGTCACGTTGACTCGCAGAAGGCAATTCACAGCTTAACAAGACTCAAAATAATGAGTTGAAACAATTCATTAATCCATTTTGTTTTTACTTGAAATTTTGAGGCAGCTGCTTAACTTATGCTTTTAAGTAGAACCAAGTAGATATTTTTTACAGTGCAGTGAGATGCATAAAGAAACTTGGGTGACAAGGGGTTTGCTGGACACCAAATTAAACAGGGTGGAATGATGACTGCACACATTCAGTAGATGATTTTACTACCACTTTCACCACAAACCCACTGACTCACTGGCAGTTCTTGTCTTTAGGAAAAATGGTCACATTACTCAAAGCTTTCTTTAGAAATGTCAGGCTCTCCTCTTTCCTCAGCAGTGAACTTTGTCTGAGGGGATGCTGCTTTTTCTTTGATTTTTTCGTTTTCTTTCTTTAAAACACTTTACATAACATTTCTGCTTTTATTTGCATGCAAAATGTGCACTAATTGCAAAAACTGTCATAATTAGTCATCCTTTGTGTCTATGTCACCATTCTTGAGGAATCACTGTTAGAAAGATGTATTTAGAAAACCCAGCTGTTCTAATCCTATATATATATGCATTAACCAGAAAACTGTTTTTATTCCATATGCTATAATGCAGCATTTGAAGCAAATAGACCTATTTTTTTCTTTTGAGAGTTTTTCCACTGATTCCTGTAACCAATTCCAATAGTCCAATGCCCAGAACTCATCTGTGAACTCGCATCAGCCTTCACGAGTGTTCCCATGGACTAACCATCACCAGTTCCTTCACAACAGTTGTTCAGCACCTCTGCTTTAGGCATTATGGGTCAACACTTGCATTGGAAAAGCAAAAAACAAAACATGATTTATTTGCTTAAACTGATTTTCATTATGTCCCAGCAATATCTGTGAGGCCCCGCTGAGCAGTTACTCCAAAATGCCAGGAGGAATACCGCTATTTTAACAACTTTTACAGTGATCCATCCATCCATCCATCCATCCATCCATCCATCCCACCCACCCATCCATCCATCCACCCATCCATCCATCCATCCATCCATCCATCCATCCATCCATCTATCTATCTATCTATCTATCTATCTATCTATCTATCTATCTATCTATCTATCTATCTATCTATCTATCTATCTATCTATCTATCTATCTATCATTAAACAAGTCCTTCCTCAAACAGAAGTTTATAACAAGACTATCAACTATCAACACAATAAAATTGTATGTGACTGCCCTCTAGTGCTCAAGATGGTTAAAAAGGTGAGATGTTTTATGAAGGACATTTGAAACAAAACCTTTTATTATTATCATGTGTCATAATTCACACTTCAAATTCTGAGTTGCTGGGCTTTCTCATAAAGCGCAACTTGATAGACATACAATATCTCCAACATAACGTATTACCTACTGTCAAATCCACCAGAGGAACATGGATCTTACTCTTAAACAGGGCACTTCTCCAAAACCACGCTCACCCTTATTCTTTACATACATTGTCCATACATGCAGCTTTGTTTGATATATTTTCATAACAATAACTACAATCACCTTCATTAAACCATAGTCAAAAGAAAACCAACCATGATTTTCATCAGTTTCAGTCTGCACTTACTTTAACCATCTTCAAGTTCACTTTTCACTTATAGCTTTCATCTAAATATCCCTCATTCATGGATCAATTAATAATACAATCAGTGAACACCAGGATCTACATGATGTTCATAAATTAGATTTTAAAAAAAAAAGAGAGAAAAAAGTAAGGAAGACAAAAATGACAGATTACATTGTTCCTGACTTTGCAGAAGCCTGATCTGTGATGGCCCGGTTTTCACTCATCTGTCTTGCGGTGGATTCATCAGCATGAGACTGGCTCATAATGGATTGTTTCTTGGAGGACTGGTTGGTGATAGACTGACTTGTGGTTGAATGGGAAGCAACAGACTGTGACGTGATGGATTTTGTGGTCTTGGCCTGCTTGAATGTGGTGTGAATAGTCTTCTTCCTCTTGACGTGGAGGATCTCCATAGCATCAGGATTGACTCCTGGCTGCTGGAACTCCTTTGTGGTCTCCGTCTGCTCTGTGGTGGATTGCTGTTGCTCCTGGAACTCCTGCTGTCTCTGGAGCATCTGAGACGGAAGAAAATGATCAAATGCATTATGGGGAGAGGAAATAGAGTCAAGTTGGTAATGTGGTAAAAAATGTAAAAGCATGACAATTGCTCTGTTCCAAAACCTAGTGCGCTGACATTTGAAGGCGCACTCCTGATTTGAAGACCATAGCTAAAACTTAATATGCCTCCAAGGATACCTTGTTTTAGCCAAATTCTAAAGCAGTATCCCATAATACTACGACAACCTCAGTATCCAAGATGATGGATGAGCTAAGGCTAATAAAATGTAATCTATTTTCTAAATCTTATTGTGAACAATTAGAAGGGAAAAAAATATTTTAATGTGATGGTGACGTATGCAGGACTTTTCCAATAAGTTAGTCCACTTAAACCCCGCCCCTGAACGCTTGTGTTCATCTGCCTCCATTTTTGAATATCGCTACTTAAGTTTCACTATGACTTTAAATTTAATTAAATACTAAATGCGTCATGTATTTTTATTCTTAAAGTATTGTACTATTAGGTTAGCAACATGCTAGCGTCCTAACTCTATTGAAATCAATTCACAGTCACATCATCAGTGCTATTTGTTTAATAGTTACTGATGATAACTAGTACAGTTATCATCAGATAAGTCATATTGTGATGTAGAGTTCTGTCTCACCATTAGATGCTGATACTGGGCGATAGCCTCGTCAGTGGTCACTCCTTCAGCAAGGCCCAGTTCTGCAGCACGGCGGGCCATTTCTACCTTATGAGAGCCTGGTGGGGTCCAGCCCACACCTTTAATCCAGTTCAGATCTGATTTGTAGTTGACCTGCAACCACAGAGTCAGGACCATTAAACTTGCTACATGAGGACAAATAAGAACAATTCATTTGTCAAAATAATGTCATCTGAGAAACTTTCTACCAAGTCA
This sequence comes from Phoxinus phoxinus, assembly GCF_949152265.1. Taxonomy (NCBI): domain Eukaryota; kingdom Metazoa; phylum Chordata; class Actinopteri; order Cypriniformes; family Leuciscidae; genus Phoxinus; species Phoxinus phoxinus. Next base: position 10,561,076 of record NC_136896.1, read on the forward strand.
CTGCAAGGTCATATTTTCACATGCATAGTGTCTCATGTCAACCACATGTCATCAGAGACATTAGCATACATTGGCATCAATACAGTTCTTCACAACATTTAATAATCCCAAAACTCACATCGCTCTGCAGCTGGTAGGCTTGTTTAGCGTGTTTGACGTTGAGCTGATTAGAATCACAGGTGTAGTCATGGAGATGCTGGCGATAGTTGACATTGCTGAGCTGAGCCTGGCTCTTCTTAGCATGCTGGAAATCAGGCTGGTCGGCATGGATCTTAAACTGAGAGCGTGTCTCCTGGGACTGCTTCTTGTACACGTTGTTGCTCTGGAGCTTCCCTACAGCCAATGAGTGTTTCATCTTGGGGTCATCCTCAACGCTGAGAAGGCCCACCTGATGGCCCTTCTCTTTGACAAATGCCTCCTTATAGCGGAACTGAGAAGCAATGGTACAACATAATTAAAATACTGAAGTTGGGTTTTACTTAATGAAATAGTTCACAATTTGGCAGATAAATATTTTGATTATAACTTACATCACTAGCAATTTCTCTAGATGCCTTGGCTGTCTGGAAGGGAATGGCGTCCAACCTGAAGTCATAACCTGCAGACTTCACCTGCTCACCTGATGTTTTATACACTTTCTGTAAAGTGAAAGAGGAAAAAAAGAGCATAGATAATATTAAAGGATGTACACTACATTAAAAAAGATTTTGAACATTTGAATGATAATCTCATGTTCACCAAGGCTGCATTTATTTGATCAAAAGTACAATAAAAAGTTGATATTGTGGAATATTACAATTTAAAACTGTTTTCTATTTTAATATATTTTAAAATGTAAATTATTCCTGTGGTGATAAAAAGCAGAATTTTCATCATTACTCCAGTCTTCAGTGTCACGTTAATAATAATAACTTTTCAGAAATCAGTATAATAATAATAACTTTAGAATAATAACTTCAGAAATCAGTCTAATTAGCTATTATTTATCAGTCTATTTGCTGCTCAAGAAACATTTATTATTATAATTATCGATGTTGAAAACAGTTGTTTTGCTTAATCATTTTGTATAATATATAATACTTTTGTTCAGCAAGGACACATTAATTTAATAAAATATGGCAGTGACTTTTTTTTTAATGTTACAAGAGACTTTTTATTTTTTTATTTTTATAAAAGCTGTTATTTTGAACTTTCTATTTCATCACAAATACTGGGAAATCTTGGTTTCCACAAAAATATTATGCAGCAAAAACAGTTTTCAACATTCATAATAATAATAAACGTTTCTTGAGCACCAAATCAGCCTATTAAAATGATTTCTGAAGGATCATGTGACACTGAAGACTGGAGTAATGATGCTGAAAATTCAGCGTTGCCATCACAAGAATAAATTATATTAAAAAAGATATTGAATCAGAAAACAGTCATTATTGTGAAAAAATATTAATAATACTACAATATACTACATACAATATTTTTGCGCATTAGAGACTTCTTACAGAGATACCTCTCATAAGAGACCCAAAAAACTTACATTGCTAATTTGCTGGGCGTTGATCTTTGCTCTGATGAAGTCAGGATGATCGGGGTGTAATGTGTATTTGTGCATTGAGTCAGAGTCTCCAGACTTGTACATCCTCTGAAACCGGATAAAAGTCATGTTATTCACTTCACCTAAAACAATACACACTAAAACTGCCTACACACACATTGAAATAAGCATGCTGGGTGAATCTCACCTGACTACACTGCATGTAGCTGTTCTTTGCATGGATGATATCTGGTGAATCAGCAATTTGAGTGAACTTCAGACTGTCAGGATGTTGACGGTACTTCTTCTACAGAGGGTAACCATGAAGAAAAGCATTTATTATTAACCGTGATTGTATCAAAGTATGCAGGCAAAATTACAAATATAAACATGAAACCCCACTCGCAACCCATTTTATTTCTGTTTTCATTTCAATAATATGTGTGAAGCAGGGTATTTAAAAAAAACACATTTAATTGATAATTGATTGGAGCGTGAAAAGTGGGCGTTCCATATTAGAATGAATCCAAATCTAAAAGAGTTAAATAGCAGTTCTGCCATTAGTTCAATTTACCCAATAGACTGTTTGATGTCTGGCCTAACGGATGTCAGCATAAAATGGTGGTTGAGTAAGAGCAAGTTAGGTTACAGGGGCATTTTTTATAATTTTGGAATAATGTGCATGGGTGATACATAAGACCAGGAAATTGCGTTAAAAAAGTAAATAGGGTCATTTGATTTCATGTTGAATTGAAGTGTAACTTACATCACTAATGAGCTCTCCGGCTTTCTTTGCAGACTCCATCTGGGGTGCGCCTGCTGAATCCCAGGCCACTCCCTTCATGAAGTTCAGATCGGATTTGTATACATTCTTTGAAAAGACAAAGAAGACAAGATTATAATGATTGTATTAAGATGCTTTGCCCTGTCACTCCTTTATGATTTAAATCCAAAACTCAAGATCAGGATCTTAATATTTTATGGCATTACTCATTCTCACCTGGCTCTGCAGGTCATATGCCTTTTTGGCCCACTGCACCTTTATATCATCAGGTAGGACTGTGTACGAGTGGATGTGAGTCTTGTAATCCTGGTCGCTGGCTAAGGCCTGGGCTTTCTTGGCTTGAACCAAGTTCACCATGTCCAGAGGCAGCTGATACTGGCCGCTGGTGGACACGGCGTCTTTGCGATAATGCTGGTCACTGTGCAGACGACCCATCTCCATGCAGTGCATGAGGTGCGAGTCCTCCAGAAGGCTACGAGCTCCGATGTGCTTGCCCTTCTCCAATACATGGCTGTGCTTGTATTGAACCTATCAAGGCAAAGGAGGTGAATATGTTCCACTGGATGTCAGTGTACATCTAGAATATGCTGTTTAACACAAACTTGGCTGCATGATTGCTTACTGTATGTATATTCATGCATGAGTTTATCAGAGCTGTTTTTGCCCATAAATGTGTGTGAATTTAGAGAGGGTAATCTTACATCACTAGCAATGCTGGTGGAGGCTTTTGCAGCCTGGAAGGGGATATCCTTCATGGTCAGTTTATAACCCTGAGCTCTTAACACATTCCATGACTCCTTGTACTTAACCTGAAATAAAACCGAAAATGTCCAAACTTTTGTCTTTATGGTCTTGCATGCAAGTTCATTTGACTAAATTCCTCTTTAGAATATCTTTAAAGTGAGCTATCAACTTCAGTTAAGAATAGTAGATTTTATGATCCATAAACACAAAAATAGAGTTGGAAGGCTCATCTTACATCACTGAAGTTAGCAGCGTTAATCTTGGCCTGGGTGATTTCAGGTCCCTCAGCAGTACTGGTGTAGTTGTGCTTGAAGTTCTCTCCCTTTTCTTTGTACAAGCGCTAAATAATATCAGACCACAAGACATTATAATCCCTCTTTCACTGCAAATCACAAAACACAGAGACAATATTGCATGTCCTCCTACCTCATTATTGATCTTGCAACTGGTCTTTGCATGCACAATATCCGGAGAATCCGTGACAGATGTGTGTTTAAAAGAGTAGGGTTGCTGGCGATACTTTTTCTGTTAGGCAACAGAAATAAATCCATTTATAATGTGAATTAAAAACACATACCCTACTGTTTAAAAGTTTGGAGATGGTACAATTGTTATAGAAGTTTTAATTTCATTAAATTTTTTTTATTAATGAGCCCAAACTTTTGAACAGCAGTGCAGATGACCATGATGGATCAAAGTGTTGAAATTTAAATAGCCATTCATACCTCACTGATTAGATCTGTGGCCCGTTTGGATCCCTCAAACTGTAAGGCACCGGTGCCAATCCAGGCCGCACCACGAAGGTAGTTCAGATCAGAGCGGTAGAGTTTCTGTTGTATAAACACAGTGTGTTCAAGAGCACTCGACTTTCAGAGGCATTCTGTGGAGCAATGAGTATTGGCAACCATACTAGTGTAAATGCATTGAATAAGACATTACCTCACTCTGCAGTTCATATGCTCTCTTGGCAGCCTGAACTTTGAGGTCATCGGGCAGTGTTGTGTACTTGTGTAATGTAAGTCTGTAGTCCTGATCACTGATCAGAGACTGAGCATTCTTAGCATGGAGCACGTCCAACATATCCATTGGTAGATGGAACTGAGAATGCGACTTAGAAGAGTCTTTTTTGTATTTGAGCTAAGGAGAGAGAAAGTTGATCAATTGCTTGAGCATGACCTCTCAAACTCACATTCATGGTACTTCATTCGGGTTGTATCCTTGCTGGAATACTCACATCACTTTGTATATTTGTGGCATGCACAGAGTGAGCAATGTTTATGTCATCCTGTAGTCCCTTTAGCCCAATCATCTTTCCTTTTGTCTTCTCAAACTGTGCCTTGTACTTTTGCTGGAGGTAAACATTTTATACAGTTAGATAAATGGACAACAGAAACTGTAGTTCATCCCTATTGTGTATACAATACTCACATCACTGAGGATTCCTGCAGACGATTTGGCTGCTTGGAATGGGATAGCATCCAAGCGCAACTTGTAGCCACCATCTTTAATCTTTGTCCAGGACTCTTTGTAACGTGACTATGTAAAAAAAGAATTAATGTGGAAATTCAATTGTTTGTGCATGTTTTTAATAGCTACTGAAACAGAAAGAGCAGTGTGTGTAATGGATTCTCACCTCACTGATGTTCATGGCATTGATCTTAGCCTGCACATGCTCTGGAATATCTCCAATCAATGTGTACTTGTGCATTTCATTCTCTCCTTTCTTTCTGTATAATCTCTGTTGACATGAAGATCACATACATGAAGAAGAAATGCAACATTTTCTCCTCTCTTTTAACAATTGTCACAGAATTCAATTCATAGATTCAATAACTGATTCATAGAAACGACGTACATCAAGAACCAGTTTGCTGCTGATTTTGGCCTGGACCATCTCTGGTGTATCCTCCACACTGGTGTACTTCAGAGCACTCACATTCTGTCTGTATTTTTTCTGGAACATATACAGGTCATGGCAAAGATTTATATTGACTTTCAGTGCTGGGAGATAAATGTGTTTAAAATTTATTGTCTGAACTGTCTCTTGGGTGTACAGCCCTCAAGGTCTTTCATTTCAAGGACGATGTGCTTCAGTCATTTCATAATAGCTTTTAACACGTGTATAATTTAAGTGTTAACCCCTAAGCATATGCTTTTTTTATCTTAGCTGAGTTTCACATCTATACTCAAAGTAAGTGCATCTAATAATATTCATGGAGGAGCCTAACAGTAGCACTTACAATCATAATATTTCTCTGCTGTACATTTTTCAAAGTCTTAAAACCTTCAGTTTATTCTCAGTTTAAATTTTATTTAGTAAATTAGTATATAAAATAACTCTTCTTTAGTAAAATACTCAACTACTGTATTAGTTGAAGATATATGCCTTATATTTAATATAGTTCTCAGCCATGTTTGCTGAGACAAGGGTTCTTAATAAACTATACAAAGTGCTGATGAACCGAACACTTTGAAGTTTAGCAGATATATTCTCTGCTAAATATAACCCCAGCCATTAACCTATTGCTTAAGCTATTCGCTATGCAAGCATTACAGAACTATTCTCTAAGTGGTACTACACTTTAAAACATTTTTGGAGCGTCCTGCAGATGACCTAGGAATCTAGTGACTCCTTAAGGCATTTTAATTTAAGTATATGTGTATGGTTGGTCATTTTTCATGAGAGGCTGATTTGTACCTCGCTGGCTAAATCTGTAGCTTTTCTGGCCTGTTGTATATCAAGTGATCCAGTGGTCTCCCATCCTACCCCTTTCATCCAGTTCAGGTCAGAGCGATACTTTTTCTGTGAAGAAAACAAAGTTTTGTTGTATTTAGCTTAACAAGTCATTGGCTTTACAAGCCATTCAACTGAATGCTGGGCTCTTACATCACTGTGTTGGCCATATGCTTTCTTGGCCCATTCCAGTTTCATATCACTGGGCAGGAGGGTGTATTTGTGTAAGAAGGTTTTGTAGTTTTGTTCAGTGGCAAGTTCCTGGGCTTTCTTGGCATGGGTGAGGGTCATCATATCGAGTAAGGAACTGTGTTTGGTCTTGGTGTCTTCATACTCTTTCTTGTAGTTGAGGTCACTCTGGAGTTTGGTGGCCTGGGCCGAGTGGGCCATCTGAGAATCACCTGACACAGTCTTCACACCAATCATCTTCCCTTTTGTCATCTCATATTCTTGCTTGTACTTCACCTACATAAATGGAATATCGGGAGATTAGATTATAAATCACGATACTTAAGATTCCAGTGTCTAGTTTAGTGCCAAGTGAGTCATGTGTATCAGTAGAGTGTTTGGTCACTCACATCACTGGCGAGATCTCTTGTTGTTTTGGCTGCGAGAATGGAAAGCGTGTCCAGGCCTAGCTCAAAACCCTTCTCTCTCTGCTCTTCCCAAATACCCTTATATGTTTTCTGAAAATGATCAATGTAACGTTGATTAAAAGCAGGCAGTGGGTTGTTAGTTTGTGTGCAGGTTATTGGTGCAACATAAGTACAGGTTCGTGTGATTCATTCATACCCCACTGAGAAGCTTTGCGTTAGCTTTGGCTTGCTTGAAGAGAGGCTCATCTTTGCTCATAGTGTACTGGTGCATTGTCTGCTCAGTGCCCGCCTTGTACGTCAGCTGAGGATGAGAAAACACCAACCAATCTTAGATAGGACTCCAATTAAATGTCCACTGAGAAGATACATATTCAATCAGACTGATCTTATCTTACGCCACTCTGTAGTTCCTGACTCTTCTTGGCATGTATGATGGAAGGAGTGTCTGCCACTTGTGTGAATTTCACACCGTCCACCTTCTGGCGATAATGTTTCTGTATAGAGGTGAAAAATGCAGCAGGATACATTTTACAGGATGTTTGTTTACTGTTAAAAAGCCTAGGGAAATACTTGTGACTGGCTATGCGAGTCTAATAAGTATGGAATACACATTTTGTAATCACCAACCTCACTGAGTAGTTCTCCTGCCTTCTTGGCTTGTTCCACATCCAGGCAGCCATCAGAATCCCATCCGACTCCTTTCATCCAGTTCAGGTCTGATCGGTACTGGTTCTAAAAGAGCCAAAACAAATATCCATTTAGCATGCATCAATGAATGCCCATTATCTGTATCATTCTACTCTGGTCTTGCATATAGACATGCTTTCGTCTTCTTACATCACTCTGCATTTGGTAAGCTTTCTTAGCTTGCTGCACTTTCATGTCATCAGGCAGGACGGTGTAATCGTGTAACTTCGTCCTGTAGTCCAAATCACTCGCCAGGGCCTGAGCCTTTTTAGCATGACTCAGATTCACCATGTCCAAAGGAAGGTGGAACTTGGATTGAGTCTCCTTAGAACTCTTTTTATAAGCGACCTATAGCACATAAATTTGATTGTTTTTAGTTGTCTATGGTGTTTGAAGAATCTTAGATTGAGCACTCATGTTAATGGGAAAAATACAGTTTTGTTTAACTTAACCTGACTTTGACTACTCGGACTTACCTCACTGCTAAGCTTGGCCACCTGAAGGGAGTGCAGTGTTTTAGAGTCACTCACATCCATTCCAATGGCTTTGTCCTTGTTCTTTGTGTATGACTCCTTATACTTGATCTGTGCGGCCCACGAAATCAAATCAATCCAAGAAAACAAATTTGAATTAAGTTTTACATTTAAACATTGAACATTTGATTCTTACATCACTAGCCAAGTCTCGAGAGGCTTTGGCAGCTTTCAGTGTCAGAGTATCCAGGCCGAAATCACATGCTTTGGATTTGTTCTTCTCCCAGTTTTCTTTGTATTTGATCTGTGAATGTGAATGAAAGAAGGTGCTTAACAATGCAGTCAACACTGGTAAACTATTTATATATGGATGACAAACAATGTGCCAAGGCTCTGGAATGTGTGTGAGCGTAGCCTTACATCACTGACAAGTTCTGCATTGGCTTTTGCCTTCTTAAGTTCTGGTGTATCTTGAGATAATGTATACTGTGTCTTTGTCTTCTCATAGTTGGCTTTGTAGTTCAGCTTTAATGACAGAGAGAGATTATATGTGAGCCTTACTGTAGATATGTTATATTAAATTCAATTAAGCACTCAATGAAAAGGACAATTGATGCTTACATTGCTAAGCTGATGAGCATTGATCCTGGCTTGCACAATTTCAGGAGTGTCCGTAACCTGGCTGTATTTCAGCTTGTCGATATGTTGTCTGTAGTTTTTCTGAGTGGGAGAAAAAGGACATCCATTTAGATTAGCTTGCATGTTTACAAGCGTAAAGAAGATCATTTGTAAGACTAACGCAGCACTGTTCAAGCAATTAAGGTTAGCATTATTACTGAATGACAAATTCTATACACTCTAAGTATAGAGGTTTAAGTTTATAGCAGCAACAAGAAAGACAGACTTACATCTTTGAGCGGCTCCAGTTTTTTCTGTGACTGATAGGATGGGGTGATGGTGGCTGGATAGTTGTACTCACCCTGCACATTCTTCTCCTGCTCATATTCTGATTTGTAGGAAATCTGAAATCAAATGGTATTAGAGAATATGTAAGCATACTGCTCTGTGCCTGGTAATAAATAAAAAACTAGTAGAGATATTATTTTCAGAAAAAAAAAATTCTTACATCACTGGCAAGCTTTCTGACGTTCATGGCATGCATGGTCTGTTTGTCGATGCCACCCCCCTCATAGTGCCCCTTCATGTGATTGGTGTAATTCTCTTTGTATTTATTCTGCAAACACAAAGTGAATGAGCTTGCATATGACTGCACAAAAGTGCCCAGCACAGCAACACCTTAAATATAGAATATGCAGTCATTCTTTGGGTATAGCAGTCACATTATTGATGAGGCACTCACATCACTGGTATACTTGGCGATCTTTGACACATTCTTGAACTGTGGCGTATCACAGTAGTTGATGCTGTGGCCTTTTGTGTTCTCAAGGTCCTTCTTGTATTCAACCTGTATAATGGGAGGATGTCTGAGTCACATGGGCAATTTTAAGTCTCTATCACAGAAAACCATGTGCCCTTTTGACATTTGCTTGTAAATCAGGGTAGGATGGTTTCATCAGGCATACACTGTGGCATGCAGAAAAATCTACTGGTCGAGTGAGAGAGTCAAAATAGAATGATGATTGTGGCCCCTGGGCTTGCGTGTTCTCTTTGTTTATGTCTGTGGGTGGCTGGGCTCAGTAGGAGGTCTCATGGGATGTGGGGAATGCAGGTGTGGAGACGTTATGTCTGGCTAAGCCGATGACAGATGAGTTCGCTGATCCTCTCTTTCTCTTTTAGCACTTGTACATCCTAAAAAGCCATGTTACAAATCTACAGCTAACTAATCAAGGTTTTTTCAAAATATTTTTAACTGGAGATAGTAAATGTCTATTCAAATTAGAATGCCCTCCATCTATTCTCCTGTACCTCTTCTCAACATATTTAGGCAATGGACCAAGGGCAATAAGTCACTCACCTCGCTCATAAGCTTGTTGATCTTGCGTGAACTCATCAGAGTCAGGTTGTCCTCTGTGTTTAAAGTGTGGTATGCAGAAGATCCCTTCATCTTCTTCAAATCCTTCTTGTATTTCAGCTGCAGGTTAAAAATGGAGAGAGAGAGAGAGAGAGGGGTAAGGAAGGTGTTCAAACACAACAACACTAGAAAGAGCTCAATCTACTCTACAGGAAGCTTGTATTCATCTGTCAGGATGAATTCCTGTGACATGAGAGAAGATACACAATCAGTCATTTAGACAGTCAGTAAGTCTAAATATGTCCTTTTGATGCCTCTAGAGTGACATACATGACAGACCGCTTCATGAGAGTGGTGATACTCACATCACTGGCCATGTCATGGGCTCTCTTAGCCATCTGGTATCCAGGGGTAATCATAGCGGGGAAGCTGCCCTTGCCCTTTTGCTGTTCATATTCCTCAGTATAGGCATGCTAAAGGAATTAGAGACGTTTAGTATAACCACGTGCAATGATGTAACCACATAGGATGTAAACCAAAGGTACTGTATGTGCAAAATAGCATTGTATCACCTGACTGAAGTGTTCTGCATTCTCTCTGGCCAAAGCAAATTCCGCAGCCCCGGCTTCAGTGCTGGCCTTGCCCTTCATCTCCTGCTCATATTTCTGTTGATATTTCACCTGCACAAAAACAAACACTGATTTTGCATCTAACACGCACATGCAGCTGGCATTTACATGCAATCGCACATTTGGAAACTTACTTTGCTGGCCATCTCGCCTGCTTTTTTGGCCACCTGGTATCCAGGAGTGAAGTGGGCAGGAAAACTGCCTTTGCCCCTCTGCTGTTCATAGCCTTCAGTGTAGACATACTGTTTTCATGGAAGGAGACACAAAATGAGGATATATGGAGAGTATTCAGCCACCAAGAATTTTCAAGATTCTATTCACTTACATCACTGACGATCTTCCCTTGATTTTTAGCTAAAAGTACGTCAGGAGTATCCGTCACAGCGGTGTACTTTGACACTCGTTCTTCATGGCCTTTCTTATACTCCAACTAAATAAAAAAACAAGGAATAATAAACTCATACTCAACCTGGCTGGAAAGAAACAGCACTTTTTTTTGCAACAGAACCATTTTGCTTACATTGCTAGCCAGTGTATTGGCTTTCTTTGCCATTTCATATCCTGGAGTGATCATGGCTGGAAAACTGCCCTTTCCTTTAGATTGTTCATATTCTTCTGTGTATTTCACCTGTAAATCAACACATCAAATCACATCACAGATAAGAAACACAAAATGTGTCCAATGACTAATTATTAACAGTCATTAGAAATATGAAATAAAGAATTTGCTACTACCACAGTTTGCTATGAGAGAATACTATACCAAGCTCACAAAAATGTTGTAAAGATTCTTGAATTCTTAAAACATTGCATGCCATTTGGGTGTCAAAGGTCACTTTGGAAATTTGTCCTTACATCACTGGCCAATGAGACTCCAGTCTTGGCATGTATCATCTCAGGTGTGTCTGCTACAGAGGTAAACTGCGTCACACGCGCTTCATGGCCTCGTTTGTATTCCACCTGCAGCCCAAATTACCATGTCAGGTCACTTATTTTTTTAATACATCATCATTATTTATCCATTTATTGATGCAGGATATTAGCAAGAGCCTCATTTTTCAAAGCATTTGCCCTTTGTGTCTGAATCAGATCACTCACGTCACTAATGGTCTTCTGAGCCTGGGTCACACGTACGATTTCCTGGCTGGTAACGCTGCCTGAGTAAAATGACTGTTGGCCCACAAATTCAGTTTGGTAACCTTGCTGCTTTTAGAGAGATTAGAAACCAGTCACATGTTGAAGTCCATGGCTAAACTTCAATTTAATGGATTTCTGTTCCTACAGTCTATATTTTTTTATCAGGGAGTTACTCACCTGACTGGCAAGCTGGCTGGCCGCACGAGCTTGCTCGATTTCTTTTGATCTCATGTCATAGTGAAAAGTGGACATAAAACGCTCCCCTTCTTCTCTATATCTATTCTAAAAAACCAGAGGGATATAAACATGGAGTTGTCAGTGAGCTTCCTATAAGCAAAAGCAAAGATATGCAACGTCAGTGGGTCTTTTTACACTGGCTTTTGATCATTTTCTGGTGATGAAATGAAATTATACATGTGAAATGAAAGTATGGTGGTTTGCAATTTGTCACTCTGAAGACCATCATCGCAGAGCCCAGTGACAGACAGGGGCAGCTGGGGATCCCACAGAGAGAGATATAGGAAAAGAGAGGGAGGGAAAGGAAGCCAGAAAGGAAGAGAGGTGGGCTATGTTCATGAGGTATAAATTTAAACACCGAATACATAAAGAAGGCCAGAGAAGAGTATCATGTCACACCACAGAAATAACTGGAGAGATGCAGTTCTCATTCCAATCCTGTAGAGTCACCAGGGCCTTTGAGCTCTCCTAAAAACAACACTTTAAGCCAACTCATATAGGGGGAATTACGAGCAAAATGACCCATATTCAATTCTTTAAATACCTTTTGCTTGTAAATCAGTGTAAGACAGTATACACTGACCACCACTAGTTCAGCACCAGGCAGCCTAAAAAGCCGAATTGTAAAGCTTCTCTGAATCTGTATGATTTTTTTAAATAACTTTATTAAACTTTGCGCATATGTGTTTCAAAGCTGTTAATGAGCTTAAATATCTTTAAAGTCAAGTATTTTTAAAGTCTCCATAAGTAAACTAATGAAATAATTGAAATTCAAATCGTATTACACTATTCATTCTTTTATTTGTTAAGAAGCCGTGTTATAAGCGGGATAATGTACAGTCAACTGGTCATTATCGCAAATTAATATGTATTATATATTCTATATAGAAATACACCTCAATGTAACAGCATTACCTTGTTTTTTTAACGCTTGTGAATTTTACGCTTGCACTCCCTCAATAATGATACAGAAAAACAAAATATGACTTTATTTTTTATAAAATTCTTAATTTTTATAACCTAAGCTTTTCTCTGTAAGGTGTACTTCGTTTCTTTACTATATAAATGTGTCAGATGTACAGTATTTGCAATTTAAATCAAGTTTGGTTGTGTTTTGTGTTGTCTGTGATGTAAACAAAGCCTCACCTCACTGGCTGCCACAGATTGCTTCTTGGCATTGATGTTGACTGGGGTCTCATAAACACTTGTAAAAGTGTTGTTCTTTGGATTATGCCTATGAGATATGAGAGGCAAATAATTATATATGCAACACATGAAAGGGCCAAATTGTGCAAATTATGCCTTCAGCCATGACGCAAAGAAGAATAAGGCTGACTTATTAAAACACTGAGCCTTAGTTTTTACAGAAAAATGAGATTCGAGCCAAAAATTATCTCAAAAACTTACACTTGGCAGTATGGCCTTTTCTGATGGCTGACATAATTATTGGCAGTCAGAACCATTTTACAGTCCTCACAGTGAAAACATGATTTGTGCCAATTCTGAAAGAGAAAAGAGGGACATTTCATGCAGAGCGTGATTAAAAATTAAAACAACTGAATACAATTCCTACTCCTGAAATCTGTCCAATTTAATTGGTCCAAAGTAGTCTTGCTCAAATCATAGAAACATGGATAGACTTAACTTTAAAACACATTATCTCATTATGATGATCTATGAACTATCATTTTAATTGAGACACACGTGGTAAAGCCTTACCTGACCGATAAGATTGATCTTCTCCGCTGGGTACACCACAAACCCACACCTGGCACACTTTTGAACATTCATAATTGTATCCAATTAAGACGGCAACTCCAGAGAAATATAAAAACAACTTGTACAAACAGTCGGTACAGGAAAGCGAGGCTTCCCAGACAGTCCCTCGTTCCCACTTGTGTCTCAGTCTCTGTCCTGTGTTAAACTTAGATCTGCTCTCTGACAGAGACCCTGTCTAGTAAATGTCAGTGGGTGCAGAGTTCCAGCCCTCTTTAGCTGTTGCCAGTCAGCTGACTGGTTGACCAGCTGTCAGTTACATTGAGAGTTGTCACTGAATTGTGATCACGGTGTTGTTCTCTTTGAGTACATTAGTCAGAGCCTTCAGACATGCTCTAAATAGGTGAATGAAGTCACGGTTAGATTGGCCATTGCACACGTTATGAAATGGCTTATAGTTTCTAGAAGCATATCATGGCTTTCCGTCATTTTCTCAAAAAAGATTTAATTGTTCATGCTGTTATATACTACATAACTTTAAGATATAAAAATATGGTGACAAGTCTACAGACAATCGGTCATTAAAAATATTAAAATTATAACAGAAATCCTGAATAAAATGCATCCTTCTATAATTGTATGAAATAATATAAAATGTTTGACTACATCATTTTGTACATTTCTACTTCACTGACATTTACAGTTTTACAATTTTTACTATTTTTTTCCCCTACGTTAATTACTGCAAGTGGAAATTAATTATATAAATAACTATTAAAGTTGATATAAATAAGAATGTCTGTCTCTCATTTAATGTCATTGGTGTTATAAATGTAAAAAAATATAAAAACCTTTCCAAAGTCAAAGGTCAGAGGATGAAGAGGCTGTACAAATGGGCACATGGTTATTTCTCATCATGGGATAAAATGGTATTACTTTAAATTTAATGGGGATAATGTATTGATTTTTAGTCTGGTTGATGATGTTGGTAACACTTGATTTAGTTTAGGATGTTGGCTGTTTATTACATGTATAAAGCACATATTAATGCTTTATTCTGCATGACCATATTCTTCATTTTGAATCCTTCCCAATTCCTACTAAATATCTAAACGTATATAACAACTACCTTACTAACTATTAATAAGCAGTAATTAGGAGTTTATTGAGACAAAAGTCATAGTTAATAGTTAGTTAATAGTAAGAATTGGACCCTAATCTAAAGTGTGACCATGATGTTTGTTGTAAATTGCAATTGACAGCATTTTTATTTATCCTTCATGATGTGAATTTGTCACTTTCTGTATTTCTAAATAAAATAAACAAACAAGTCAAGTTGTCCCTAAAGAATAGAAGGCTAATAGTGTCAACATACAGTATAGCCCTATTAGTAAATATTGGCCCTCAACTTTTATGTTAGAAAACATGCGGTATTCACATGCATACCCTGCATAGGTTACAGAAGGCCTACCAGATGCTACAGTACGTCACTGATTGGAAGAAGTAACCCAGGTTTAAGGTGTGCAAAATGAGTGAATGTCTCTACATAAATAAATAAAATCAAGGTTTTATAAATTCATCGACATAAACGTAAATGTAGCCTATACAAACATTTTCCCTTGTTTAGTCTTTTGAGCCCTTTGTTTCACATTTTTTTAGCAACCATATAATTTGTATCAGTTTTGTGGAAGAGTTTTCTGAACTTCAGATCTGTTTGCTTATCTGTGTGAGATCCAGTGGTCCTTGGAGTGTTGTGCCCTGTCCAAATGCAAATACCCACACTTGCGGCGGTCTTTGCACTTAACCGTCTACTTACATGTCGTATTTCCTGTATTTGCCCCAAGTGTTCAAGTGGGCGTGAAGACGTCTTCACGCCCACTTGAACACTTGGGCGTCTGCAAGTGTGTAGCCTATAGCACTTTTGATTACCCGATAGGACACACTTAGTTGCAAAAAATGCACAAAAAAGTATTTACAGAGCTTTTATTTTTATTTTCAATACTTTGCATTTTAAAATAAACTTCCAAATGTCTGTGGTCGCTTTGTAACTAACAGAAGACAATTTTAAAATTGTGGTGCTTCTAATTATGTGATAAAAAGCAGTTGCAAATGTTGTACAAAATACACATAGCCAACTCATCTTTGCACCAATAAAATGTGCAACACTTTATGTTTTACTACCAACTTATATGTAATAGCCTATCTCACTAATTAAATTTAGAGTGGAATGTTTTCCTCGACATCTTGTGATTTCGGGGCACGTGAGTTGCCACACATAATGCATGATGGGATAAGCTTAGCCTCGAATACCGCTTCGGAGCGTGGGTTTAGTGTCCATCAAGGGCACTGCACTTTTACTGGGACAGTCTTGCGCACTTACTTCCTGTCGCGTGCAGGCGCAGACGCAACCGCTAGTCTAGTGTATGACAGTGCATTTCCACAGGTGTCGAAGTTCATCGCCATGGTTCCCCCGCCAGCTTATTGATGCCCGTCCCATTTGGGGCTTTGCCAATAACATTATAACAACCTGCTCAAACACACACACACACACACACACACACAATTATTATTATTATTGTAATGTATAAAATACGTTTAAATCCACAAATAAATCATATTTATTTCTGACTAATATCATGTGTCTGTTGTTTGAATCATATTCTATTGAATTCTATACAGGAAGTTAGAGCACAATAGTTTTCTTCATCTGTGACTGTTTCTTTAAATAGCCTACATCACAGACGAAGTGGTAGCTAACGTTATTTGAAAGTAGGCTACCGGCTTAGTTTCATTTTCTCAGTGTATCTTTGGACTTATTTGGAAGAACAATGAACAAAACGGAGGCTGGTCCGACAGAAATGTAAGTTTCGAGAGTAAAGATAACTTAGTAGTAACGTTAATGTTGTGAAAACATCAAGCTAAGCTGAAACATCTTTGTTTAGCTAACGTTACTGTAAGTTAACTATCAAATTAACGTTATGCATTTCATTTCATTAAGCACGGAAGTATTACGAAATCAAAATGTACATGCTATATTTATTATTCCAAACTTTGGTTTGTAAACTGGTTTAAGTTTGTTCTGCTATTTAAATGTTACAAACATTAAACAGGTAAGTTAAGTTAACGTTAACGGCTAAACGCGACGTTTGTCATCGGATATTTAACGTTAACTTACATCTCGTAAAAGTTTTAACGTTAGCTGTAGTTGAACACATTAAATACTTCATGTAAATAACTAAAACTATTCAACCATCAATAATTGATAAAGTAGTTGTATTACAGAAGTATGTCACAATCCTCTGTGGATGTTAACGCGGTGAACCTCTGTCTTACACGTCATCATAGCTCATCAGCTCCACTCATACATAGGCTAAACATAAGGGTTTTATTTTTCCTCTGAGCCACAAATTAATAGATTTTTAAAGATTATTTTTTTAAATTAAAATCCAGTTGAGATAACACCTCAAAGTGAAAGTAATAGTTAATTTACTGAGTATTTGAATAATAACAAAATCCACTAGCCTACTTGATTGAAAGGAACTTTCTGAAACAAAAAAATAAATGTACCAAACCGCTGTACAGTTATTTACACTACTATAAAATCATGGTGAATAATAGATCTTCAAACAGATTAATAACTTTTCTTTCATTTTAATTCCTTATTTTGATGTCCATGGTAGACAATACCAAGTAGGCTACCCACTGATTGTTTTTTGGTGGAAACTAATGTTACAGTGAAAAATCATTGGGAAAAGGTGTGACAACATGTCAAGATAATTATCAGTATAACTTGAAAACCAGAGTTTCAGCCTGTCAGGAATTCCACATTACTCAGCTTTATTTCCTCAAAGTTATGTTGCGTTACTGATAAGTACCAGCTTTCATTCTTGCTCCAGAATGGATAAAGAAACCCCTGCAGCTGAGAGTGAGGTGACGGAGGAGGACCAAGAGAACCATGGAGAAGGAGACGTGACAGATGCGAAACCTGACCGCAAAGGGAGATTTATCCTTTTTGGCAGGTGAGATTGGGTTTTCTAATGTAATACATCCATTCATCCGTCCATCTGTCTGTCCATCCGTCATCCTTCCATCTGTCTGTCTGTCCATCCGTCATCCATCCATTCATCCGTCCATCTGTCTGTCCATCCGTCATCCTTCCATCTGTCTGTCTGTCCATCCGTCATCCATCCATTCGTCCATCTGTCTGTCCATCCGTCATCCTTCCATCTGTCTGTCTGTCCATCCGTCATCCATCCATTCGTCCATCTGTCTGTCTGTCCATCCGTCATCCATCCATTCGTCCATCTGTCTGTCTGTCCATCCGTCATCCATCCATTCATTTATGCAATGTGCCACGGTAGACTAGACTACCGTGACTATTATTAAAAGTAGTCTTCAGGTGTTAAAGACCGTGTCATACACTAGGTGGCGCCACAGTCCTCTTTGTAAATGACACAGTCGCTGTAACTCTTGCATCATATATGCAATATTTGAATGTGTTTTGAGATGTTCAGAATAAAGTTTCATAGCTCTTCAATATGAAAGCACCTGCATATTTAGAAATATACTAGACTACTTTCTTTGTGAATAAACAAATTCACTTATGTGAAGAGACTGTACATTCGGTGGCACTTTTGAGTATTCTTGCTCTGAGTAACAGGCCTAATATGTAAGTGTGATAGTATGTTTGTCAGTAGAGGTGGGCTGATGTCCTGCATGACCCTGGCTGATGGGTTTGAATAGCCCTTTCGAAAGCTCTGGGGGGTGGCGTGTGTGCTGACTCAGGTAGCGTGCGCCGCCCCTGCCCAGCGGAGCCACCGCTCCACTCTTTATAGAGTATAGAGCATGCCAGGACCCTAGCACAGACCACACCGCACAACAAGGAAAAAATCCACCAAAAGAGCCTAAAATTTGGGCCAAATTCAGTAGATCTAGAAGGAAGAGAAGCACTTTTCAATGCAGAGTGGCGTACCATTTAATGAAGAGCCCAGGTAGGAGAACCGTCAAGTGGGATATGAGGTAGGGTTTAGTTGGAGGGGAGTTGGGGGGGGCCTTGCTGTCCCGCATCACATGGGACACCTGTAATTCACTCCACTGTTCATGTGTGCGAGAGAGAGTGTATAGGCAGGAACCCATTGTTGTGGTTGGGTAACGTGATGACTAGGCTCTTCTGGAATACTGGCACATATTGTACATCCAGTGGCCACTGTGGCCTTCTAATCTGGACGGATTCTTTGGAAAATTGACAAGGGAGATATGAGACGTTTGTGAGAATTTTACCTCAGGCATGTGGAATATTATTTCTTTGGGACACCATGCAGCTAATATTATGATCGATAAAGGGATTTAATTGTCTTCATGATATCCCGGTTAGCTGCCATTTCCTATTCTCTGATGGGCATGGGTTGTATTTTCCTTGAGGTTGGATTGAGCTTTTTTTATTATTTTGATGTGTGCTAATGTCTCTTTTATATATATATATATATGGTTACACTTTGTTTTAAGGTGTCACACTGTAATTATACAGAGTAGGCTAGTGAGTAACTACATGTACTTACTTACTTTAGGGTTTGGTTTGGTTTTGGGTTAGTTGCATGTAATTATGCATAATTTATAGTTATTAATATAGTAACTACATGTAACATATGTAACAATGACACCGTAAAATAGAGTGTTACCATATATATGGTATAAATATATATATAGAATGATGGTCCTGTAATAGATTGGTTAACTGTCCATCTCTGTCTCTCAGTAAGAAGAAGGATGGGAAGTTGCAGGAAAAAGAGCAATCTTCTGAAAGCCATTACAGGATTGTTTCACCAACATTCCAGTATAAGATGAGCCACCGGCGCATTGGCAAGTGCATCATCATCAACAACAAGAACTTTGATGATAAGACAGGTGAGTCTTCATCTGCATGACTTTTTGTGTTGGACAATCAATATTAAATTGCGTATTGCTTTAATTGGCACATCCAGAAAAACACCCAAATTCATTGGGATTGGGATGCTAATAATAATAATTAAAAAACGTTTTTGTTTTTATCACATACTCAACCGGGTTTTTTTTATTATGAGCCTCTACCAAAAAGTAGTTTTTTCTGAAAACATTTAATGACAAATGATTTGTTAAATTGTGATTATAAAAACATTAGGATACTAAAGTACGCAATGAGTCAAAAAAGAAAATCGACTTAGTTAGTACACAATTCAACTTGCTCTTCTGTAACTTTTCTTACCATAGTAACTATAGTTTCTGTAAAAACACCACAGGCATTAGTGTCTGTCTTTAAAAGATTTACAAGAAAATAAAACTGTTGAATGTAGGTAGTTACTAGGTCGATGCTCAGTTAGATAAATGGCGCTAACTTTATGCTCTGTGTTTAAGGGATGAATGTACGCAATGGCACGGATCGGGATGCTGGAGAGCTGTTCAAGTGCTTTAAAAGCTTGGGTTTTGAAGTTTTCATCTACAATGACCAGACCTGTAAGAATATGGAGCGTCTACTTAAAGAAGGTGAGTGGCCAAAATATTCATCTTTACCCCAGACCATTAAAATGCCACATCCAGTTTACAATTTAGGCTTACATAATTCTACTGGGAATTTTTACTTTTTTTATTACAAACATAAAATATAAGAACATACGTATGTGAGCATTATATATCAGTAAGAGCCAGAGAGGTATCTAAAACGGAATGTGGTTGGGCTGCCTGATTGCTGGAAAATTGCACAATGGCATATGTTATTTTGATTGTTGTTGGTGTAAAGTTTTGTTCCAAACCCATTGAGCTGCCTCACTGTCACCTGACTACAAAGGGACCTGCTTTCTAATGCACTATAACCATCATGAAACCACATAAATGACCGTTTTGGGTTGGTCTACTTAGGTTGTTAGGTGTTAGTGTATCGCTTAGCTAATTACATTACAGGAATACATTATAATGAAAAAAAAATGAAATAATGTTTTAATGACACCAATGAAACCATTTTTTGCTATGCTTTTCAGTATTGAATCTGCTGGCCTCTACTGTGTAGTGGCCCAAATGACAGAATTAAAGAGAAAAATGTGACACAACAGTTTTCTTTTTCTTCTCTCACATATTTTTCCTGTATGTATTTCAGTCTCAGAAGAGGACCACAGCGACAGCTCCTGCTTCGCCTGCATCTTGCTGAGCCACGGCGAGGAGGGCATGATTTACGGCACGGATGGAGCCATTCCCATCAAGAGCATGACCTCGCTCTTCAAAGGAGACATGTGCAAGAGCCTCGTGGGCAAGCCAAAGCTCTTTTTCATCCAGGTAAGAGGAGCAGGGCTACAGGAGGATTTGGGGAGGAGAAAGGATGATGAGGAAGAAGTGAAGGAGGAGAAAATGGAGCAACTCCAGACAACGGTGTCTATTGTTTTAATGCTATTTCAGTCGCACCATACCCGGAGTGAACCTGTTTTTTGAAGTGCACTCTAGGCAGATATTGACATGGCCGTGTGTTTTTACTGGCAGGCTTGTCGGGGTTCAGAATTTGATGATGGCATACAGACTGACTCAGGACCGCCCAATGACACGATAGAGACAGATGCCAATCCAAGACACAAGATTCCAGTAGAGGCAGACTTCCTGTTCGCATATTCAACTGTGCCAGGTAATTTTTCTTTTCTTAGTCATGGAATGCAGGACATTTTGTATCAAAGATTACCACGAAACTGGCAAGAAAACACGTCTTGAGTTGTCCTCTAGAGCCGCACACAATAACAAACAGCAATGGCCAGAATAGTCCAATTCATGAACAAATGACTCAAGTTCTTTTTAGTGAATCAAAAACATATACAGTAGTGTGAGCAGTCTAGTCTCATTGATAAACATATTACTTTTATGATTCAATCTGAAAGAACAAACTCAGGAGTTGATAAATATATTATAAACATGTATACAAATGTTACAAAAGATTTCTATTTCAAATAAATGTTGATCTTTTTAACTGTCTCTCCATTCTGAAAAAAGTATCAGTTTCCACAAAAATATTAATCAGCATAACCGTTTTTAACTTTGATAATAATAAGAAATGTTTCTTGAGCACCAAATCAGCATATTAGAATGATTTCTGAAGGATCATATGACACTGAATGCTGGAGTACTGATGCTGAAAATTCAGCTTTGCCATCAGAAATAAATTACATTTTAAAGTATATTCAAAATTGTAATAATATTTTACAATATTACTGTTTTACTGTTTTGTTTTTTTATCAAATAAATGCATCCTTGATGAGCACAAGTGGCTTCTTTCATAAAAAAACAAATCTTACTCTCTGACCCACTACTTTTGAACAGTAGTGTATATTTGTATAAGAATTGTATATATACAGTACATATGCGTTTCATATATAAGCAAAATGTATATTGAAACTGAAATGTACCCAGGTGAATGAGAATTTAATCAAATCGTTGTGAATCTGAAAATCAGAGTAGATACCCAGCCCTGGGTTAAAATATTGTCAAATCCTGTTCGTTTTAACATTCTTCCACATTTGTTCTCACAGGTTACTACTCCTGGAGGAATCCGGGCCGAGGGTCCTGGTTTGTCCAGGCCCTCTGTAACGTCCTTGATGAGTTTGGCAAGCAACTTGAGATCATGCAGATCCTCACACGGGTCAACTACAAGGTGGCCACCACCTTCGAGTCCTGGTCAGAGGACCCTCGTTTCAGCGAGAAGAAACAGATACCTTGTGTGGTGTCCATGTTGACTAAAGAGCTCTACTTCAACTGATCTGAGTCGACCATCTTCACATGCTGTGCTCCGTCTGCCTTTTCTCAGCGCACACATTTTCTTCCCAAGGACATTATAGTAGCACACTTTTAATTTGTTATCTTTTAACAGTAAATATTAACAGAATTGTTATCCTTTTTTGTCATTGATCCGCCATAAGGAGGGAAACCTCAGTCTAATACTTGAGCAAAATATTTTTACGGTGCACATTTTAGGATGGCAGACAGGAAAGACACATCAGGTGTACAAAGACCGACCACTGACTGACTTGTGGTCAGAACATTCAGGGATGATCCCAGATGGAAGTTTGTGCGTGAAAGCAATTTTTTACGTTATGCTGTGCATACAGACACCGAAAAGGTCTTCCTCTGTGCTACTTCCTGTTCGAGTTCACTACCTTCTCAGTGCATGTTCTATTCCAACTTCCTCAGAGTATTCCAGAGAATAGTGATGTCATGTATGATCTTTGTCAACTGGCAGTGTAAAATATCCATGTTGCTTTGCCAACTTTGAAAGTTCGCTGCCATTTTTACCCTACAAGATAAAACTCTTTTTGGATATGAATGAAAAAAATCGTTGTTAAAAATGTATATATGGTGCTTGAAAAAGAACCACACAAAAAAATTGCTGTTGTTCTGTTTTATATTGATAAGTAGAAAAAGACAACTCAAGCATTTACTCTATATGTAGCATTTCAGTTTGGTTTGGTTTGGTTTGGTTATTCCAGAATGCTCTTCAAAGGGGGTCAGAGAAAGGGCATGTATGGAAATGGAGTGACAAATAGTGAAGTAATGCTGACACCTGACTGGTTTTAAAAGCTATTCATTTATCCCTCGCTGGTTAGTTTGCATTCACTGAAAAAACCTAAATCAGATCTTCATGCATCCCATGTATTTTGAGCACACTGTAGCTTTAAAGTTTAAAGTCTTCATGCAGCATTCACTGATGTTTTGTACCGAATCCGTCTATAATCTACAGAGGCAGCTATTGAATTACTGGTGACCATTTTAACCATTTATCATCCATCTAACCTAACGTGTTGTTTGAACCTTGATGGAAGGTTCTGATGTGTTCAGAGCTTGTCTTTGGTTTCGTCCTACAGTTTTTACTTTTCCTTTTGGTTCTTTCTGTATTCTCATTCTCAGTTATTGATTGTTCATTCAGATCACACACTGAATCTGCCAGCCTGTGCAACCGACCGACTGCCACAGATGAAAGGCCTTCTTTTCTTTATGCATGGATTATTAGTGAAGTGCTCAAATCATATTAAAGGAAATGTCAGCTCCACTTTTTTTGAAATGGAAAACGAGTTTTATTTTAAAATTGATACCACATCGAGTTAAAATTTAAATGCTTTACTGTGATCATTTATATAAAAAAAAAAATTATAAGATATTATTGGCACAAGTGCCCTTATTTTTTTTTACATTGTGTCAACATTACATTGTATAAAGTGGGGCTGATTTTTGTTTAAATTACTTTACTTCAAATGAATGCCTTTGTAAGCCTAATTTTATTGTATTAAAAAACTTTATTGAACTCTTGTCATTTTTTTTCTTATTCATTTATGCTATGCACTACTGTTAGTCACCATGTGATTAAAAATCAAGCTTTTAATGTTGTTTATATGTTTTAGTGGTGTTCTTCATAAGTCAACACCATTGCTGAGTATTTACTCCTTAACTGTAGTGAACCAAAGACAGTCTCAAAAACACGATTTGAAATCGCTGGTGTTTCTGACGTCACAAACTACCTTGTAACCAATCACGTCAACGAGTGGATCTCTGAGCTGATGTTGAGTGAGTGGAGGCGGGCTAATTTGCATATTTATAGAACCATGTATACTAAATGAGGCAAGGATGTAGAGTTACATTCAAGCTATTTTAAGGCATTACAGATTTTCTTTCAAGGGAAAAACGCTTAAATATGTAATTTTGGGGATCAAAGGTGAGTTTTAAGGGATAAAATGGTCGACTACAGGGCGACTTTAAGAAGTTTGGGGTCGGTAAGATGTTTTTGAAAGAAGTCCCTTATGCTCAGTAATATTGTGAAATATAATTACAATTTAAAATAACTGTTTTCTACTTTAATATATTTTAAATATTCTAATATTTTATACTGCATATAATATATATATATATATATATATATGACCTTTAATGTTTGAATGGTCGTGTACATGGGAAAAAATAGTAACATGTAAACTCATACTTTCCCATTTATTCAGTAAAATAATACAAAAAATGGCACAGATGATTTAATACAAATAAATTCAACACTCAATCAAACAAGATGAGAAACAAGACAAAGCTAAGGAAGATTTTCCGACTAATTCCCAAAAACTGAACCTACACTTAAATTTCACATACATAAACCCGGTCCCCAACCCTCATTGGTTGTCCATCACAAGGTGGGGGCGGATTTCGAGGCATCGCAAATCAGCAGCGGTTTCCTGTTTGTCCCCTGGTTGTCATGGCCAGGACAGACAGCCTGGTAGAGTATGTCTGTGAAGGTTCCTGCACAAAAACTGTACAGAGGCGTCATGGTGTCTGCCCCCAAGAAACAAATCAAACCTCCCTCTGAGCTGGAGAAGATGCCAATGCGCTGGAAGGTTCTCCCACTTACATGGGTGAGCTCATGGGAAACGCCATTGTGCCAGGCTGTGAAGTCGCCATTGAAATACTCAACACACCAGGACGTTGGGCCCCGTCCCAACCAGCAGTCCTCCTCTCGGCCCTTCCTGGGGATTTTAGGGTAAGTGACGCCTAGTTCCCAGTATGTCTTTCCAGCAACCTGCACTTCCCAGTAGTTGCGAACATCCGTGAAGCTCTTCCGGCTAATCACATTCAAGGTGGTGTCAAATCGAGAGGGATTTTCAGAAACGTCCTGCCAGGAATCAGTGTAAGAGACTGAGTCGCCCTCAGGGGAAACGATAAGTTTCGGGTGAGCAGAGTCAGGATCCAGAACAACATCTTGGGCATCTGAAAAATTACAAAATAATTGACTCTATAAATAGAAACAAATTCTTAGTAAAAGCTCTGAGGGGCTAGGGACAGGTTTAGCAGGGGTTAGAATGATGGAAAACATTGCAGGAATGTTTGAACTTGCTCTAGCTGTACATACTAAAACCATTTGAGTAATTCTCATGTGAAAAAGTTACGGTCCTCACAGCTTTGAAAGAGTTTCTTGGTGACAGGAACCTGAGAACGTATGAACAGTAGCAGGTTGATGGTTAAGCAGAGCAGCTGTTCATTCTTAAATTCATCCATCTGTATTAACTCTGGATCAGTCAGCTTCAGAGTCTCCATTATTCTATAAACAAGGAAGAATATGTGCAGAAAAATGAACATGCCACACAAGGAGGAAGAAAACGCATGCTTGATTGAGCATTAATTAAACTTGGCCCATTTCCGTCCCAAAAACAAAAACAAAGAAGAGTAAACATTCCAGTAACTTTAGAGTGTTACATACTTATTAAACTTACATGTCCACCAGCTAGAAACCAAATTCCCAAAACTGCAACACTACTTACCTTTCTTCCATCTCTGACATCTGTAAGTAAGAGAGAGGGGGAGATATTAGGGTTGAAAAATGAAGCCAATTGTAGAACATTTCCACACTGCAGATGCCTTCATTTATCTATGGAGCAGACACTTTAATACAAAGCAATTGTGCTACATCTTTTTTATATAAATATATATATATATATTTAAAATAAAATTAATGTTTCATTCTGGTTTCTAAAGACTGATCAGAAATCATGACATCAATTAGTTGATTTGAATTCATTTAATTAAAAATAAATTCAATTAATAGCTCAAATATTTTCCAGGTAATGTTTTAACAGTTTGCTTTATTACAATGTAAAACCAAAGTATTTCATTATCTTTACGATTTCACTCTTATCAAACTTTACAAATGGGTTTAACACAAGAAAATATATAGCCTACACTACGCTCAAAAGTCTTGACATGAAGTTGTTCATGCTCTCCAAGGCTGCATTTATTTAAGTTAGAATACAGTAATATTTGTGAATTATTATTATAATGACAAATAAATGCTTCTATTCTAATATATTTAAAAATGCAATTTATTCCTGAGATGGCAAAACTGAATTTGCAGCATCATTAATCTTCAGTCTTCAGTGTCACGTGATCCTTCAGAAATCATTCTAAATATATAGTTAAAATCAGTCAAGCTGCTTAATATTTTCGATCAATTCAAAGCATCTTAGCTAAACAAAATAATTTATTTGAAAAAAAATAAATTCAACGCTGCCTTTATATTTGATGAATTGCATTTGGGGTCATTGCAATAAAACAAAACTTGTTTTTGAGAAAAACACAAAAAATTGGAGTTACTCAAAAAGGATTAGGTTGCTACCTCAGCTACATACAGTAGTATTTCCATCTAAAAATGTGCTACTACAGAAAATGCACCTTCTCTTGACCCAGACGTTGATCTTTCTCCATCTGTGCAGATAGTTCAGCGAGCTGCTGATCGATTTCCAGCGTGAGGCGGTAGCACTTCTCAATGCTGTCCTCTACAGTTCTCTCCATGGCCTCTGTCTCAAGATCCAGCTGACTTAGTGTAATTCTAAGATCCTCATCCAAAACCCTCTTCATGTCATCATATTTTTTCTTAATCTTCTCTTTTAGAGTTGCAGTCTTGCTCTGTGGAATAATAAAAGATACTCAAGATACAACAAACCCGACTGCCACATTAAAAAATTTACATTTATCGTACTTCCAGACGTTAATGGAAGTTTCGGCAACTTACATTGAAGTCAGATTGTTTTGATGACAGCTTCTTCATTCGGAAAGCCAGAATGTCTCTTTGTCTCTTCAGGTGCCCCTGATGTTTTATTGGGGTGTCCTTGAATGTGACATTTCAAAAGTCAAAATCAAGTTGAAAATATCCATCATAATGAATAGAAATGCATTGAATATTTACCTGGGTTTGTGTCTTCATCATTGACTTCTCAACTCCAATCTAGAACCAGTTCTTCACTTAATTTGATTGGTTTGGTTTTCTTTCCAGTCTTGTTCTCCACTGGCACACGACTAGCCTAAGCCCCAAACTTTGAGCTTTATACTGTACGTACGGTTAAGATGCCAAGAATAGGGGAGGGGTGCTGGTCCATCTGTTGTCCCTGTGCCCTGGGAAGTATTCACGTTGTACGACTGTGGTCTGTAAATCTGGCTGAAGGACTGAAGGAGCTGTACTGGGCCTGCTGTAGTCTGAGTACATTGTGCCCAAAAGAGAAGGGAAGCAGCACTTCTAGCCAAACAAAACATCTATTTATATCACCGTTTCACATGGAAGACTTTTTGAAATGTGTCGCAACAACAAATATTTAGATGTTTAAATCAGGGTGTCCCATTTAACCAGTGGGAAAAAATGACCGGGTTCTTCTTACTGTATCTACAGATGCATTTTTAAGTTGAAAGTTGAAAGTTGAAAGTTTTGCATGTTTAAGTTTGCGTGTCGCAACTGGGTCGCATTCCAAATAGTTCAGAAGCACTTATGGAGCAGGTAGCACTAATTATAGGCTTCAGCCATGACCGTTCGGCCTTGTAACGACTGATACAAATTCCATGAACTGCGTATGAATGTTTGAATTGAGGCCTGTGCCAAGCCACCTGCAGCTGCCGCCTGTCTTTCTATCCCTGATACATCATGGCCAACTTCCAGTCACAGTGCCATCAAACAATGATTATTCAGCCTCACGCCATTGGATGAGTAGGCGTGCGTGGGAACTGACGTGGGTTGGCGATGACTCTTTGATTGAGAACATTTTAAGTATGGCTGGAAAGTAGGGAAGGGGGTTTTGCACAGTGTAAGGTAGGGTGTCAGGTTACCACCAAGTTTTTTGAAGTTGACCTCTGGAATGTAGCAGATAAATGTTTGTCATAATAAGTCATACAAATATGCTGAAACTGACACTTCTGTTCATAGATGTGTGAAAAAGCACCGCACAACAGTACAAGTGTACTTTGTTTGGTACTTACTATTTTTCTCCAATCCAATGTGACAGTGTTAAAGAACAGAAGTTAAGAGCAAATGCATATGCACGTGTTGTGAGTTACAGTAGGTGGAGATTTTTTCGTGATTTCACCTGTGCGTACAAATACGAAATAATCCACGCAATTATTAGTGAATGAGACTTTGTTGAGTGTTTGTTTAAAAATCCCGACTATCTCCAGACATCAACTTTGGCTCTACCAATGATGTGAGTTCGGGGCGGGGCTATCTGTTTTTATGACCAATGGCAGACGGGAGGTGTTCAGGAAACCTGGTGGGAGTGACTTCACCTTCAATATCAGACTGTAAGTCTAACATGCAATCTGCGCCAATAATGTATATTGCAGAGATAATAATCACACTATTTGAATACTGAGTACATAAAGTGAGTTTAAATTTGACAATAGTGGCATTAGTGTTCCTTGTAGGCAACTTCTTTCTGCTTTCTATTTGTTGTCCAAGTACATAACTAAATATGTTTAAATCACCACCTTCCTTGTGACATCACTTCTGAAGATTCTCACCTTGACGTAAACTTCCTCATATGTTTTAACCACATGTTGTGTTCTCACAGACAGGGAACATCTATCTCAGGTACAGAAACTGTCATTTTTCTTAGTCATATAATAATACTACAATCATAATTTTGTATAACATTACTTGCATAATTGTTCAAAAAAGTGTGTGTGTATGTGTGTGTGTGTGTGTGTGTGTCCTGGTAAACCCTACTTTATGGGGACAAAATGTACCCAATTTTTTGAAAATGTAAAGTTTTCTTCGATGGGTAGATTTAGGGATAGGGTTCGTGTACGGAGATAGAATATACAGTTTGTACAGTATAAAAAGCATTATGTCTATGGAAAGTGAACATGAAAGCGCGTACGTACGTGTACTGTGTGTGTGTTTGTTTCCTTGTTTGTGCTGCATGCTTACAATGATATCTATTTTTCGACTCGGTTTACACCGTCACTAACAGACTAGTATGTTTTTTGAGGATTGCTAATATCTTAAAGATGCCCATCATGTGCAAACACAGATCGATGGGCTTACTGTCACACCTCCTATTGTAGTCTCAGACCATGTGGATGTGGCTTTGGAGGCCCGGTCCAAACAGTGTAATTGTTCCATAAAAGGACATCTTTAATTTCAAACATTTGGCACTTGAAATCATTCATCATGCTGAATATATGCTAAAGTAACAACACCTTGTTCTGTTTACACTCACAGTATTCCAATACTCACCAAAACTGTACAATGGCAGGTATGTTCTTTTAAATGTCTCTGATTGGCATTATTGTCATAACATGGCTTAGTTTTAAATAAATTATTTGTCTATGCAGATAAAAACTATGCATTTTACATACATGGTGCAGAGGAGCAAATGTGTTCTGGATATCTTTACAAATCTCCCCCAGAGAATCAGTTCAAGACTCAGGTATGTTTCTCTAGAAGAGCAGAACAGGTTTTATAGTGCATTAATGGGAGACTCCCTTTGCCAATTTCTCTCATGCGGATTCATTTTTTTTGCAGAAATCATGGAAACGGAGGTTTTTTGTTCTTCTAAAGTACAGTAACAGCACATGCCAGCTTAAGTACTATAAAAATGAAGAGATGAAAAAACCACTTGGAGACATTGACTTGACTAAGTATGTTCATTACTGATCTACCTCATCAGATCACATCAAACTTTCCTTGCATAATTACTATTGTACAGTAAGGCTGCAGAAGAGAACATCTGTTTTTCTGCCTGCCCTGCAGGATCACATTAATGTTCTTGAACCCTGAGATGGATAAAAAGTGGAACTGGATTCAAACCCATTTCAGATGTTCTCCTTCATGCGTAATGTTTATTAGAGTACCAGAAAGAGACTTCTTCTTTATCGGAGAAAACAGGTTTGTCCTGAATGTGTTTGCTTTGTTCAATGGCCGTGATTTATTGTTATTCTTTTTGTCATAAATTGAGTGAAAATATTTATGGTAACACTTTAGTTTATGGTCCAATTCTCACTATGAACTAGTTGTTTATTAGCATGCATATTACTAGGATATCGGCTGTTTATTAGTACTTATAAAGCGCATATTAATGCCTTATTCCACATCCCTAATATACCCAATTTCTAAACTTAACAACTACCTTACTAACTATTAATAAGCTGTAATAAGGAGTTTATTGAGGCAAAAGTCGTAGTTAATATATAGTTAATAGTGAGAATTGGACCCTAATCTAAAGTGTGACCATACTAATGAGCCTAAGACTTTTGCACAGAACTGTAAATGATATCTTTATGATAAATATAGAGATGACTTTTACAGAAACGTATAACTTTTTGTCAATTCAATTTTTTTTTAAGTAATCATGATATGATTTGACTTTTTAAATAGTCTCTGAATGATGCAATGTAACATATTTCTGCAGTTGGGAGATGGACAAATGGTTCACTGCTTTATTTGACATCTTAAATAATCGTCCACACAGACTGTTGGATCCCAAGGTAATGTTTTTACTTTTCTGACTCGAAAATGCATGCATTTCATCCATAATTGTGCATGGTGTGCAAAATATTTTCTTTTAGTTGAATAATCTGAATTATACATCTGTCACACAGACATTTGGGTTGAATAGACACATCATGGAACTTCCACAATCAGAAAACGAGGAGGTATTTTAGCACCTGGAAGGGGCTGTCTGCTAAAAATAGGTCTTGGTATTGTGGCCAACTGGTATTTCAGGGTTTTTTTATCCTTAATGATAATAAGTCTTTAGAACTTATGGCAAAGTTTGACAAGTATTTTCCCCTGAGGAGTGTGGCACAGTAAAATCTCAATAAATGTGAATCGAGATAAGAATGAGAGGTCACCATAACCAGTCTATGTGGCTCTCATTTCTGCAACCCATACTGATTATATCAAACAAGCTGGGGTATAATAAAAAAAACAGCGATGCTAAAAAAAACAACAACCTTGTAATATGATTTATTTAACCCTTTGCTTTGAGAGTTCACTCCACTTATTCTGATTTGCAGCTGTTCAATAATCTAATGATATCATTAATATTGTGTTAATGACAGAAAGTTGAGTGGGATCATAATGAGCTGCCATCACATGTGACCCACGACCCCATCTATGTTTCTCCTGAAAAATTCAAAAGTAATCAGGTAGATGCATGCAAACAACACAAGAGGAAATACAAACATATACTCACAAATATACTAATAATTTCACTCTTTTTTGCCCGAGACAGAATTGAGAACAGAAACAAACCGCGAAGATAACGACACGGATTGTCAGAATGAGTGCAGAAATGTACTGTACTTCATCTAAACTCCAGCTTCTTTACCAGTTGTTACTGAGTGCTAATTGCCATAACAGTCTGGAAACAAAACTGAATTTAAGATATATTTGTTGTTTTATTTTCAGTTCAAGTAGAATGTTGAATGTGAGGTTGAACAGGATTCTTATATGCCAAGTCATATTTTGTTTCACTGACTTGCCCTAAACCAAAGCTAAATGAATGTGTTTATAATAGTTCTGCATTGGGAACCTCAATTGATATCGATAATGAGATGAATTGCACTAGTTGCATTAATTTACCAAAAATAAAATAAATATGATTAAAGCAAATGACCAAAAGTCAATTATATTAGAACAACGCAGCTTATTTTCAAAAAGACCAGAACAATACTTCAGTATAAAGAAAATGATAGGCTACTAAATGTATGTTTAAATATTACGTTTCAAACAACGTTTCAATTAGGCCTACCGGTATATGCAGTTAAAAATTGTTTCAAACAAATGCATGTTCTTATAAACATTCACCTTGATGTGAAATGTACAGAAAATAAAATGTAAATGGATGATCCGTTTTAACATGCACACATTTGATTAAAACTATATTGTGTGTGATTTTAATGTCAATATTTTTTCATATTCAAATGTAAAAGATTTCTGGTATTCATTTTCTTTCATACCCTGAAATTACTCTGCAAACTCAGTGTATTGCTTTTCTTTAATTCTGTATTTTGTATTGTAGGTCTACTGCAGCTTTTTGAAGGTTTCTTATGATAAAAACTTTATTTACCATATGTTCAAATGTTTCCTCAAAATCAATTTATCTGTGGCTGCAACGTGATATTTGTATGTATTGTTATTGTACATTACTCACATCGTAATATTCTTTTATGATACTCACAGCATACACAACAACAACTGAATATTAATGGATGCAAGCAAATACTGAATTGTACCCAAGAAAGAAGTTTAATATATATATATATAAAAAAAAACAAGGCAACCAGTTGGATTCACCTAAACTTATAGATCCAATAACTTACAGTATATATAATATATCCAAAATAACTTCCAGTGAGGTGCTAGATAAGTTATTCCTTGAATGAGCAGTCTTCATTGAAACTAATTTGACCTTCTACAGGGTGGGAAATATTGAATATATCAACATACCAGTGAGTGTGCTTAAAAAACACAAATCAATAGGATTCAATGTGCTATTGACGAAACTATTGGTTGATCCATGACACGCATTACTTCCACATTCCTATGGACGCCTAGGAGTGTCGTAACTCTGTTTTTCAACGGCACTATACGTCCATATTATACGTTTCAGCAATATTGTTACATATTAACTATGTGCATTCTATAGATATTTGCATTAATTTGTATGCCAGAAACAAGCAAAGTGCAACTATGAAAAACATTCTCACTTAAACACCCCTTATGTAGACTTATCAATGACACAATTTAGTTCAATCTTGGTTTAATCTTTACATTCTGTAATCTTTACATTCTTAATCTGTACCCTTCACCTAGACTCCTATTATATATATTTTTAACTTTCATTAAAAGTATTAGCATTATTGCATGCATATTAGATCATTTGCTCATCCAAATAGTTAGAAATGTCATGCCATGGTATTTCTGTTTGTAGTATATAGTATTGTTCTTGCTTAGAGTACAAATTTATTTTAACCCTAAAAAACAAACAAAAAAATCCATCAATCACCCCCAACCCCCTCACCAGTCAAAAGTATGCTACACTTGAAACAAAAATCCAGGTAAAATGGAGGAAAGACAATAATTAATATTTACTGAAATCCAATGATCAATAATTTGCATGCAGAGAAAGGAGGACTGATTTCTGCAAGGTAACTTATTAATTGACCTCCTGCTTTCCTGAAGGGAACCAGGAGCTTCTAACCACATAAGTTACAATCTGATAAATGGAAAAGTGCCCGTTTCAGTGAATATTTGTACTTAATGTGCAGCTTAATGGAAGTTCTTCAGAACTTTTGTTTTTGTATTTTCCCCACAATTCATCAAAGCCATAAAAAAAACCTTGTTTGTCTGGTAATTTCCACAAACTAATGACCGTCAAAATCAAAGGGAGGGACCTTAAACCTGAGATTACATATGACAAGAAACTCCTCCTGTTACCAGAATAACTCTCTGGAAGAAACAAAGAGCCTCGAGCTTCCTCCTAATCTGCCTTCATAACACGCACGTTGAGAGAGCTGAATAACTTTTCAGAGAAAACTAT
Organism: Phoxinus phoxinus; assembly: GCF_949152265.1. NCBI lineage: Eukaryota > Metazoa > Chordata > Actinopteri > Cypriniformes > Leuciscidae > Phoxinus > Phoxinus phoxinus. Next base: position 10,594,655 of record NC_136896.1, read on the forward strand.
TTTTACAGAGACACAAGGTAAGACAATAATATTATAGAATATGGGTACTGATATGATGATTCTGCTTTGTGATGCTTGTATAGAAATAATGCTGATACTATTCATAACATATAATTAATGAAATATTGAATTAGTCTTCATTGGATATTAGTTTTGTTTTACAAAATCATAAATGTTGTTTGCATCTGATTGTATCTGATGTCAGTGCTTACAGTAAAATTATTTCACATCTATTTTAGCAAAAACATGAGCAAGTCCAATAAAAATAAAAGTGGTAGGCTATCTATGTGTTTAATGTTAATCGGTTTTATTCACGTTTCTGCGGCAGCAGCTGCAAAGTTTTACAAAGAGCCAGCAATGGAGGAAGTGTACACTGGATACCTGCACAAGTCTCCTGGTCAACTGGCCTTATTAAAAACCTTTGTACGTCTCATATTGCATTTCAACTTGAAATTTAAATATATGCAGTGTGTCAAAGACAGTTTCTCTGTTCATGAAACTTATCAGTTTTACCTGGTATATCTGCCGCAGAAATCATGGAAGCGCCGTTTCTTTGTGCTCTCCAAGACGGACGAAGGCGCCTACCATCTGAAATATTATACAAACGAAAAGAGAGACAAACATTTGGGAGACATAGACCTTTCTAAGTAAGAAAAATACAATCACACTCAAAAATAAACAGTATTTTCACATTATAACAAGAAATTCTTACTGTTTTAAAGGATCACCTCGATGATTACTTGCCTAGAGACACATCAGATGTGGGACTGGATTCAGAAACACTTCAAGTGTCCTCCATCCTCGGTGCTGTTCTTGAGGGTGGAAGACAACACACAAAAATACAGCAGAGACTATTTTCTCATTGGAGAAGACAGGTTTGCAACCGTAATTTTACCCTATCTCTCATTTTCACTCCATAGTTCCATGAAAGTCAGTATACACAAAGAGAAAGTATACACATTTAAAGTTGAGTCTTACAAAATAAGTCAACAAAGCTTTACTGGCATGACTGTTTGCGTTTGCAATATTGCAAAAGCATATAGCATTCAAACATTAATTAATTAAAATAGACAATACAGAAAATACATATGAAATACATGAAGAAAGATACATGAAGTTAAACGAAAAGACAGTAAGAAAGATAAGAAGTATTTGAGTAATTTCATGGAGTCTTTAAGCAGTAGCTTAATCATTCTACTTGTAAAGTTATATACTGCAAATAAAATTCTAGAAATTGTTTCATTTAAACTTTAATTTCTCATTTTAAAACAACTGATGATGATTTTTTCAAAACAGTCAATGTTTTCTGGTGTTTTCAGTGATGTGGATGGTTGGTACAAAGCCCTGAAGACCCAGAAATCAGATCAACAGAGACACACACTTGACACACTTGACACACTTGAAACACTTGAAACACTTGAGGTAAACATTAAAAAATGTCTCTCTCTTCTCTCTCTCTCTCTCTCTCTCTCTCTCTCTCTCTCTCTCTCTTTACACACGTATATAAAAATTACATGCATGCTCACATAATTACCTTTTTCCACAGGACAGCAGATTTAGATCAGATTTAGAGAAGTGTTCAGAACCAAAGGTTGAAGATCAGTCTGATGACCAGTCTGATAACCAGTCTGATGACCAGTCTGATGACCAGTCTGATGACCAGTCTGATGACCAGTCTGATAACCATTATGACTATCCTCACAAGTACAGCACGCCTCCAGTACCAATAGAGCGCAAGGTTTTGCACATTTACATTTTTCTTCAACATATGCACACAAATGCTTTTAAAGTTCCATATGAGAAAAACTCAAACTTCTATTTGACAGATTTCAGTTAACGAGGATAAAGATGAGAAGGATGGGAAACAGGATGAATCTCCAGAAGAAAAAAATGACTACATGCCAATGGCATCAGTGTAGGTGTTTGAGAGGACTTCTCAACTTAACTGGCCTAGTGAAATGTGAAATGTACTCTGTTGATAGAATATAATTTTTTGAGAGACATTTAATTTAATTGTTATTTTTCTGTGGTCTTTCCTGATTAGACAAAAGGAGTTGGAAGATGTCCAACAGGAGGCGGACACTGCATACATACAGACAAAGTAATTTTAAAGTCTTCGATGCACCATTACATTGCACTATTGTGTTAGTTGTGCAAGATACAATACAGTAAACACAGTGCGTGTTGCCATCTGACACTTTGCAATGTGCTCACGAATTCATTCCCCTGAGCCTCAGATGCTACACATAGATTGTAATTATTTTATTTAAAGACTACAAAACAACTCTTATCTTAGCATTGCAGAACGTTCTGTTTTGTTGTTTGGAAATGTCCAGTCTTGCTGAACAGGTCGGATCATGGATGAATGCTAAGTTTTAGCATTGTTTTAGCATCTTGATATACGAGAAGCAATAATCTCTGACTAGAACGATTAAGCAAGCATCGTTCTGAGGTTGAGCCTTGTTCAACACTAAAATGATCTTGATTCTTGATGCCCAAAAATAAAATGTTTAAAATACATAAAGTTAAACTAATTTTTATTATTATTTTGACTTTTTCAGCACTTCCATTAATGGACACGAGTCCTCTGTGTGCAATGGTGCAGTCAGCCAGGATACAGATGATGAAAATAAACGGTACATTTTGATATATATTTTCACATACTGACACCATGGCAGCTTTGAATTGTGTTATTCTGCTGAATACGTCTGAACGATTTCATCGTTGTTTTACTTTCTTACCTTTTTCCTTAGAATGAGTACAGGTGAGAGATATTCTCTGCCTGGTCTCCTCGACTTCAATGGGAACTGTTCCTCTACAGAGAAGGTCGAGGTGCCTTTAAACAAGAGGTGATTTTTATTATTTCAGTTCACCCTTCTCCCACATTAGTCCATTAGTTCAACACTAGAAATACAATTAGAGTATAATGCATAAAAGGAAACGGTCCCATTGTATATTAGGTGTCTAATATACACACACAATATGTACTAATATATATTAAGTGTAAAATGCACTTATTGTGTTCATGCTGTATTGCAAAACACTTTTGCTGCTACTGAGGTGGGATACGAGAAAGGTTAGGGACAGGTTTGGTGATATGGATAGGCTTAAGGGTGGTTTAAGGTGTAAGAGAAGGGTCAACAGTGTAAATATAATGTAATTACATAAATTAATTACCGTTACAGCTGTAATTACATGCAGGTATTTTGTCAATTTAAGTACAATGTCAAATTATGTATGTACACAATAAGTGCATTGTATCAAATGATTTGTTTAAATATAGTTAGTATACCATAGTTAAAAACACTTAATATAAAGTGGGACCAAGGAAACAATTATTTTAATTTCTTAGTTTCCTGGCTATTTGATTCTCAGCTATGTTTAGCACTAAGGTTGTGAAAAATATGGCATCTGTTTAATATTGTCAATGCATATTTATATTCTGTAGTGAAATGCAGACACATGTTGAGAAGGAGATCTGCGTTAGTCAAAACAGTCTGAAAAACAGTCTGATCTTGACACAGGAAGAAGGCAAACCATGGTACTACTCTCATTAATACATTAGTTTAGTGGTTACAGTTGTATCCAAATAGAGAAAACATGAACATGAGTACTAATAGAGAAAACATGAACATGAGTACAAAAGAACAACTTACATTGTATTATGGTTTTCATTGTTCTTTGTCTCTCATCCTTTTCCTCTCCAGTGTGTCTGAGTGTCGACAGATTCAGGACTCACGTCTGTTCCATAAGGGGGATCAAATCCTGGCCTTCAATGACCTGCTAACAGACACAGTAGAAGAGATACAGACATACCTAAGAAGACTAAGCAAGGACGAGGTAAGATGATGATTCCCATTTGATGTTTTTCCATCACTACATTCAGAGATCTATAAATAATGTTATTGAAATTATCTGCAGGTAAAACTCACTATTCGGCGGTTTCTAGGATCCCAGCCTCTGCACACTGAACCCTCCACATAACACTGAGGACATGAAACTAAATCTCATGTGAATTCTCTTATCACAATTCAGCTATTAGACATATTGTGCATGTCTAGTTTAAGGTCAAAGGGTATGTGGGACATTAAAGCTCAGTCATTTGAGTCTAATCACACAGATGGAAGACAAGGCGTTAATAAGTAACAGAAGTGGAAATTAGGTTATCTAAAGTACCTTGTCCTTCTGCTTGTACAGTACATTAATCATGTAAATATGCAAAACAATGTGAATTAATTGTTATATTCACGGACATCAAAATGTCACTGAGTGAAAGAAATTGATAACATTTAGAGTGTATATATGTACATAAAACTGTATGTAAAGTGGTAGTGGGTTTATATTTGTTCGTGTTGGTTTATGTGAAGAACAAGATTCAGTCAAGTATTATTTTATTAAAATTATGAAGGTTATTTCACTGTGAAAAATGTACGGTTCTAAACGGTTCATGTATTTTAACCTCTTTAAAGCTGCACTTTTTATATTTCTAACAGTATGAGATACTTTATATATACAACTTTTCAGCCATTGTTGTATTTCATTTTGAAAAGCATGTAATCAATGATGTATTGCTCCAAATCATTATACATTGATTTAAATGTTTCAGTCACTCTTTAGATTTATGATTACTGAAGATATAGACTACTTAATATTATGATGTACAAAAGCATGCATTGGCACATTGTTACACAGTGAATCGTTATTAAACTTGCATAACTCTTAACCCTTGATTGTGTGTCACTTAAACTCGAGATTTAAATATTAGAGCTCAGAGATACAAGGAATAATCAATGGATTTGAATGATTAGTTGGATATATACACAAGAGTTTATTGTGCATTGCAAAGTAAAATAAAGATTGTTGTAAGATATATTGTCATAAGCCTTTTGATTATAACGGATTCTTATGTAAAATCTTTGCTTACTAAAATGTTCAAATTTGTCCTCAAAATCTATTTATCTGTATCGGTGCATTCAGATGCAAGATGGGATAAATCAGTGCCAGGTCGGAGGTTTGCATGTTTTTTTATGCCAGGACTAAGCAAAGTGCAACAATGAAAAACATTATCATGTGCACACCCCTTCCCTTACGGGAATTAGTATGTACACTAATCAATGACACAATTTAGTTCAATCTTTGTTCAATCTTTACATTCTCAGGGACCCTTCACCCAGACTCCTATTATATATTTTAAAAAAAACTAGATTATCAAGTTCTTCAGTAGTTGTGGAACTCCAGTAAGTCGGCTGTCAATGCTATTATTCACTTTAATCATCAGATGAATTTATTATTTTCTCTTTAATACAGATGATGCTGTCATTAATAAATTAGTCATGACAGATGATATCCAAACTATTTTTCCATGCGTCTGCTATGAAAGCAATACCTAGCTTGTTTGGTGGCTTGTTTAATACAGTAGCTAGTAAGTCACCCACTACAACTAACACAGCGATAAGCCTGTGTGTGAACTGATATTAGGCTAATGTTGTAGATCTACCGTTGTGTTGGGATTTGCTCAATATGATGGTAAGTGGCAGATCAGTGGGCTTGTCTGTCCCAGATGAAACCTAATATACTATGTGGAGGACACAAGATCATTTAATAATTATAATATGACCGCGTGGTTAACCTATGAACCTAATTCTTATTTAAACAACTATCCCTTTGTATAAACTACAAGTACAATTTTGGCTGTATTATTAATGTCCCCATCAAAAATTGCTCTTGAAATCTTTTTTGTTTATTGTCCCCCCCCCCCCTACTGTTAGATGAAATTTACTCCAATTTAACCCCAAAATGGGGTGAAATCCTTTACTCAGATACTCGCCCTCAAGTTGATTACAAACCTCAATGAATTTCTTTCTTCTGCTGAACACAAAATAACATATTTTGAAGAATCTCGGTAACCAAAAAGTTGATGGGTCTCATTGACTTCCATTGTATGTTTTTTTATTTATACTGGAACCTTTTGCATTTCTAGGGAGCTAACAATACGCTAATTTCTTTTTGTAGTATAAAGTTTTCCAAAATATCACAAAGCCATTATGATCTTCTTGTTTGTCTGGTAATTTCCACAAACTAGTAATAACTGACACAATTAAAAGGGAGGGACCTTTAAACCTGAGCTTACATATGAACAGAAACTCCTCCTGTTAGTAGCATAACTGGAACTGGAACATAAAAGCCTCGAGCTTCCTCCTAATCTGCCATCATAACACGCACGTTGTGAGAGCTGAATAACTTTTCAAAGGACACTATTTTTACAGAGACACAAGGTAAGACAATAATATTATAGAATATGGCTACTGATATGATGATTCTGCTTTGTGATGCTTGTAAAGAAATAATGCTGCTACTATTCATAAAATATAATAAATGAAATATGGAGGGTTCATTTCCACTGCATTTTAATTAGTTTTGTGGTTACATTTGACCATATATATATCATATATATATATATATATATATATATATATATATATATATATATATATATATATATTACAAAATCATAAATGTTTTTTTTTAAATACGATTGTATCTGATGTCAGTGCTTACAGTAAAACAACAAACATTTCCCATCTATTTTAGCACAAAAGCTACGACATGAACATGTTCAAAAATAAAAGTAAGTCTAAAACCTCTTGATAAATGTTATAATCAAGAAAGCCTACCACTCAATTTAATTTGTCATTATCTATGTGTTTAATGTTAATCGGTTTTATTCACGTTTCTGCGGCAGCAGCTGCAAAGTTTTACGAAGAGCCAGTAAAGGAGGAAGTGTACACTGGATACCTGCACAAGTCTCCTGGTCAACTGGCCTTATTAAAAACCTTTGTACGTCTCATATTGCATTTCAACTTGAAATTTAAATATCTGCAGTCTGTCAAAGACAGTTTCTCTGTTCATGAAACTTATCAGTTTTACCTGGTATATCTGCCGCAGAAATCATGGAAGCGCCGTTTCTTTGTGCTCTCCATGACGGACGAAGGCGCCTACCATCTGAAATACTATACAAACGAAAAGAGAGACAAACATTTGGGAAACATAGACCTTTCTAAGTAAGAAAAATACTATCACACTCAAAAATAAACAGTATTTTCACATTATAACAATAAATTCTTACTGTTTTAAAGGATCACCTCGATGTTTACTTGCCTAGAGACACATCAGATGTGGGACTGGATTCAGAAACACTTCAAGTGTCCTCCATCCTCGGTGCTGTTCTTGAGGGTGGAAGACAACACACAAAAATACAGCAGAGACTATTTTCTCATTGGAGAAGACAGGTTTGCAACCATCATTTTGACCCTATCTCTCATTTTCACTCCATAGTTCCATGAAAGCCAGCATGATACAGACAAAAAAGAATAAAAGTCTCCATGAAATGTGGCTTTTGGTTTTGAAGATATACACATTTATAATTGAGTCTTACAAAAAAAGAAAAGAAATAAAGAGACATGAAATTAAAAGACACCGAATAAGAGTCTTTTCATTATACTTCTAAAATAAGTTATATACTGTAATATAATTCTAGAAATTGTTTTATTTAAACTTTTCATTTTCTTTTTAAAACAACTGATGACGTTTTTCCAAAACAGTAGTGGTAAAGGTTTTCTGGTGTTTTCAGTAATGATGTGGATGGTTGGTACAAAACCCTGAAGACCCAGATATCAGATCAACGGAGACATACATTTGACGCCCTTGAGGTAAACATTAAAATATTTCTCTCTAATCTCTCTCCATCTATCTATATTTCTTTACGCACATGCCTGTATATATAAACTACCAGTCAGAATTTTAGACACACTTACTGATTCTTTATTTTTACCGTTTCCCACATTTGATTTGTAATTTGTAATATTATTATAACTTCATACAATTACCCTTTATTTTGTTTTTGTTTAGAAACTCACACATTGGCATAATTGATTAAGTACTTTAATGAGTGAAAATCATAAAAAAATCTAAGTGTGTGAAAACTTTTGAGAGGTTGTGCATGCTCTGATAGTTTTTTTCTTTTCTTTTTCTTTTCAGGACAACAGAAGTAGATCAACATCTGAACCTCTGTACAGTTCAGAACAAAAGGTTGAAGATCAGTCTGATGAAAGAAGGTCAGCACCTGAATTAATGTCATCTCCTCCACCAACCCCAAGCCATTATGACTCTCCTCGCAAGTTCAGCGAACCTCCAGTACCAGTAGAGCGCAAGGTTTTACACATTTACATTGCTTCTTTAACACAAATGTTTTTAAACTTCCATATGATAAAAACTCACTTCTATTTGACAGATTTCAGTTAACGAGGATAAAGATGAGAAGGATTGGAAACAGGATGAATCTCCAGAGGACGGCAATGAATATATGTTCATGGCATCAGTGTAGGTGTTTTCTCCTTAACTGGCAGTGAAATATGAAATGTACTCTGTGGATAAAATGCAATTTTCTGAGAGACATTAAATTAAATTCTGTGGTCTTTCCTGATTAGGCAAAAGGAGTTGGAAGATGTCCAACAGGAGGCGGACACTGCATGCATACAGACAAAGTAATTTGGAAGTCTTCAATGCACTATTTTGTTAGTTGTGCAAGATACAGTAAACTAAGTGCGTCATTGCAATGTGCTCACAAATTCATTCCCCTAAACCTCAGATGCTACACATAGATGTAATTCTTCGTTTATTTAAAGACTACAAAACAACTCTTATCTTAGCATTGCTGAATGTTCTGTTTTGTTTGGAAATGTCCAGTCTTGCTGAACAGGTCTGATCATGGACGAATGCTAAGTTTTAGCATTGTTTTAGCATCTTGATATACGAGAAGCAATAATCTCTGACTAGAACGATTAAGCAACTATCGTTCTGAGGTTGAGCCTTGTTCAACACTAAAATGATCTTGATTCTTGATGCCCTTTTGTTTAAAATACATAAAGTTAAACTCATTTTTATTATTATTTTGACTTTTTCAGCACTTCCATTAATGGACACGAGTCCTCTGTGTGCAATGATGCAGGCAAACAGGATACAGACGATGAAAATAAACGGTACATTGACTTTGGTGCAGTTTTACTGGTAGCTTTGAATTGTGTTATTCTGCTGAATACGTCTGAATGATGTCATCGTTGTTTTACTTTCTTACCTTTTTCCTTAGAATGAGTACAGGTGAGAGACATTCTCAGCCTGGTCTCCTCGACTTCAATGGGAACTGTTCCTCTACAGAGAAGGTAGAGGCGCCTTTAAACAAGAGGTGATTTTTATCAGTTCAGTTCACCCTTCTCCCACATTAGTCCATTAGTTCAACACTAGAAATACAATTAGAGTATAATGCATAAAAGGAAACGGTCCCATTGTATATTAGGTGTCTAATATACACACAAAATATGTACTAATATATATTAAGTGTAAAATGCACGTATTGTGTTCATGCTGTATTGCAAAACACTTTTGCTACTGAGGTGGGATACGGATAAGGTTAGGGACAGGTTTGGTGATATGGATAGGCTTAAGGGTGGTTTAAGGTGTAAGAGAAGGGTCAACAGTGTAAATATAATGTAATTACATAAATTAATTACAGTTGTAATTACATGCAGGTATTTTTTACAATGTAAAAACATGTACTTACACAAGAAGTGCATTGTTTCAAATGATTTGTTTAAATGTAAGTATACCATAGTTAAAGACACTTAATATGAAGTGGGACCAAGGAAACAATTTCTTAATTTCCTTTGCCATTTGATTCTCAGCTATGTTTAGCACTAAGGTTATGAAAAATGTGGCATCTGTTTGAATATCATCAATGCATACTTTTATTCTGTAGTGAAACACGAACACACATGGCGGGAAGAAGATCTGCATTAGTCAGAACAGTCTGATCTTGACACGGGAAGAAGGCAAACCATGGTACTACTCTCATTGATACATTGTTAGTTATTACAGTTGTATCCTAATAGAGAAAACATGAACATGAGTACAAAAGAACAACTTACATTGTATTATGGTTTTCATTGTTCTTTGTCTATCATCCTTTTCCTCTCCAGTGTGTCTGAGTGTCGGCAGATTCAGGACTCACGTCTGTTCCATAAGGGGGATCAAATCCTGGCCTTCAATGACCTGCTAACAGACACAGTAGAAGAGATACAGACATACCTAAGAAGACTAAGAAAGTCATTAAATTCAGAGATCTATAAATAATGTTACTGAAATTATCTGCAGGTAAAACTCACTAATGGGCGGTTTCTAAGATCCTAGCCTCTGCACTCTGAACCCTCCACATAACACAGAGGACATGAAACAAAATCTAATGTGAATGATCTTATCACCACTGAGTTATCAGCAATGTTGTACACGTCTAGTTTAAGATCTGTTGATCATTAAAGCTTATTGATTTGAGTCTAATTATACAGGTGGAAACCAATGTATTAATAAGAAAAAGACAAAGTGCCTCGTCTTCTTTTGCTTGTACACAAACTATTTAAAACAATGCAAATGTTAGATTCAATGACAACAAAATGCCACTGAGTGAAAGAAATTAGTAACATTTAGACTATGTACTTAAAACTGTATAAGTGGTAGTGGGTATATATTAGTCTATGTTTGTTTATGTGATGAACAAGAGTCAAGTATTACTTTATAACAAGTATGAACTGAAGGTTAATTCATAGTAAAAAAAAAAATGCACAGTTCTAAACTGTTTATGCATTTTAACCTCTTTAAAGCTGCACTATTTTCCCCTTAATGGAACATTGGGGTGGAAAAAATATGAGATGGGAGGAAGTCAATGCTTTTGCGTTCCCTCACAAAAACATTTGGTTCCGCCAAAAACCTTTGCGTTCCCTCACAAAAACATTTGGTTCCGCCAAAAACCTTTGCGTTCCCTCACAAAAACATTTGCGCTTCCCCCTCAAACATCTTACCGTTCCCCTGAGAAACTATTTTGTGTTCTTTGTGAGCAAACGCAAAGTTTCTTGGGGGAATGCAAAACATTTGCCAGTGAACGCAAAAGCATTGACAATAACGTTTCCTCCCTTCTAATTTTTTTTGTTCAACATGTCCCTTAAGGGGCTCCGTACTTTTCATAATTCTAACAGTATGAGATACTTTATATACTGTGTATATACAACTTTACTGTCATTGTGTATTTCATTTTGAAAAGAATGTAATAATGATGTATTGCTCCAAATCATTATTTAAATGTTTCAGTCACAATTTAGATGGAATACTGAAAATGTTGCCTACTTAATATATAGCTGTACAAAAGCATGCATTTGTACATTGTTACACTGTGAAATGTGATTAAACTTTCAGAAGTCTTAACACATAACTCTTAACATTGTGTGTTTCACTAAAAACTATCGATTCAATGAATAGAGCTCAAGGGGTTACAATAATCAATCGATTACTTTTGTTGTACATTTCAAAGTAAAAGTAATAAAGATTGTTATATTTTTAAGAAACAACTGAATTCATTATTATGCATGAATTCACACATCAACTGGCATCTGAAGCATTCATATATGGAAAGCGCTCTTCACAAGAATCTATTTACATTAATGCTACATGATCTAAATCTAAAAGGCAGAAATAATTAGGGCCCTATCATACGCCCGGCGCAATGCAGCGCAAAGCGCGACGCAAGTGTTTTCTGCTAATTTCAGCCTGACGCAGTTATCATTTTCACGTCCTGCACCACGTTGTTTAAACAGCAAATGTATTTGCGCCAATGTGCGCTCATGGGCTGCTGGTCTGAAAATTTCCACTTGCAAAATCTGTCATGTAAATAGCAATCCGCCATGGCCTATACAACAACCAATATGGGGTCAAAATATTGTTTGTTCCTACTAAAAATCAAACATGGATTATGGGTAAATCCTATATTATAAAAAAATGTAAAGTGAATCCTGTTGAATATGGTAATCTTTTATTTATATTAGTACTTATAATGATATGTTAGTACTTATTAGATAAAGTACTTATAACGTACCATAATTATAACTATGAATTTATTAATGTATGACTGATAGTTTCCACAATCAAATTCTTATTACAAACTCGTGATGAACAGAACTCAGATGTTGTTGTTTGGTAGCTACTCTGAGAAGGACTTTTTTAAAAACAAAACGTCATACCAGAAACTCCACCAACTCTTCCCATCACAGCCAAGATCTGTAGCTACCTTGTAAACTTCTTGACGTCTCTTAGTAAAACCAGTTTTTCCACATTCTGTAAAAGGCACACCTGCATTTTGAAGTGCTGAAGGTGACAAAGCTAAGTTGTATCTACATAATCAGATTTTGTCTCACAATTAGCATTGTGTAAATCATAGTGTTGTTTTTTTTTTCTGCAGCAATTTAATGTTTTTCTAATTTTATCTATAAAGATAAGACTGTAAAGATAATAGATTTTTCATTATTCAAATATCTCAACTAGCTTATTCATGTATTATCTGGTGGTTTTAACAACCAAATACAAACTCATGATAAGATGTTGTTGCTTGTGACTGGCAGAGGGACATTTTACTTGAGAGAAGAAATTCCATCTGCTCTTCCCATCAGGACCAGGGACAAAAAACGTCCAGATCTGCACAAGTATCATGAAATAGTCACGCAGCAGAGGACCTACAATGCATGTAGGCGGTAAACAACAATGGTGTCCTTGTGGACAAAGACAACAAGACTGAAACTGTAGAAACACCCACTATATCTGTATAGTTGTGTATGCATAACACACACCCACATATAACATCCTGGATGAGCAAAGGTAAGCAAAATAGGAGTGTTGTTAGAAACCAATTAATAATGGGATCGATACTGAACATTCACTGAACAGTTATTTTCATGAAACAATTGTGATTGTGTTTATCCATTAAGGATACGTCACTGGAATGACACTGACAATGTCCAGAATCGAATGAGATTAACTGGTAACAGAATATCACATTACAGGACATTATTTACATGTGGTAATGCATATACAGTAAATGTACAATTTAGATAAAATTTTAACTTGCACCATTCATTCATCTATGGGGTTTCTTAGAACATGCCTTGATCTGTATCTGACATAGCAATGTGTCTACACAGAAACCTTATCCATCGCAGAAAATGGCAGGCTGTTTCCTCATTGAAGAAAGCAGGTTTGTCAGGGAATCTATGGCTCACATCCAATAAACTTCACTGGGACACTGTAAACCATAACACTCAAAATAATTAATTGGTTTGAGTAGGACAAACTTAAATTAAACTAATTAGTTCAGTCAAATGAACTTGAGAAAGTGAGTAATTAGCACTTTCTTTTTCTTTCAAGTTCACATAACTGATATATTTTAAGTAAACTGAACTGTTTCATTGTTTTGAGTTATTAAATTATTTATTTTAATTTAGACGAACTTAAGTTTAAACCGTCTGGGATGTCTATTTCCCATTTGCCGATGGCACTTGAAAGGGAGAGTAGATGCTAAAATTAAGTGTAATATGTTTTTTTTTTTGTGCAAGATTAATGTTAAGTGGGAGATTTAGTAGTGATTAATGTTTTGTTATGCTAATTTAGAAGAATTTCTGTTAATGTTGGTTTTAGGATAGTTACCATCATGGTGACAAGTGGTGCATGCAGATTGATTTGAGAGCAAATACCAGTAATCCCTCTATAATGTTTCTCTCATACAGCAAGTGCTTCTGTATAACGCACTAATGCTAATATGTTAACAAATTAGTATGTTAGCAGAATAGCTTGTTAAAGCTAGCTTAGTTTATACTAATAAAAGTGATCACATTGAGATTACATGAAAGTGAATTGTATTAATTAGTGTACTCAAACATTTCAAGTTAAGAACAATTAAAATGTATAAGTACAAAATAAAAATCTGATAGTCCTGCTATTAAACTTTGAATTTCAAAACTTTTGAAAAATTTGAGGCAATTGATTGCCAAGTTTTGCCAACTTATTCGGGTTTACAGTGAATGCAAAATATATAAAGCATATATTATGCAAATTTAACACAAGGTTAAATAATCAAAATGCATGCAAGTTGCACTTTTGCAATGTAATCAGATTTATGTTGCTGCTGATGCATTTAGGGGAAACAAGAACTGATGCATTCTATCTATTCCATGTTAAAATTACCCCCCTTTAAGATGCTTTTCTAGCAAAGCAGTTGTTCATTACACATAACTATAGACCAGTAGTTTTATCAAAGGCATTTCTGTGTTTTCTGTGATTAGGCGGATAGTTCAACGCCTTTCTCAAAACTCAAATCAATGGGCTGAAAAATGCTCATAAATTTAGCATCACCTACTTCCTTCCGGCATGATATAAAAACAACTTAGAGAGCACATTTGTTCATCCATTCCATAGAAATAAAATGTGGTTGGCAAAATACACAAGTCTTGAAGAATATATGGATATTGCTAATGGTAATTTATTTTCACCATTCATTTTACATTTAGTTGTAGTCACATTAGGATTCCTCTAAAACAGAGTTTACTTCTAGAGGAAACTATTTTGGTCAATGGGTTTACTAATAAACATTAATTCTAATGATCAACTGAACATTAGACACTGACTACTGGAAATCATGTAAATCATACTACAAAACCATTTGAGGTAAGTAAGTTTTTAAAAAAAAAAAAGAAAATTAGGTCCCACATTATATTAAGTGGCTTTAAGTACTATGTACTTACATAGAAAAATAAGTACAATGTACTTATTGTGTTCATGTTGTATTGTAAAATGCTTTTTCTGCTATTGGGGTGTGATACGGGTAAGGTTAGCGACAGGTTTGGTGATATGGATATGGTATGGGTAGGTTTAAGGGTGGTTTAAGGTGTAAGGGACAGGTCAACAGTGTAATTACAAATGTAATTACATAAATGAATTAAATTAAATAGGTATTTTTTAAATATAAGTACAATGTAAAAACATATATGTACACAATAAGTCCATTGTATCAAATAATTAATTTCAATGTTAGTACATAGTAGTTAAAGCCACTTAATATAAAGTGGGACCGAAAATTATATTTTTCTTAAGCAAGGATGCATTAAATTGATCAAAAGGGACAATGTAGAAGTTTGCTACAAAAAAGTTCTATTTATTTTCCATTAATCAAAGAATACTGTATTTCTGTAGCCCAGATTTATTTACATGTATAGTTTAAGATGATTCATAATGCAAAAAGGTGTTTCCTTATACATATTGTTCCCATCAGTGATGTCAGAATGTTTTTGTATATCACAACATGCCCTTAGATACAACTGATTACCAGTCACCACACACAAACAAAACATTTTTCAACCTTTTTGTTGTGTACATATGCAAATTCCTTTTAATTTTATATACTTTTTTATTGTTTTTAAATGATGTTTTAGTCTAATAATATATTGTAACCATAATAAGACTTGATTGAAAAACAAATTTCATGAACAAAACACAAAATATATGTCCTTTTATTGGCTTATCACCCATCAAAACGGTGTTGTTAACTGATTGCCCTCATCACCCTTTCCTACATTATAAAGACTTGGCACATTTTTAGCATACCAGAGGAATCTCTGTCATCGTTTACCTGCATGACTGATATCTAGTGTTTTTTTCTTCTTCTTCTTTTTCTCGTATTGGCGAATTTAATTGAATTTAAATGCCCAAAATGCACACACCCAATATGATTCATTGAGTTGGAAGGTTAAGGTTACACCATGTCTACAAAGGACACGAGCGGAGTGATGCGCAGCACGACACGACATGACACGACAAATTCCCATTAGTAAACTGATGCCTCGTTCTATTTATGACGTATTCTCCCAGCACTCGCGATACTTCTCATAGGAATGTTTACTTTGTTGCGTCCAGTGTAGACGGCTTCTAGCCATTGCAACGCAACGTGTCAACTGTCACGTCCAGCGTAGTAGACACAGTGTTAGTTAGATTTCTCAACAAATGATCACTAAGGGTTTTCTTAGCATAAGGTGTTTGATGCAACTGGCTGCGATTGACTGTTGGCTCAAAACTTCTGTGGTCACAAGAACTAAGATGGGAGATCTCAGATTGCAGATTTTTGGGGTCCTGCATATGTCACTGAGATAAATGGGAAAGCCAACGGATAGCTCAAATCAGGTGTTATAGGTCTCCAGGGTGTCTACTCTCTAGTGGTGATTTCTGAAACTGCACTGATTCAGTTCAAGAACTGTGAAAAGTTCAGTGATTATGGACTGAGTTCAATTCACCTATAAAGCAGCTCTGCAGAAAACAGTGATGTCATCACCCAGCTCAGTTCTCACAGTAGTGCCAGAGCAGTCAAATAAATAATATTACTGAATATGAATATTGCAGAAATGGAGAAAAAAACCTCGGGAGTAACCAGGCTCAGTCAGTGGGTCAGTTAACCTCTGGCAAAATGAAGAAACATGGTGTGATTAAGATTTCATTCCAGGCTGCATTACAAGTCAGATTGTGGATTTTTCATTTAGGATATCTCGTCCAGTTCCTTCTGCTCAAAGATCGTATACATCCCACTGGCATTTAGAGGGAGGAGGAGTTGAAGCTGGCCATAGGGTCAGTGCAGAGGACTTGTTTGGTTCTGGTTTTGCTGAGGATCTGTGCTAAGTCAACAAGGTCTTCACAGGGGATCTTTCTCTAGAGCTGTAGAGTCTATCAGTAATGGTCTACGCTGACATTCAGGACTGGTCGTCTCTGAGTGCAGGTCCACCCTATGGACCGGATAAAGAGCCTGGTCAAGCTGACCAAGATAACTTTAGGATAAGGACGAAACAGAGGCTAATATGAGCATAGATGCCATTCCTCTTCTGATGTAACAAGTACATCAGGTGTTATGGTAAGTGTTCCCCGTTACGGTTGAAATGCACAGTAGGAATGTTTTGTCATTTTAAGATTTCATCTTAGTTCCTTGTGTTAATCATGTTCCCAGAAAGCCAAAGACAAACACACAAAAAAAAACTACTTTATTTTGATGGTCCATTTTGAACATTCTGTTGACTAAAAGTAAACTTGCAACTACATTTTAACTAAGTCTCATTAGAGTATTAGTAGACCGTCTGTATTGTGATGGTCCCCCAACAGACATTCTACTTACTATAAGTAACTTATATAAGTACTGACTATAAGTACATTTCAACTTATTCTAACCCCACCAGTCTACTAATACTCTATTAACATTCTAATGAGTTAGTAGACATGTAGATGCAAGGGTTACTTATAGTCAACAGAATGTGTTAAAGGGACCATCAAAATGAAGTGAAACCAAAAACCTCATACTGTATGTATCAGATATAATCTGATTCTAACTGAGAGTGATCAATAAATCATTCATTTATTGTCCATGTGCAAGTAGTTTCTTATTGTTTACTTGCTATAAGATGTAAAATCAAGGCACTCATCTTAGTCATCATTCAATAATTGATCTGATCTTATGCCTATGAGGATAGTATTATTGACTGTTATTAAACAGTAGTGACTTTTAGATGATTATTAGTGACCTTTATCACAAGTATATTAAATATAGCCATATGTAAATATCGTATTACATTCTATTACAAATGTATTACATTTATTACATATACAGAATGTATTATCTACATATGACATCTTCTGATTCTATCATAAATGACAAAAAAAAGGTCATGCGTGCACCTTTATCAAGTAATCTGAAATGTGGTGGAATTTTTCTAAGCTTGGAATAAAAGAAGTGAAAGGAATTTGTGTAAATAACCACAGCCATCTGAGACATTAAGGAAAAGAAAATGACCCTGCATCGCTTTTAGTCTTTACCAGTAAATATCTAGTTACCATAAAAACAATTCCGTACACCTAAAAGAAAAAATGCTTCCAATAAAGGGAGGACTCTTTGGTGACAAAACTCGAAACTCCTCCTTCAAAGACAAAAGGAGTTTAGTTTCAAAATCATAACATGCATTCTGAAAACAGGACAGCGGTACAGAGGACACTGTTTTAATTGCAACACAGTAGTGAAGGTAATGTATTTACTGCAGGGTCTACTGATCTTATGACAGCCTGTTTCGAGCACATAAAGAAATGATGGCTACACCACTGCTTACAATATGTGCATCTTTCTTACAGTTTTAAGAATTGCAATGAAAAACACTCATTGCCGTAAAAGACTCAGGAAGAACTGTACATAATACTCTATTATATAATAAGGGATAATCCAAATGAAAATGATGTCATCGTTATCCTCATGTTCTTTCAAACCTGTATGACTTTTTTCTTCTACAGAATACAAAAGAAGAAATTTTGAAGAATGTTTTCACTGTTTTTGTACAAAACAACATTAGACCCACTGAATTTCACCATATGGACTTTTTTTTTTTTTTTTTTTTAAAGATCTCCTTTTGTATTCCACAAAAAGTTTGTAATGACATGAGGGTGACTGAACTACAAAATGTTAGTTTTAGTGGGTAAAAGGTCTGGTGTGAAGATCATGTGAAGAGTTTTTTTACTTTATGAATACATTTGTGTAAAATACCTAACAGCACTGTGGCTTTTTCTATGTTGTAAATTCTTAAGCATTAATCATTGCTTAACAATTGTCTGATGTGTGTGAGGTACTCACAACACATATCATGTCTGTTTTAGCAGTCAACGTCATCCAAATGTCAAGACATAAATCAGGTATGTCTGAAATTTATTTCGAACAATATAGAATGACTGGAACCAGAATGGCATTGAAAAGAGATCAGAAGAAAACATTTGTCTTATTGTCTGGTTGATCACATGTACTCTTCTGCAACAGATTCAAATACTTCATGTCACAATGAAGCAGCTGAGGCACACGAAGTGTACTCAGGTTATCTGTACAAGTCCCCTCCTTCTAGCAAGATAAAAATGAAGGTATACTATTTAGATTTCCTAAACACAAATATCAGCAGTTTGCATGTATTATCTCTGTATTTCAAGTTTCATTATCCATTGCAGACAGCATGGAAGCGTCGCTTCTTTGTGCTCGCAAAGACAAAAGACAGCAGCCATGAGCTAAAATACTACAGATCCATTGAGAGAGGAAGTCATATAAAATCCATAGTGGTTTCCACGTAAGACAAAATCTGCTGAATGCTTCTCAAATGAGTAAAAAAAAATTATATTATGCAATTATATAATTATTTTCTTTTATGTAGCATCACACTCCTGCATATGCGCCCTCAATCGCATTCAGCTTTTCAATGGATCTGCAAAAACTTCAGGTGCTCTTCATCCTATGTGCTCTTCATGAAAGCAGAAGATCGAGAAGAGAAGGTCCAAAGAGAATATTTCTTCATTGGAGACACCAGGTTTGCCATGATTACCATTGCTTTACTATAATTCCAAATAGTTAACAAAAAGCTGGATTAAAAAAAAAGGAATTTATGCAAATAAAGGCCAGTAAATAGAAGGCTAGTAGTTTTAGTGCTGTATGTGATCTATTGTTTTCTTTTCAGTGAGGAGGTGGAAAGATGGTTCAATGCTTTATCTGGGGTTATGAAGGTAAGACATTCTACTTTTTGCCTAATATGAAAAGCTGTAATCAGTATGCTCTCTGAAAAAATATATTAACTATATGTTTTATTCAAATTATATAATAAACATTTTACTTTTTAAAATATTTTGCAATTGCATATATTTTGAAGTAATTTATAATCAATGTAATTTGATGGGTCTTATACTGTTCATTTTCAAATTATGTTAATAGAATATCAAATCTGAGTCACAAACTGAACCGCAGATCAAGGCAGAATCCAACTCTAGTGACCAAAACCTCTGTGACACTGAAGAGGTAACTCATCAGCATTGCTTTCACATGAGTGTGTGTGACTGTAATTCAATCCCCATAACTCTGTCAGCATTATTTCTGAGTATTACCTCTTCTTAACTGTAGCCTAAAGTTGATAGTCGACCCCCAGTGCCTCCAAGGAAGAAGTCAGCATCTAATGTTACCACTCAGCATGGTCCATGTAGCCAACCACCCAAGAACAGTCCATCTGCAACAGAGGTATTGTATAGTTCAACCAATAAAAACAGGCTCTCACTTATAAAAACCAAACACTTTCATCATGATTCATTCTGACTTTAAAAACCCCACATACCTTTGTTTTATGTATTCAGGTGTATAAAGAGATGAAAAAAGATGAAACCCTAGATGAGGACAGCAAAGAGGACATGTCATTAAGGTATGACAAACTTATTCTAGATTTAAATGTCCTTTACCTCTCTTTAAGTTGTTAGACAGTGATTGTTGTTCCTCAGGTGAAATTACTCTTTATATTTAAATCCATTTGTGTCCTTGAATAAGCATGAGGTGGTCTAATAGACCAATTTGTCTTTGATTTGCTGCTCATTTGATTTCCATCTTTTAAAATTGTTAATGTTGCACTGAATGTATGAAAGCTTGTTTGTGGTAATCAAGCGTCATTTTGCAAAGTTTTTTATAAATGTACTCAGCATGTAGATGAGTTCACTGATTTTAGAAACTCACAGGCTTTGTGCAGTAATGTTTTACTGGCTGCTGATCAGTGCTGCAAATATTAAATAATAATTATTTGCTTCTCTCTCAAGGCAGAGTGTGACTGGTTCATTTGAAGGCAGCCTGTTGGATTGTCTCACAAAAGCCTTTAATTCTTTGAAACAGCAAACCGAGTCGACTGAGGCAGATAGGTATAACACCCTAGAGGATAAAATCTGAAGCTTAGTGCAAAACTATGTTCTTTTTGTTGTTGTTTTCTTTTTCTGTAACTTTCTGCACCACCATAATGGGTCGTCAATCAATGTCATCCCAGAATTTGTGTAATGCAAGAAACCAGAACGATAATAACTCTTGCTGTGACTTCAATGAAAACTGTGCCTCCACTTAAAGCTAAACTGGTCAGTTCCAGACACGAGTATATCTCTAGTATATAGAATATATCTCTAGTACTTTCTAAATATATCTTAGCATGAAGAACAATTCAATGGAAAACAACTGTTTGAAAATATCAATCAATCTCTGGTTATGAAATTGTGGTGGAATCAAGTTACATTTTGACAATGTTTTCCATTCCTCAGTGAAACGCACACCATTGTCGAGAAGGAAATCTGCGTAAGTCATCATGAGCTGAAAAGCTTGATCTTTACAGAGGAGGGGGGCAAACCATGGTAAAATTCTCACTGATAAATTAAGAAAAGTCATTGCTTCAAAAATACTCTATCCGCTGGAAGACTTCAAATGTTGAGTTGACCCCAAAAAGTGTCATGCCCATGTGCCCTCTGGTTTTTGAGCTAAGTTCATGTAAGTTTGCTTGGATGTATGTAACAACAATTAGCAATATATTAGGGCTGGGCATTGTATTGTATCTTTCAACATAATTTCTGCCGTTCATTCATTCATTCGCTTTGAACTGTCTGTCACATCCATAGACTGAAAAAAAATAGGTCACACCACATTAATTAGCGCCGACAGAATTTGAAAGATGACTTTGTTTCATATAAAAAATAACAAAGCTTATCTCGATTTATTGGATGAGGCGTGCTACATGTTGCATGTTCCATTCATTCATGAACTGAAAACAGACTGATTAGATTGATCCTTGGAATTTAAGAATCGAAATCGGTTCTTCAAAATGAGAATGGATTAAAATCAACACATTTATCCAGCCATACCATCGGTCTATACACCTCTATATGTGCATGTATGTGTGAAATACTCATGTTTAAGTTGTGTTATTTTCCTCCACATCTCTTTTCCTCTCCAGTGTGTCTGAGTGTCAGCAGATTCAGAACTCATGTCTCTTCCAGAAGGGGGATCAGATCCTGGCTGTCAATGACCTGTTGACAGACACAGTGGAGGAGATGCACAGATACCTAAAAAGACTTAGCAAGGATGAGGTAGTCATGAGTCAGAGTACAAGAATGCTTTTGTAATAATCAGGGCTACAATATAACTAGTTTAATTATTTTGTTATGTTTGTTTTTCGCTCCCCCTCCAGGTAAAACTGACCATCCGACGGCTCTCAAGCTCCAGTCCTCTACATTCTGAACCCTGCTGAGAACAAAAACTAAACGACCTAATCTCATAGCAGGTTATTTATCTTCTTCATCTGATTTTTCAGGCCCCTACTATTCTCTCTTTAAGTTTCTCTTAGTAACTAGCAGCACTGAGCTGGAGATCAGTTGACGGTTGTTTGAAACAAAATGAGCTGATGAACGGTTTTATCGTAATATAACTTCTAGACTCGCTAGTGGAGATTTCTAAAACTATGCTTCACTGGAATTTATGATTTGTTAGTGCCAGATCAAACAGGCTGAAAGCATTGCTTTTCACACAACCCAGATTGCTTGCTGAGTTCATGTTTCTAACTAAAGAGGAAAGACCTGTTATACTTGTACAGAATAGTGAAAATTTTTGAAGTTAATGAGGTAATAGAAACAAATTTACAACTTTCTTCTAAATGTTGGGATTACGGATATGTTGAATAGTATTTTGATGTTATTTTTAACTGCCTGTGAATCTGTGTACTGAAACTGCAATTAACTGCAGTATATTCTGTAACCACATGGTGGCAAACTGACACAAACTGAATTATTTTAAAACTTAATCTTGTGATTCTTATATCTTGAATTCTGATTACTTCCAGCATTTAAATTCACAGCAAAGCGTCTTGGTTTGTTAAAGAATGTTTTTTTTTTAATAAACTCCAGCAGCATTGAAACTTGTTTGTTACAAAGCCAAATGTATTGTTTTTAATTGAAATGAGATTCAGATGTTTAAAAAACAAAAGCTAAAACTCAGTGGCGATTCTAGGGGGTGGCCTGGGGTGGCCAGGGCCACCCCTGAAAGCTCATTGGCCACCCCTGTGGCCACCCCAGATCTGATAGGTAGTTGCATGTTCGTCAACACAACAAGAGATGCTGTCAATGATGACAGCTGATCAACTGATTTAGGGCCAGTACAATGTTCAAAAGTTACTTTTTAAAGAAGCACCTTAATCCTTAAAATATTTTTGGTCTGTTGGCATAGGGGTGGAACGGTACATGTATTCGTATTGAACCGAAACGGTTCGGTGCATGAATTTACACGGAGAATACATGGTATAAAAAATTAATAAAACTCGCGTGCAAATTAATGCATGTAATGCTGCGGTACTACTGCTAGATACGCGGGTTATTTGTGGAAACCTAATCTGTAGCCCCGCCTTAAGCTAGGTTTGTTTATACTTTCGCCTGCCTCCGCAGCGCGAGCCTCCGATGACGGCGCGCGCGCCTCCCCAAATGGACGAGGCATTTACTTCGCGCTCGCCGGTGTACTATTCTTTGAAACGACAGGATGCGACTCGGTGTTCTCTAAACCACCAGGAATCAGCGGCGAGAAGTAGTAAGGTACATTCGTGAATGTTTATTTAAGTACAACACTTTAGTAGACCAAAACCACACTACAAAAGAGTTGTGTAAAGCAGTAGCTAAACCAGATTATTCCGTGACATTAGAGAGAAAAAAATGGATATGAGAACGTAACCTACAACTAAATTAACGTTACATATTTTCTAAACATTTTTATTTAGTTTTGTGAACCTTTTTATAAAACATGGCCATTTATTTTTATTTAAAGGGCTTATGTCTGCTATTGTAGGCTCATTTTGTTAATGTAAGCAACTCATTTAGACGCAAGGTTAGGATTAGGGGTGGGGTTAGGATTAGGCAATCAGCACATAAATAAGAGATGCTGTATTTTCAGTTTTATGGCTGATTGTCTTATTTTGCTTACAAGTTAATGCTAACTTAATGTTAATGTGGGGTACTTATTGTTTACTGTTTACATATTACTTTACACACTTCAGGCTGTTGCAGCTGCTCATGGGACTGTATGACACTAGGTGGTACAGACTGAGACATGCACAATAAAATAAAAATGCCTTCTGCATTTTTGTTTTGCTTTTCCCTCCATTGTACAGAATTCATACCGAACCGTGACTTCTGTGTACCATTCCACCAGTTGGCATCATTGGACTTTAAGTCTTGTCTTGTGGTATTATGGCCTATGTGAAAGCATTTTGTAGCAGGAGAATGAGCAAAAAGCAAGAACTAGCTACCTCTATTGCACTTTGTTACTATTATTAGCTCTATTGTTCATGCGAGTTTCAAGGTTTACATAACATTACTTTATAGTAGATATGGCCACCCCACACTAGCTTTGTGTCCCATCTTGGCCACCCCAGTAAAAATGTCCTGGATACGCCACTGCTAAAACTACTGACTACCTGCTAAAGAACTGTTGAGAATGTGTATTTAAATGTATTACTTTTCTTACAGGAAATTGTATTATCTTGTATGTGCATAAGTATAAAATAAAAATATGCAATTCAGAGAACAAAATCATTAGTACACATGTGAAACGAGTGTAGGGTGTATAAAATTTATTTCCTTTAAAACTTAGAGTACAAAAAAACCTCGAAAAAATAAGAGCATATGTGGTCCATTCCAGCATTAGCCACTGGCAAGGTAAAAACAGGCGAAGGAGCCAAAAGTAGAATAAAACACTATTAACTGTCGTGCACCCAGCACTTAAATGGCAGGTTGAAGTCACTTCTTTTTAAACGTGAGAAAGCAGCCCAAAACACTCAGTGGTCCAATCAACAAAGGCACCATCTGACTGTTTGGTCAAAGGTTTGATTGTGGATGTCAGTTTACTTTATTGCCTTGTTCCACAGCTTGAGCTTCTCAGGGCACATGGTGTCGAGCTAAGGTTTCTGGGTTCAGTCTGCCACTCATAGAAGAAGCCCTCCATGGCTTTCCTGCTCCTCCAGCTGCCCACATTCACAGTGGGGATGATCTTTTTCGGCTGCAGCCACTGCACGAAACGCTTCAGCTCTAGATAACTGCTGTGCTCGCTGTAGGGAATACCTGGAATAGATAAGTAGGAAAGTATCTTTCAAAATCTTTGAGATGCTGGGAAAACCTACCGGTATTTATACAAAAATAGTTTTTCCGCCATCGTCAAAAGTCTGTGAACAAACAATGATTTCTGCTGCTCAAGCAGAGTCATATTCTAACCTTTTGTACCATTATTTTACAAATACAGTGTCTTTGTGTAAAGACCTGAAATAACAAGAACAAATTCCCATTAATTCCCACGTTGGATGTCTCAGATTCCAGCGGAGCTTGTGAAATGAGATGCATCTAGTGCTTGAGGCAGCACCTGGTTCGGCTGAAAGACCGCTGATATTCTGAAATTAAAACCCTGGGCTTGCGAAATCTGACATCTTGAGTTTTTCTCTGGGTCAAATCACATCTGCTGATTCTGTTAATACAAGGCATGCTGTTCTTAGCCTGAAACAACATTCAGCATTTCCTACAACTGCAGTAAGGGTGAAAAAAATAAATACAATGTAATTACATTCCACATACAAAGCCATTAGGTATAATCTTGTCAGTTAGTGGAACAGAATGACAAGGCTGTGTTGTGTCTACACTGAAAATCAGTTTAATAGAAAGCAATCATTTCTATAATCTTATTAAGGAAAGGATGGTGTGACATATCAATAAAATATAACGTGATTTCTGCATAATTTTGGCAAAATGGAGCAGACCTATTAAACCGCCATAAAACTGTCAAATGGAGTAAAATGATAAGGTGTTCTCTATATGCTTTGTCAAACACCTTATTTCCATTTTGATTTAAAAAAGGATGACAAAAATACTCACTCATTTTGCCTAGAGCTCTTAAAGTCACCGGACCAACAGGAAGGAAAAGTTGGATGAATATTTGGAAGGTATTTTTTTTTCTCTTATAAAATCAAAATGCAAATACGGTTGCGGTATTACAGAAACAACTCCTGTTGTACATTCACTTCCCTAACTGCACTTAAACACTTGCTATAACAACTCAGATAAATACAATAATTTTATTAAATCCTTTATAAATAGACAGACACATACCATAGATACTGATGTTCCCTTGGGTCTGAGGTTGAATGTCTTCTACTCTCACAGTTTGGTTGAAGGTCCAGCCTGTGGGTTTGAAGGCCACTAGCTGGTCATACTTCCTGGAGAACTTATTCAAGTGTGTCCGCAGGTTCTGTACAGTAAAGAAAGGGCGGGTGTGAAAACATGAAAGGAAAAAAATAATTCCATCTAATCATATAAACATTTAGGCTGGCTAGTTTAAGTTTTTTTTTATAAAGTTCCCTGTCTGGGAAAACTCTCCACAAACTCTCAATTGCAAGTTATAAAGTCTCAAGTCTGAGGGATAAAAGTCGGCTCATACAGTAATTCTAACATTTTCTTACAATTGTGAGTTTATATTTCACAATTCTGACTTTATAACTCGCAATTGCGAGTTTATATTTCACAATTCTGACTTTATAACTCGCAATTGTGAGTTTATATCTCACATATAGCGCGAGATGTAAACTTGTAAGTGCTAGAAAAAAAAAATCAGAAGTGTGAGATAAAAAGTCACAATTTTTATTCAGTGGTAGAAACAAGCTTCCATAGGACATGTGCTGCCATGAATATTTATTATTTCTTCTGGGATAAGGCAACGCAGTCTCACAAATAATTATGAGAAATGTGTAATCGATGTACTACAGTGTTTCGCCAAGTCACATTCTGTGAAAATACAGCACTCATTGCAGAGCGAACAGTTTAACCAGTGTTTGTTGAGGTGCAGTTCCTTTTCACATCTGTTTTATGGTATTCCACACAGGCTACACACGGTCACAGTTAGATGCATATTAAGTGATTTTCTTTAGATTTGAAGCAGAATTTATTTATTTTTTGCCACCCCAATAAAATCCCTGGGTCTTATATGGCCACCCCTGAAAAAAAGTTCTGGCTACGCCCCTGTGCAAACATAATACATCCGAATGTAAATATACAATGCTGTTCTAAAGTTTGGGGTCAATAAGATTTTCATTTAAATAAATTAATATTATATATTATATTTCCTTATATGCAGGATTTTTTTTTTAATTGATCAAAAGGCAGTAAAGACTTTTATAATCTTACAAAAGAGTTTAATTTCAAATAAATGCTGTTCTTATGAACTTTCTATTCACTTAAAGAGTCCTGAAAAATATGTATCACTGTTTCCACAAAAATATTAAGCAGCAACTGTTTTCAACATTGATAATAATTTAAAAAATATATATTTGAGCATCACATTTCTGAAGGATCATGTGACACTGAAGATTGGAGTAATGGCTGCAGAAAATTCAGCTTTGCCATAACAGGAATAAAAAATAAAATAAAAAATAATATTTAAAAAAAATTCAAAAAGATACATTGTTTTAAATTGTAATATTTCACACAATATTACTGGTTTACTGTATATTTGGTGAGCATAAGAGACTTTTCAAAAACATTTTAAAAAAATCTTACCCACACCAAACTTTTCATGGTAGTGTATATGGCAAAAACTTACAGGGTAATCAAAGTCAAATGATGCCACATTGCAATCAGCTTCTTTCTTTCTTTCAATTTACATAATTACTTTTCAATGTTGCTGCAAAAGAAAATGTAGTGCAATCTACAATTAACCTCGCCATGAAATTTTTCCTCCTTCCTGTCATGGGCATTTAAACACGTCTCTCATTGGGAACAGCTCCAATATTGCTCTGAATCAACATCTACATTGGCATGTGTGAGAAAAGTGGAGTATAATGGTTTAGTGCACATATGACTAATCTTTATTATCTGCAACGGTCTCATTACAATTTACTTTCAATCAGTGCTACCGCTGCCAGAACTGCTGCGTTGGCACTTGGTCTCTGTAATTAGAATCCTAATTTTTTCCTTCTACATTAGCATAAACTCGCTGTCAAGGAAAATTTAAGATAACACTGAACTCTGCATGAATTTTAAACTCCAAATTGAATGAGTAAACATAGCCTCATTGATTGTGTTTAGCATAATCAGCTCTTTTTACATGCTTATGATGATCTCAAACAGCAGAAATTGCAGATGATAAAAATTGCACTTCGGAATGTATAACTGACATATGAGAAACAAGTCGAAGAAGTTTTTTAATGTAGTTAAACTCACTTTAAAATTGAGCTGCATCATAGGTAGCACATGCACCTGGGCCGTCTGCCAGTCTGTAGTGATGCGCCAGCCAATCTCCTCGGACTCCAGGCAGCACATGGTGTTATACTTATCCTTGGACAAACATACTTTAGAGCCTAACACTTCCGATACAGCTAGAAGAACAGGCGAGACAGGTAAAAAATCGTATCTCTATATACACAAGGAATGAAAATCAACCTATTGGAATTTGGAAAGAAGTTGTAATTAAGCAAGACAGTCAAAAGAGATTTCATATTACTGGTGAACGGAGACAACACTACTCTGTGTGATCAGAGCTTTAGAAGTAAATGGGCATAGGACATTAATCATGGATGCATCTTGTAAAACAAACAGGAAGCCAGTCAGACAAACTGCTGAACAGAAACATTTCAAAGTCAAGTAAGGACAGCATCTGCAAACTATTTTTTGTTTTACATGAGCCTCATTCATTATAGTCACAGTTTATAGAAAGACGAACAATCTGTCCTTTCAAGAGTGGATAAAGAAGCACAAGGTCTACAAAAGGTCTGCCTGTACAAAGCAGGACAACATATTCTCACTTACCTAGAAAGACCTTCTCTTTTCCAACTGAGTAGGTGCCACACACCACAAGTGTACGAGGGTTCAGTGTGACCTGTTCAAAAGCTGTGTTTACAGCAAAGGTGATGACTTCCTGTTGAGTGGGAAAGGTATACTCTGGACTGCAATACCTATGTAAGATAAGATTTTTTTAAACCTATTAATATCAGTCTCAATTGATGTGATCAAAAGCGGTTTGACACATTGTCACAAGAGAAACAGAAAGCAGAACATAAAAGTAGCTTTGTTAGTAGGGAACTCACGTTGTGTCTAGATAGAGGGTCTGTATCCTGAGACCCTGCAGCTCTGGGTAACGCTCCATGGACGGATCAGCCCGGAAGTCACCTGTGTGGAGTACCTTCTGGCCATCTGGCAGCACAAATAGCAACATGGCTGCCCCAGGACAGCTGGGGGGAGAAACAGTTATAGTAATTACGGTCTTACTCTGTATGAACAGTCCAAACAATAATAAAGCAACAAAAGTAAAAAAATAGGATGCTGCAGAAAAGAAATAAAATTGGCTTCAAACATTCATTAGTTAGAAGATACACTCACTGATTAGCATCCAGGAGAGCAACCTTCACTCCTTGTACTATACACTCTTTGTTCATTGGGAGAACATGAACATACTGCTCATCCACCTTCAGCTTGGTCTTCACAAGGTTACCAGTTACCTGCCATGATTAACATCATTTTGTCATGAAAACACCATCATTGTTCTATCCATTTTGCTTTCCCCAATTTCCAAGTCCCCTTAAAATGGTAGTGAAGGTTTCTTTTGCCAAAAAGTTTTGCATTTTCCACCTGTGTCCTGACCCTTAGATTTAGACATTGATTTACATATAAATCTGAGGTTTTATGCTAATGTGTTGACAATTCTGTTATAAAAACCACAACATTTCTGCAGCTTAAAGGGATAGTTCACCCAAAAATAAAAACTCTGACATAACTAACACCCTCAGGTGGATCAAAATTGTATGAATTTCTTTCTTCTGTGGAGCATAAAAGAAGATATTGAGAAATAGGCCTAGTTGTTTTTGCATACAACAGACAGAATCTGTCAATGGTCTCCAGTTGTTTGGTTCCAAATGTTCTTCAAAACATCTTCCTTTGTGTTTAGCAGAAGAAAGGTTTGGAACAATTTTTACATTTTTGGGTGAACTAAAATATCCCTTTAGTTTCTTGGAAGGGAGATTTTAATTTTGAATGTTAGAGTATGTATTTCTACCGTACATAGAAAATTCATAAGTAAAACTCTTCTGTTTCTAAATAGCAAGGGAAATTCAGTTTGTATGGTTTTTAAAGTGAAATTAGGCAGGGAGACATACTTTGTTACAATAGATGGGAAAGACAGAGTTTTTCTTCAAGCCACCGTAGTGGTCCGAGTGGAAGTGAGTTAGAAAGTAGGCTGTGACGCCTTCAACAGTCCCATACTGAAAAGCATCCACAGCAAATCCAGTTCCTGAACAGAGAAATATCATATTAAAGTCTCCAAAGTACAATCGACTAAAACATTGTCCCTCAAGCTAAATAACAGACTATATCATAGCAAAAATAAATAAATTCAACACAATCTGGTGCATTAAAATTCTGGCACAGCTTATGAGACAAAGTATAAGTGCTTATGTAATCATAGCAATTGGTATTGAATAGGTAGAAAAAAGAAGCATTAAAGCGGTTCACAAACCAGGAATTTTCTTGTAGAATGGACAGCGCTTGGGCTCCTTGGGATCTCCATCTGTCGCTATTCCTCTGTTCCATCTCTTCCACCCCCCTCTCTTTCCTTCTGTTTGCGTGGGACTAGTCATACCATCTTCTACAGCAGGCGAGACACTGGACACTTCAGATGGTGCTTTGGTCTTCCTACGCCATCTACCCTGGTGCGTAGCGTCTTCCCCCTGAGCTTCTGAAATCCTCGCTTTCCTAGGCCCTTGCTGATCGGCCTCTCTGACCGCTGCCTTCACTTCCTCCTCAGCCTTTTTTTCACTTAATGGCTTCAGGCCAAAAAACACTCCAATGTCTGTTTGCTTTAATCCAGAGGGACCTGTCTTATTCTGAGTCCTCCTAGGAGCCATAGATGGTGTTTTCTGAGTTATGGATAGGGCTGTTTGGGTGGAAGACAACTCTTGGTTTATGAAAGTGGCGTTAACTTCTTCAGAAGGTGAAGCCAAACTGTTGACACATGCAGGATTAGATATACGATCCCGAAGATGCTCTAATACCAAACTTTGGGGTGACTGTAGCAGAGAGTTTGAACCTTCATTGTTTGTTGTGGCATGTTTTCCCATTGATTGAGCTCCCTGCTGAAATGTTCCATCAGAAACACCTGTGGAACTGGAAGTGGTCAGGTGATTATCAGGTGCTAACGATGTCTGCAGTTTCTCACAGGTGTCTAATAAGTTTTTGTCTGGGCCATGTTTCCTGTTCCCAGTCTCATATTGGTCCAGCATATCAAAGAACAGATCATCATCTTCATCGCTGAACAGTTTAAGAGAATTATCATCAACTTCATTTTCATCTTCCTGCAATGCAGTACTGTGAAACAGTATCTCTTTATTGTTTTTTTGCATCCTGTGCTCCTCATCCACATCTGGAAGTTTGGAGAGTGGAGAGTAGGAGATATAATCATCATTATTACATTCAAAGAGCTCTTCTTTAACCTCATTAGTCTGCGTCTGAACAGCACCGTGAACACGATGTCCCTTGAATGGAGATGGAGTTGTCATACTCGACTCCTGCGATGAATTCTGGGACTGAGATCTTTTGATGGAAGGAGACCAGCCTTTCTTTTTCTTGATGTCCTCAGTGTTAGGGGAGCGCAAAAGCAGCAGAGCATTGCTCTGGGTGGGAGTTCCCTTTGGCACATCACCGGATGATGAGTTTTGGCTGGATGAAGCAGATATATTTAAAGCACTGTACACTGAGCTCTCTGTACCATTTGTGGGAGCAGCATTATTATGTGACTTCAAGCTGAAGTCTGAGATGCTTTGAACCGTGCAGTCGTTCAACGCTCGAGTCTGAGCGAGCAGAGAGTGGCTGTGCCTCTTGTAATGATTGGGAATGGAAGACGTACATTGAAGGCCATCTGGACATTCTGTAACATTAGAAGGGTTAGGGTTAGTTTAAACAATTTTTTTTCTGAAATATTATACGTATTCTCACAAACATTGAACATTAAGGTTTTAAAATCTCACACACCCAATTCATGGATAATTTGAATAATGACGGAGTTCTCAAACCTTAGGATCAATGAATTTCCATGAGTTTTTTTTTATTCAAATAACAAATAATAAAAAAACAAAAACATAAAGCTGGCTAGGAAATTAATTACCACAAATAAGTCAGGGAGCAGTCAATTTCAAAATCTATAACGAAATATAACAAAATCTATATATGTAGTGCTTTCAAATCGAGTAATCACATCTAACATAAATGTTTTTGTTTATATAATGTTATATATATATATATATATATATATATATATATATATATATATATATATATATATATATAATATTTATTCTGAATTATGTATAAGCGTATATGTGTGTATGAGAGAGAGAGAGAAAGAGAGAGAGAGAGAGAGAGAGAGAGAGAGAGAGAGAGAGAGAAACATTACCTTTACAATTGTCAACAGGGGTATCTAAGCATTCTGCAACATGCCATTGTTGAGACTGAACCACCAAAAGGGAAAATGGCATTTGACAGACAGGACAGAAGCCTCCTGACTGAGTGTCTGTATCCTGGACATCCTGAGAAAGTGTCCCACCATGATTCAAATCCACAGATTCTGAGCTTACAGTGTAAATGGGATCAGTATTGCTATTCTGGTCTAAATCAGTGTGTGTTTCGGCACTGTTGACTTTTATTTTTAGCACTGATGTCCCAGAGTTGCTATCCTTTCTCTTCTTTGTCCCACGTTCCCTTGATATCTGTGATTTGCAGCTTCGTTTTTTGGTCTTCTTAAGAGGTTTATAATTCCAGATGTCATTCTCAGAGCCGCTCTGTGACATTTGTAAACATTAAGAGGTTCTACTGGTTTGTTTTGTTTAACACCGTTGTTTTGTAACATCACATTCATGGTCTCCTAATGCAAAAAATACAACCGCACAAAGACCGTATCATACAGAAATTCATCCCGAAATAAAAAGCCTACAGAAAAGCGAATTTTGTTAACGTATTTTAACAAAAACCGTTCATATTAGTTGAGAAATAAAACCGACCACTATCTTCCGTCATTGCACTTACCGCCAACGTTGAAAGCATTTATTATCACATTCATGTTCGCATTTTCAATATTGCATAACCTCTCTGGTAATCCCATAAGGCATCCAGGACCTTTATTTAAACATTTAATAAACCCATTATTTTTAGTAGTTAGACGAATATATTTACAGCTCGCAAAATAAGTTTGTCACGGATATGGTTGAGATATGTTTGTCGAAAGTGCCGAGCATAAACTCTGGGTTGTTATTGTTGTGGGAGTCATGGCGTCGTACAGTAAGCTGACAGATATTTTCTCCATTCAGAGCCAGCTAGATTGTGCCTTAGAGGACTCTACAACCCAACAAGAGAAGGAAAATCTCGTACATCAGTATTTGCACAAAATAGACGAGAAGGAAGACTTAATTATACCGGATTTTGAAGATGGTAAGAGTGTAACGTTAAAATGAACTCAGTGGTGATTAGTGTATTTACAGTACCGGTATTTGTATCTTATGGGAGTGGATTTTAAACTTCAGCCCAGTCATAGATCGATTTGTGGTGTTAGATAAATGACTGGCATCATGGAACATGACAAGACAATTACAAATTGCTGTTGTCTGCTGTTTACTGCTGTGTAATATTGTATTGAATCAACAGTGAGTGGTAAAGCTGTAGCAAGCGATTTAATGCATATCTGGTAGAGATCCGAGATAACGTATTGATCATCCATTGGTTTGTAACTAGGGCCCTCAGTAATTTTCCAAAGAAAGAGGTCTTACGATGACTTAGTTTTTTTAACAATATAATTATGTTGACAATCCTAGTTTCTGTTTATTATATATTATATAGTTAGGACCACTGAATCTAAAACTCACATAAAAAAAAATCTCTAACCATTCATTGTTATTCTGCAGGACTGGAATGGTTGAACACAGATAGGCCGCTGTCACTCGGGAAGGAACTGTCAGGCAAAGTGGTGGTGCTTGACTTCTTCACCTACTGCTGCATAAACTGCATGCACCTACTTCCTGATCTACACCATTTGGAGCAGAGTTACTCCATAGAAGGTATATACACTTAATTTTGGCATGAATGTAAATGAGGATGTTTGTGATGGAGTCTGTTTGTTGACCAATGAAAGACAAAGAGAGTGCAACATTTTAAATGACATCTATCCTGACTTCAATGGTCATTATGCTGTATATTACTTCATTAGGTAAACAAAAAGAATCTTACAATATGAAGCTGCAGTCAATAGCCAATCAAGATAAATGTTTCTTGGCTGTTTTACTTTGGACCTTACACATATTCCATAGTAGAGCGGGATATCCCAGGGTTCACTGGGTTAGAAGTCAGAGCCTTTTGAGCTTGATAACTATTTTCTTCTGATCCAGCAACACATTCCCATTATCTCTTAACTGTATCGGATATGAGACTGAAAATATCCAGAGACCAGGTCGAGGGCAGGCAGTTTCACATAGATACACCATCATACTGGCCTGTGGCTTATTATAGCAGCTCTGCATCCAGTGCTATCAGCTCCAGCTGTCAGTAGCCCATCGGTAGCCACTTCTGTGGGATCATCCGGGGCAACTGGCCAGGCAGCCGTCAGCCCACTCACTGGCATATCTCACACATACCTCATCTTGGCACTTCTTTTGGTACATTCTGTTACCGCTGTTCTGTAACAGAAGCAGAACATGCCTCCCCACCCCTCCTCCCAGTGTCTCATTAATTATTATGGTTTATCGCTGATTATATCACAGAGCAGTGGCCTTTTATTATTACGCAGAGCCTTTGTTTTTACTCCTGCCATTCAAGTCACATATTCAACTGTTGGTTCTGGGAGGTTATCAATAAATCAGTTCAGATTTGTTCTTGCCCTGCTAGTATTTTTAAAGGCTACATCACAAAAATGCATTTTATTTTCAGCAACATACTTTAGATGCGTAAGGAGAATCTATTTATATTTTTAATTTAAAGGGGCTATATGGAACTTTTCCCCCCAAAATAAACGAAACAATAGCCTTTTTATGAGGCAGTGTAGAGAAAAAAATCTCTGATAGCCGAGGCACTCCTTAATTAAAATGTCTTTATTGTACAAATGACATGTCCTAAATGGACAAATTTAAAATGCCCACGCGTAGCGGCATGGGGCCTTCTTCAGGGCATGAAGAAGGCCCCATGCCGCTACGCGTGGGCATTTTAAATTTGTCCATTGTAAATTTGTCCACCGAAGAGCACCCAAATCAAACTCAAAAAGGATTGAGCACGCCATTCATCTTGAATCTAAACAATAGCCTTTTTATTTTACCATTTATGACTCAAACATCCCCTGATGAGCATACTGACACCTTGTCTCCTCACAGTGGGTGCACCTATAAGCCTGTATCCTATTTTTCCTATTTTCTGTCGGGTCGGATTTTTCCCGCGCTGTCTGCGGATGTGACGTCAAGCGCGTTCATGTTAAACGTTTCAGATCACTCAGAACACTTATCTCAAGCAATATATGTATTTGACTGTTCTTACCTCTGTAAACATGATGTTGACCTGACCTCCTTGCAGCAGATGACTTGTGAAGTGTGCACGTACGAGCGAGCAGAAAGGAAGAGCAGTTCTGTTTTTTGGCCACAGGTGTCAGTCGCGAGTTTAAATTTCAGAAAAACGCATATAGCCTCTTTAACGTAAAATTGAATTTACAAAAAAATATATATATTTTTTATTTATTTCAGACAAGTCCTAAAAGTAGACAGAGAACCCAATCAAACAGATAAAAAAAACTATTTATTACTCATTTATTTATTGAGAAAAAGGATCCAGTTTTACATATCTGTCAGTGGCAAAAGCATGTGAAAGCATTCTTTGGTAGAGCGACTTGTGTGGCTGGGGTTTTCTTTCTTCATGACCCACTTTCTATTGAGCTTCTGTTCACGGACAGATGTCCGGACATTTTCCTTTAGAATTCGCTGGCATATTTTAGAATTCATTGTTTCATCAATGATGGCAATTCGTCCTGGCCCACATGCAGCAAAACAGGCCCAAACCATAATACTACTACCACCACCATGTTTAACAGTGGGAATAAGGTTCTTATACTGGAATGCAGTTTTTTTATTTCTCCAAACATAACACTTCTTATTTAAACCAAAAAGTTCTATTTTTGTCTCATCTGTCCGCAAAACTTTTTTCCGATAGCCCTCTGGCTTGTCCACATGATCTTGAGTAAACTGCAGACGGGGAGCAATGTTCGGAGTTGTTTGGAGAGCAGTGTCTTTCTCCTTGCAAATCTGCCATGGACTCGTAAACATTAATATCGGCCAACGTGAGATTGGCCTTTTGTTGCTTAGAAGTTACCCTGGATCCTTTGTGACCTCTCAGACTATTACACATCTCTCTTTTGGAGTGATCTTTGTTGGTTGACCACTCCTGGGGAGGGTAGCAATTGAGGGTAGCAACAATCCTTGTTGTTGAGACCTGCATATTTTCCATAGTTTACTCTCATATCTCACTCTCATGCTTATCATCATAAGTGGAAGTGCTGGTTTTACAACCCATTTACTTCCCTGGGGGGACATCAGCTGGGGAGACATTGATCACATTTTAACTAAGCTTGGTATATTTCAAATGCATCTATAGGCAAAGGGGAAGAAAGCTAAAAGCATACTGAAATGGGACACTCGTCCCCCGTGCGTGTGCTTCCCGTCTCTGGTGCTGAGCCTATGAATTTTAATCTTCTAATGGACGGCTGAAACCGGAATTTAAAAACCACCATCCGTCTGCTTCAATCTTAAATGGTGGTGTTGCATAGCCCAGGGACACAGAATGGAGGAATGTCACTTCCAGTGACAAGGCGGAGAAGTTCCGCTGACATTTTTGTTAAATTAGACAAAGTCAAGCGGAGTGATCGCAGACTATAGCGCAGTGCAGGAGACTGGAACAAACAGAGAAACGGAACGCATTGGTTATAATGGGATGCCTGGGGGCTGCATGAGCTCTCAATCAAGACCCCCGTGTTTGCCTTGATTGGTTTTAACATTCTGCATGCAGTTGCCCATGTTAGGATGTGTACCTCTGGGATTCTTATACTCTCATTCTTTAAAGGGGCCTACATTTTCTTCACTTTTTTTGTAGCATTTATTTTTCTAAAGTCCACTTATAACTACAAGGTTTCTTGCACCAAAGGTTTTGACCTTTAAAGGTTTGACCTTTTAAAGGTTTGGCTCACCCATAAATAAAAAATGTCATCAGTTACTCACCCTCATGTTGTTCAAAACCAATAAGTCTTTGGTTCATCTTTTTTTAAATGGAATCTGAGAGGTTATGTCCCTCCAAGGAAGGTCCAGATAACCAAAACTTATCTAAAAGTTCTACAAGATCTAAAAAGGTCACAAAGGCATCATAAAATTATTCCATATGAATCAAGCAGTTTAATCCAAGTCTTGTGAAGAGCTACGATCTATTTAAATGATGAACAGATTTAATCTAGGATTTCCAATCAAAGTCTTATTTGGTTTAGAATGACAAAAGGTGAGTAAATGATGACAGAATTTTCATTTTTGGGTGAATTAACCCTTTTAGGCCTATTCACACCAAGAAAAATAACTATAAAGACCATTATAATGAACACTATATTAGCATCCACAACACACAATAACATTCTGTTTATTATAAGCGCACGCTTCAGTTATGTCATCTGTCACTTTAAATGCTGAAGGGCTTTAATGTCAGTGTGGATTCTGATTGGCTGTCAAATCTGAAAGTGATTTTAAATATATCGTTCCTCTGTGTTATCGTTATAGCTATTCTTTAATAATTCTTAATTGATTATTTAAACTTTATAGTTATTGTTATAGTTACAGTCCTTTGTGTGAATGGGCCTTTAGTGTCCTAACCAGACACTGCATCAAGCAATCAAAGCTTTTCCATTTTGTCATTTATCACTTGACCTTGATAAGCAATGAGTGATATTACATTGTCAGTTGCATAGTTTTTCTTTTTGCAGCATTATGTTGGGTAGCCATACCCACTGTATCCCATTGGTCCCATTGGTCCAAAAACACACTCATCATAACTGTATGTTATAACAAATTACTTGTCGCTGGAACGTACCCTGTTCTGTCTATTAGGACACAATGTTAAACTGCAAGTTTTTGCTACTTTACCAAGGCTTCTATATGTAAATTAGCTATGTTATGGCTGGCTAACCTCTTTGCATATCACTTTGTATAACAAAGCCCCTCCCAAATTATGTTTCCAATATTATGTGTGTTTTTTTTTTATATGATATTATTTCTGCTTTTATTATTCTCCGGGAGAGTGGATGTGAGGGAGTTTTACAATGTGATTGTTACAGTGTGTCTAGTACATTGAGGTCTTTTATATCAAGTAAAATCCCGTTTTCATGTCCCCATTACAGACAATTTTGTTCCTGATAGACTTTTGTTGTTCTTGTATTGAACGTTTTTAAAAGGAAGGAACTGTGACTCACAAAGAGTGAAGTTTAGTACTGTTGAAAATATTCAAGGGCTGACACTCAGACAAAAGATGCTTCTTTTGAGATTTTCAGTGTTCAAGGACTCGAATAAAACGTGTCAGAAGCATACACCAACGCAACATGCTTCCACGCATTGTTTGATGAGATAAGAATGAACAGCTTTGTGTAACCTGAATAGATTTTGTTTGAATGATAAAAAAAAAAAGTGTCCACAAAAACCAATTAGGCAAAAAAATCAATTTTAATAATTAAGTTAAAGACTCCTTTTGATTTAGGGCCAGAGATATAGATTAAACAGATTAAACATTTATTATTTCATAAACGTTCTCTATAAAGGACCTTTTTAGAATAACTTTGAAACCTAAATGTACCTCAGGGCGTTTTAATAAAAAATCTTCTAAGGCCAGCAGGTTTTGATGAAAAAAAACTTCTTCTTTTTTTCCGTCCCCATTAAAGAGAGTATCAAGTGCTATCTGATAAAGCAGTCTGAATTTGTGAATATTGTTTTTATTATTTTATTATAAATATTGACTTTTATTATTAAGTCAGGATCACTTGCGTCACAAGTCTTTTCTTCTCTATTGTGACTTATTTTCAAGTGAAACGGCTTTTCGAACAAGAAAATATTTAGGATAGGACTTGATTTTGTCCATTTGGAATTGATTGGATCGTTGTGGTTTGCTATTACTGTGATCTCATGTGAGTGACAGGTTGTCTCGCCCTCGTTCCATTAAACACATCATCACAGAGAAGAGCTGTTGCTGCAAGTGGGAGGGACGTTATTTTGATTAAAGATTATGAGGGGACATGTATATTTAAAAAAATTATGAAGTACATGCATACATTATTTATAATAAACACTACAATATTCCATAAATGATGCTATTCAGCATCAAACGCTCTATAAATGTTGTATATTGCGTTTCTCTTCTTTTCCATCTCTGCAGACGGTCTGGTTGTCGTAGGTGTGCACTCGGCTAAATTCCCCAATGAGAAAATCCTACAGAACATACGCAGTGCGGTGTTGAGATATGACATCACCCATCCTGTAGTGAATGACAGCGATGCTCGTCTATGGCAGGAGCTGGAGGTGTCCTGCTGGCCCACACTGGTGCTGCTGGGACCCAGGGGAAACCTGCTTTTCTCACTGGTGGGTGAAGGTCATCGAGAACGGCTCTTCCTTTTCACTGCTGCTGCCCTCAAGCACTACAGAGAACAAGGGCTGCTCAAGGACCACGGTGTGGGAATCAGACTTTATAGAGACTCCCTACCTCCCTCCATCCTCTCTTTCCCTGGGAAAATAGCCATGGACCCCAGTAGCAAGCGGTTGGCTATTGCCGACACGGGACACCACAGGGTTTTGGTGGTCTCCAATACTGGGCAGGTGCTGCACTCTGTAGGGGGTAAGACCTGGTAATACACACTTTTTGAGTAGAGTTACCAAATTCAGCAAGGATGTGTTAAAATGATCAAAAAGGGATGGTAAAGACATTTACATTGTTGCAAAAATTCTTTTGATTTCTGAAGGATCATGTGACACTGAAGACTCAGCTTTGCCATCACAGGAATAAATTACATTTTAAATTATATGAATACATTACACAAACATTACATGCATTAATACATACATAGTGTATTTTGATGAATAACAATAGTAATTTGATTTAGTAGCAGAAATGTAATAGTTTAATACATTTTACGTTATTTTATTTCTTAATTAATAAACAAAGTCCCATGCATAATCTTTTTAATGATACATATTAAAGCAAAATTCTGAATGTCTTTGCTGGAAAAAGGACATTCTCTGTAGCTGCTTGGTGTAAAATTATGTGCAAATGGCATCCTGTATTAATTTAATGTGAAACGCAATTCTATTGCCGTAAATATCGGATGGTTCCATAATATATGGGGCAGTTGGCAATGGCAGCTCTATTTTTAAGTATAGAAAGGCTGCTATTTTTCTCCTTGGTGAATGTTTTGAGGCTATTTTAGTCTACTTTTAGACTGGTTTATCTTTGCCTTTTTTTAGGTCCCTCAAGTGGGAGACAAGATGGAAATTTGTCTGAGGCTCAGTTCAGCTCCCCACAAGGGGTGTTCATAAAGGGAGACACGGTCTACGTGGCTGACACTGAGAACCACCTTGTTAGAAAGGTAAATCTGCAGAATCAGGTCAAGCTAGTTCTGCTGGCATCTCTAACCCAAATTCACTCTGATTGGTGCTTGGAAAAAAAGGCGCCATGATAGTGCTTGTGTCTGTTCTCAATAGAATTTGACACTTTTTTTTCTTCTTCTTCTTCTTCTTCTCCAGATCAACCTTTCAGGAGGAAAAGTCTCAACCTTAGCCGGCATCGGCGTGCAAGGCACAGATAAAAAAGGCGGAGCACTGGGACCACAGCAGCCAATCAGCTCTCCCTGGGATGTTACCCTTGGCAACACAGGTACTTTTACTAGCCATCCTCTTCCAGTATACTCTGCTCCTGTTTAGAATAAGGGTCACTTTGTCATTTTTTTTTTCCTACCTTGCTCATAAAATTTTATATCTTGTGAATCTGCGTTTTATTATTCTGCCGGTAGCATTGTATGCGTCCCTTTTTCTCCCTCTCACATATTCTTCACATCTTCTCTCTATCTGTCTGGTCCATCTTGGATTCTTTAATCAGGTTGTTCTCAGAAGTCTTCGCTTTGTAGATACCACACTCGCCTTTGATTTTCACACAAGTGTGTATGGTGAGGGGTGCAAAAAGATCTTTGTTCTGCTAAAATGGCCTCTTGTTGTTTGGCAGCAGCCCTGAAGTAAATTGTGTGGTCTGTCAGTTGCTAACCAGAGACACAGAACTGAATGTTGTGGTGTTGCCTGAGTTAAACCCACAACACCAAAGAAAAAGAAAAAGATATGATCAGAAAGCACTCATGTGGCTGTGGTTTCGATAAATGGTGCCTCTAACAAACTGTTTCGTCACAGATTGCCTCGTTTTATGAAGAGCAAGATGTCCCACTGGTCTAGATAGAAAATTAAATTTTACATGCTTCTAAAACATTACTTTACATTGAAGCCATTATTAAATCACTCTGCATTATTCAGTCATATCGTTCCATTAATCTGCTGAAGAAATGGATGTGATTAGCACTAGCTGAGCAAGAGACGTTTAAAGTGGTCTGTGTGTTGTGTGCCTGATTTAGTCAGTGTGTGTTTGGAGCACATTCATTGAGTCCCCGCTGTGCATTAGGTCCGTTCCCTGAACAATCGGCTGTTTTCTTGCAGGTTCTTCTACTAAAAAAACAAGATATCGCTGTATCCTGTGCCTATCACTTTTCCTTTCCTTTTTCTTTCTTTCTTATGTCATTTAATGCAGAAAATCAATTTAAATGTTTGATTTAAAGTGGTCATAAAAATGTATTTTCCTGTTTTGAATAAAAGCTACCTCCAGTCCAAAAGACCATTTAATAACTAAGCTGCAAGTGCTCCTCGTTCCAGATCGTTGACGTCAATTTTTTTTATCAAATTAATATATGGTCGCCTACATTTACACATCAGTGATGCCTATGGTCAGAAACTGGCACTAGCAGGGACAAGGGTTAGGATTTATAAAAAAAATCCTAAACAAACCGGAAGATGATATTACTCAGTTTGGCATAAAACTAACAAAGATAACATGACTCTCAGTGTAAAAAAAAAAACTAGTAAGTAAAGTGCCTAAGACAGCTACAGGGAAACAGGAGGGACAGCTGATCGTCCTTGCAGTGTCAAATCATGTGTAACCTGTATGTCTCCTCAGGTCAGGTGTGTTTGAAGACTTACAGATGTTTTGGTGGTAGAGTAGGGTAACATCATGGTAACAACATGATATTGATCCCCCCTCACTTTGTTCAGGGACTCATTATTCTATTTCTGTTCATCAAATGCCTGTGAAATTGTTGTATCTTTTTTTGTCACATACAAATATTTACACATGTTAAGAAATTAGCTGGAATTAAAAGCAGTTGAATGTGAGAGGATGTTTCTTTTTTGCTAAATTTTGTTTATTTAGTTGATAACAGTTATTTTCGTTATTTTAGTTTATTAACTATATTTTTGCTCAAATAAATGAAGCCTTGTGTTAGCATTATAATGGGCATTATAATATTTTTAAAGTTATTTATTTATTTCTACACACACCCACACATGTACATACATTTATTTAATCATTGGAATAATACATTTTTGTAAGCTCAAGTAGACTGAGATCATCTGAAGCACTTGTTCATATAGTACAAACCAATACCTTCTGTAATGTTTTATATGTGCCACTTCATAATGTTTCCTTAACCATCTAGCTAAATAAGCGCGTCTTTGACCTTCATCAGATTTGATCCACTTTGGCTCATTCTCTGGTTTTACTTTTTCTATCCATCTCCGATTCCTTTGAAAACCCAGGATGAGGAGGAGAGTTCTGGTCCCTTCCTCTCCATGTCAAACCTTTTCAATTTCTCTTTCCCTCACTGTTTCTTTCCCTCTGTCTCGCTCTTTCATGAATGTGTGTAGTTAGGCTCCGTTCCTGATAAGCGCAGTACCATTAGAGGTCTATTGTTAGACACAAGTACAGAGCCCTTCATTTCTGATTCCTCTAAGAGAAAATGCATTGCAATGCTCTCAAGTATTAGTCCCCCTCCACGCAATTCTTAAACTGATTTCAAATGTCAATTTATCGGTACAGGTCACTCTGTGCTTTTCTATTTCCAGTGCTCTAAATCATTTCGGTACTACTTTGTCTTTTCCCATTTTTCCCATGAATAAGATGCACCAATAGGGTCAATTTTTTTTTCTTTTTCCACAAAGGGTCAGTACAATGAGGCACACATGTTGGACAAAATGTCACCTTATGTATTTTTATTACATGTTGTTTATAATTATTAATTAATTTATTATTAGTAAGTGTATGGCTTATTTATTTACTTTTAACATAACTAAATAAAATAAACAACAAATATTTATGATATATTATTTATAATATTGCCCCCAAAAAATTTATATATTTTTGTGTTCAACTTTAGGCTTCTTTATTAACAATTATTAAGTTAAAATAAAATATTGCACTGATATAATATGATATAAGACTTTTTCACAGTCCAAATAGTTTTCTATTTAGCCACAAATATGGAATTGTTCTGTTTGTTGCTTTAAAAATGAGTAACGGGACACATCTGTGAGGCAGGTGGTTGAGTCGATCCCCTACATCAGACACCATATATTACTTTATCTAGATATACGCACTCATTTACAATTCAGAAAGACCTCGCATGCATTGATGAGATCTAATAAAGTGATCTTCATGTAGCCCAAAAGGATCAAATGTGAATACGAAGTTTGCGCGTGTTTGAGATTGAGATCTTGTTTCATACACACTAGACTAAGATTTTGTTCTGTTATGTTTAGCAAGATAATCAACATCAATATATTGTAGAAAACGTAAGATGTTTACTCTTTGATACCGTGTGTTTGTGTTTATGAAGGTGGTGATAAATTGTGGATAGCCATGGCAGGAACGCATCAGATCTGGGCTCTCTTCCTGGAGGACGGGAAGCTTCCCAAAGGGAGGTGAGCTCTTCTCCCTGTGTACTCCTCATGTCAGTTCGGTACAGACAAGGCAACATTCATGTAAAGAGGCCACGGGACTGCCCAAGTGATGTCATTTTCTGGGCAGCCACACAGTTCACTGTTGGCGGAAATCGTTCTGATCGTCCTGATACAAAGTGAACCCTTAA
This sequence comes from Phoxinus phoxinus, assembly GCF_949152265.1. NCBI lineage: Eukaryota > Metazoa > Chordata > Actinopteri > Cypriniformes > Leuciscidae > Phoxinus > Phoxinus phoxinus. The sequence goes on from NC_136896.1 coordinate 10,638,705, forward strand.
CTTTGTGTGCTGTTCACTAGTGTAACATTTCTCTTGACATTTTTAGAGTCGTTGTGAGAACTGATAACGGCTTTAATATCTCAGATAAAGAACATGTGTGGGGGGAAACTACTTTATTAGATATAACGATTTTGACTTTGTGGCAACATTTGTTTCTGCTCTTACATGCTATTAACTCCTAATTGTGCATATTTTGTCAATTTTATCACAATTCCGGCTTTTCTTTTAGAGTCAGACAAATTAAGAGCTAAGTAACTGTTCCATATAATCAGTCTTATCAGACTTATCCATCTTTATCTAATGCCTTTTCCAGCGACAGCAAAAAAGGAACATGTGTGTGCTTTGCGGGCAGTGGGAATGAGGAGAACAGAAATAACTCGTACCCTCATAAAGCGGGACTGGCCCAGCCGTCAGGCCTGGCTCTTGCCCCAACAGAACCCTGGGAGTGTCTCTTCATCGCAGACAGTGAGAGCAGCACCATTCGTAGCCTTTCCCTGAAGGACGGAGCAGTCAAACATGTGGTGGGGGGAGAGAGAGACCCTATGGTAAGCCCTACCTGTCATGTATCCAGGTTAACTCTCTAACATGTTAAAGATTAGTGTTTCTCGTCCTTTTATGTTTTATGCACCAAATTTAAACGTTTTCCCTTGAAAAATTTTTTATTCATGCTTTAAAATAGCTTGAATGTAACTCTACACCCTTGCCTCATTTAGTATACGCGGTTCTATGAATATGCAAATTAGCCCGCCTTCACTCACACCCAGCTCAGAGATCCAATCGTTGGTGTGATTGGTTACAAGGTAGTTTGTGACGTCAGAAACACCAAGGATTTCAAAACGCGTTTTTTGAGACTGCAGTTTTAAGGAGAAAATACTGAAATGGTGTTGACTTGTGAATTTACACATGGTTTGTCTTAAAGGGATAGTTCACTTTGAAATTAATTTGTGATATGTTTTAGCTTACCTCAAGGGCATCCAAGATGTAGGTGTCTTTGTTTCCACAGTATTTTCAATTTTGATATTTTTAGGTCAAACCGTTCTTGTCTGACAGTCATATCATGCAGGTCTATGGGGTCCACCTCAAAGAGCATGCACAGAGAAGTCCAAATTAAACATGATTTAATTACTCGTAAATGTAAGTACACATTGATGGCCTAAGACACGAAACGAGCGGTTTGTGAGAGAAAACGAACAGTATTTATATCGTTTTTACCTCTTGTAACACAGCCATGTCCAAGTGATCTGAGGGCGCGGGCGCTTCCTTCTGTGTGTTTATCATTTTCATTCATATTTATAAAGTCACATTTAACCCAAAAACCATCAATACTATGGGTAAAAAGCTCATATATAGAACAAGTAGAACCTGTACACATTTTTGGTTGTTATTTTAAACAGGTTGTTTACATGTTGATTAAAGCTTATAAACCTTTTTTTATATAAAGTTTTAAATCTCTCATCTATTTACAAGTTAGAACTTCTTCATACATTATTTTTTGTTTTGTGGAACAATGCAAAAGCTGCCGGGTTAATGCAAGGACTTCTAAAACAATCAGATACAAAGAAAGAAGTTTAAAGGCGTTGCACTTTTGGGGTTTTTTTGGGGGGGAGGACTCGGTTCTTTGGTCAAGCAGACCTTTATTTCTTCTGATCAGTATCAGATCATTTCTCAACCCTTCTGAGCAAATTGTCTTCCCTGCACATGCTTTATATGGAAAGGAGGGTGTTTTTATCCAGTTCGCTTTAGGAAAATCACACCACATGTAGAGAGTTGAATTTTTATGGGGTCATAAATTATCACAGTTGATTGCAAGTCACATTTGCATACATAAAGCAGTTTTTTGAACAAGTTTGTTTGGCACTGCAAGATCCCAACGCTTGCTGTAATGCAGGGAGACGTTTAATAAATAAAGTCGTGGAGAAATTTTTATCACTTAATGAACCTAGGCGATTTGAACGAGAAACTATTTATCTCCATTTCTTGGAGCAGTCGAGACATTTTTCAGATCTGCTAGATTTCCTTTGAGTCTGTCAGAGAATGAGAACGGATTGGGTTTCGCCATATTTGGTCACTGGATTAATGAGATTTATTTTCCCCCTTGTGATGTTCAGTGACTTATTTTGTACATTAGACCACCACAGCGCTGTGATGGAGTGAATATACAGAAAAGGATAATTTATATGTTCACACAACTTTGCACCAAAGCGTAACATTGTTCTCATGGGTAAGCAGTCAAGAAATCACGCATGGCCCTTTAAGATCGTGTTTTCTTTATGTTGAGCAGAACCTGTTTGCATTTGGGGACGTTGATGGAAAGGGCATAGATGCAAAACTGCAACATCCATTAGGAGTGTCCTGGAATGAGGACAGCAGCCTCCTCTATGTCGCAGATTCTTACAATCACAAGGTCAGTCTTTCTGCACCGGACACACAAACCTATATATATCCTATATATATATATATATTTATATGTGTGCGTGCGTGCGTGTGTGTGTGTGTGTGTGCGTGTATGTGATTCTATTTAACAATATTGTAGGCCTAGGTGATATATATATATATATATATATATATATATATATATATATATATATATATATATATATATATTCATTTATAAGTAACTGAAAATTCTGTCATTAATTACTCACCCTTATGTGATTCACCCTGGATGTGTTTTTGTTTTTATTACTTCATAAAAGTGACCCAACCACTTGGGTCCACGGATTACTTTTAATGATGTCTTTACTACCTTTCTGGGGTTTGAAAGTGGTAGTTGTGTAGACTGTCAATGGTGGGACAGTCAGAAAGCTCTCAGATTTCATAAAAAAAAAATCTTCTTTTGTGTTCTGAAGATGAACACAAGTCTTACGGGTTTGGAACGACATGAGGGTGAGTAATTAATGACAATTTTCATTTTTGGGTAAACTTACCCTTTAATTATTCAGGATTAATTAAACTATAGTGCAGTGGCCCCAATATATATTTAAGCAGCACTTGAGCAGCTTTTTAAAAATTAATGTTATTTGATTAAATAAAATATCAAACTAAGTATCATTGGTTTTAGCGAAAGACAGCTTAAACTTTTTAAACAAAACATTTGACAAAAAAGGGAATTATTTATTTATTATTTATTTTAATTTATTTTTCTCCCTTCTTCCACTTTTTTTTATTTGGGAATCATGCCACTCTTTAAAAAACAGTTAGTTAAGCAACTTGCAGAACATGTTGTACAATACATATTGTCATCTAATGTTGCAAGTTTTGAAATGGGCAAACACCTAGTTAAACTACCAATGGTCAAAGAGCTTCTCTGTTGCAGATCAAAGTGGTGGACCCGAAGACTAAGCAGTGCAGATTGCTGGCTGGCACAGGGGAGGCTGGGAACGGGATTGGCCCAGGCTTCCTGGAGTCCAGCTTCAACGAACCCGGAGGCCTATGTGTGGGTGAGGGAGGAAAGCTGCTGTATGTGGCAGACACCAACAACCATCACATCAAAGTCCTCGACCTGGAGACCAAAACGCTCTCTTTGGTGAGTTCCCATATGTGGGTTGTCATTTGACAGTTGTCCTTCTTAATAATTGTCTCATTGTTTTCTCTAACTTTTTGCACCAGTTTCCCATTGTAGGGAAACCAGAGGTTGATGCTATCCTCACAACTGCTACCAGCAACACGCCTGCAGTCAAAAAGCTTCCCAAGCTTCCCAAATCAGCCCCAGTTCTTGCCATGCCATCAATCACAGTCTCTTCAGGGCAGTCAGTCACTCTTTCGCTGAAATTGGCGCTACCGACTGGGACTAAGCTGACAGAAGAAGCCCCTAGTTTCTGGAGCCTTTCTGCAGAAGGTACAAAATAGGGCTGTGTGATATTGGAAAAAAAAAATATTTTGTTTTTCTGCGATATGAAAAAATACAGGAAGCTTCACCATTGTAAAATAGCTCTGTTTGAAAAGAATGAATCATTCTGGAATGATTGGGGTGACCAAATTTGACCCCCAGTGCAAAAACCTTTTAGGACTGAACAATTTGGGAACAACTTGAAAAAATTGTGTTTATTCATACTTGGGTTTACTATTTGCAAGAATAAATCAAACCATCCAGTTTTAAAAAAATCATTAAAAGAAATACATAGGCCACATTCACACTAGTTTTGAACAATTCAATGTAACTAAAAATATTATTTATTATTATGATTTTATTGTGACTATTAAGTATATTTAAATAATAAATAAATAACAATATTGCACTGTAAAAATAATGTAATACCGTTTATTTTATGTTTACTGTAAAATTACAATACTAATATTTACATCTTCATTTTCAAATAGTTTACCATTAAGCTTTTATTTTGACTGGTAGCCTGCAAATAAACAGGTACACTCCCCCATTTAGCGAAAAAATATGCGTTTTGTCCGTTCATTTACACGACAATGGAGTTTTGGGGGCCTAAAAACACAAACTGTTGAAAACAGGTTTCAAAGTGCAAGTTTTTCAAAACGGTGACGTCATACGCATGCAAGTTGAGTGTTTAGTCTATAGGTGCGTATTGTTTCTTGTATTGTCTGACATTCCCAGCTACTAGTCTAACAGCATAATAAAGCGTTTTTAATCGTCTTTGCAGATACATGTGAATGTGGATCATTTTTGACAGTGTTGTCATCTGTACAAAGGAAAAACTTTTCCGTTTTGAGTACATCGCTGACATGTAAACATAGCCTACCCAACGTAGTAAAAGCAGTGAATGTTCATTTGCATGTGTGTTGCTCACATTAAATGAACCAAGCCGTTCTGAGACTGAGACGTTATCATAAACTACATGTGTGCAAATTATGTGCATAATTTTGAACCCGGTAGCACATGTATTTACTTAATTAAATCCCAGCCCATATCACAATATCGTTTTTTTTTTTTTTTTTTTGGTACATCGTGTAGCTCTAGTACAAAATCAAATTTATCGAAAAAGAGCGTATTTAATACCTATCAATTCCAATCCCTATCCATGAATATTATGTAATACGCATTTATTTACACGCGGTTTTCGCACCTTGTATATTATTCCTCTGGGGCATCTCCGTGGGGTGAACTGTAGTGTTTTGTTTGCTGGATTGCTGTGTTCACACATTTTCAGCAGGCTTCAGGGACCAGCTGGCCGTACTGGGAGACGATCCAAGGATAAATAAACAATTCCTCTTTGCATCCCAACACACGGTCAACCCTTCATTCTATCTTACCCTTCCTATCTCTCTCTTTCTCTTTTTTTAGCATCATCATTTCTGCCTCACTCTCAGTCCGTCTGCTGCGACATTTGTCTTTCCTGTTGTCTTTTCTCTCAGTTCTCCTTCACAAAAACATCAATCCCTTCCGAGCGCACATCTTCCACGATTGATAATCAGCTCAGTCACCAGAGACGACTTCTGCTCATCACTCTGGTTGTTTGTCTCCGCTCTGCACCAGAACGTTTTACCATCCAATAAACAAGCACCTAATTAGTTTACGAAAGTGGTCATAGTTGAAGTGACAAAAAGTCCCGGGGGGCTACGCCGCATAATTAGAACAAGGATACCCATTAGGACCCCCCCAAAAAAGTCAGACTGTCTGTGGGCGTAAAATTCTCAGAAACGGGAACTAATAGTTCTGTCTGACTTTGATTGATTGACTGTAATTATGCACCACATTACCGTGAGTGCTTGTTTGTGGGTGGCTTCGCGTGTGTATTAGTTAGCAGTGTTAATTGTTTTGTGTGTTATATGTAAATACAAGTGTGAATTGAATTCTTGTTTTCTAGGAAAAATATTATCATTATGTAAATAGTTATATCAGCAGGGTCAGGAATTAATGGAGACTGGGGAAAGTGCCATCAAGGGTAACAACACATGACTGATTAAATTGATCAGAAGAAACATTTATAACGATACAAATCATTTCTATTTTAAATATTTGCTGTGTTTTTGAACAAAGAATCCTGAAAATAATCTTTCACGGTTTCCACAAAAATATTAAGCAACAGTTATAATAATGAGAAATGTTTCTTGAGCACCAAATCAGCAAATTAGTCTGATTTCTGAAGAATCGTGCGACACTGAAGACTGGAGTAATGATGCAAAAAAAATTCAGCTTTCCCATCACAGTTATAAATTACATTTTCTAATTATATATATATAAAAAAAAAGCATTTAAAAATGGTAATTATTCACAATATTGCTGTTTTTACTGAATTTGTGATCAAATAAATGCAGCCTTGGTTAGCAAAATAGACTTCTTTTAAACCATCAAACAATGTTACCAACTCCAAACTTGTAAATGGTAGTGCATATTTTGTATATTTTTTATAAAAATGAACACACAAGATACAATGTATGTGATACTTATCTGCACCTCCAGGTGGCCGATATTGCATAAACTCAGTTCCGTGGGTCTTTGCTCGCGTCCTCTCCTGTTTTAGCTCTCACTGGGGATCATTTGATTGGACACTGTCCTAATTCTATCTGGCACTTGTCTTAGGAGCCTGCCCTTGATTCAAGGCCAGTGACACACGCTGCAGTGCAGAACCATTAACTAAAGGCATTTCCTTTGACCACATATAACTTTGTATGCATTCTGAAAGTCCCTATCAATTGCCTGAGAAATATTTAATTGCCTTGGCAGGTGTGTGTTATTTGACACCCAAACGCATTGTACTTCAGAAACCAATGCCTTTCAAACAAACATCAGCCAGAAATGTCAAACGTTAAATGTTGTTTTCCTCGGCAGGTAATGAGTGGTTACTGGAAGGGCGAGCTGTGACGGGGAGCATCGGTGATCTCTCTGAACCCATCTCGATCGTCTCATCCATCCCAGCGACCCCCGCGTCCCCAGACCCAACGCTGAGGCTCGACGCCTGGGTCTACTACTGCCTTTCTAAGGGCGGGACTTGCATGATGAAGGCAGTGTCCTTCAGACAACCTCTTCTGATCGGTTCCACGTCCCAGGAACGTTCTGTTGCTGTGACGCTCAAGCATGCCTTTTAAAACAGGCGTGTACATGGTTCTTTGGGCATATTTAAAGGGATAATTCAACCAAAAATGAAAATATTGTCATTTACTCACCCTCGTGCCATTCCAAACCTCCATGACTTTATTTCCTCCTTCTGTGGAACACAATTTTTTATTTTTTTTATGTCTACACATTAAAAGTCAATGGGGTCCAATGGGGTTGTTTTGGACCCCATTGACATTCATATTATGGACTAAAACTGTTTTTCCACTCTCTGTTCTTCTTCGGTGTTCTGCAAAAGAAAGACAGAACGACATGAGGGTGAGTGAATGATTTTTAGGTGAATATCCCATTAACATTCTAATCACTTCCTGTGGCTAACACGTACTGTAGTAATCAGACCTCACACAGGCTTGTCATCACGCTAATGATGGATCGCAAGTGCTAATTGCAGAGTCAGGATCTGACTGTTAAATCTTGACAAATATTATACAAAGTGCCTCGCTCTCATCGGCAATATATTTAGTGGTTCTGCTAGGGGTGTTTCACATGATTAAGCTTGTGTAATGCCTTTGTTAAATAGCCTGATATCATTATCAGCCATCTTCATTCACTCAGTCACATGCTCTCACACAATAATATTCGAAATTATGCAGTGTAGTGTAAAAATGTAGCCTGTCAGCTGCTCCGACAGCCCTTCATGGTTGGTTTGGCTGATATTATTACTATACCTTTTTTCCCACAGTTTTTTATTATTTTTCTTAGCCGTATGATACTGTAAGGAAGCCTTGTAAATGAGCAGTCAGACTTAATGCAATTTTTATTGGCATTATTTATTATTGTTTACCAGGCTTGCGTGCCTTCACGATGAGCAATACACTTTATATGAATGAATTATGTGCGGTGATATTCATTTCAGTGTTCAGTCTTTTGCTAAATGGAATCATGAGGCATTTACATCTACATATTAATGTTTTCTGAAATGATAGCCTCTCAGTGCTGTTAAGCATTAACAATGGAACTGCAATGTATTCGTAAAGCTGGCTGATACATCATAGATCATGTGCTTGCAGATCATGCACTTGGAGAGTGTGAGCGTGAATCAGACCAGGTGATTCTTCTAGACTCTGTTCAGAAATGGCCACTAAAATTGTTCTGTTTCTGTTTTTGCTTGCTTTTCCTGTGGCAGTTCCTGCCCATAAATTATTGAATATAAACTAAATGCATCTTTCTCTCATTTCTGAGGGCAGCTCTTTTATACAACCTCCAAATTCTGCACTTTAACAGATTAATTGGATGCAGTGGTCTAATAAAGTTTATTTTCCCAGCATTTTGTGTTCAGCGTTTTCATATCCTCTTCACTACACGCAAGGACCAATGCATTCATTGTGAATGACAACAGACCATCTGTTCCAGCAGACATGTTTCATGGTACATGTTACACATTTTTCAGTGACACTTTCGAATAAGGTTTGATTTATTAACATAAAGCATTAGGAGTCATGAACTAACACATTTTTTTTAACAAACATTTATTAATCATTTATAAAATATGCTACTGTTCATCGTTAATTCATTTGTTCGGTATCCTTTAATTTAACAAGTAATAGAAAATTAATCTCAAAATGTTTAAAATGTAAAAGTAATGAAAGAATTACTAAATGCTGTAAAACTATATTGTGGGTTAATACACTGCTGTTCACAAGTTGGGGGTTGGTAAGGTGTTTTAATGTTTTTGAGAGTAGTCTCTTTATTTTAATATATATTTAAATATAATTTCTTTCTTGTGATGCCAAAGCTGAATTTTCAGCATCACTACTCCAGTGTTCAGTGTCACGTGATTCTTCAGAAATCTGAATCTAATATACGAAATCTAATACGATGATCTGATTTTTTTTTTTTTTTTTTTTTTTTTTTTTGCAAACCATGTAACATTTTCCAGGATTCTTTGATTAATAGAAACTTCAAAAATACATTATTTATTTATAATAAATATAGTGCAGTAATATGAATTCTGGAAAACGTAATCAGGTTCCAAAAAATTATATAATTGTACGTTTTAAAAATACTCAATCGTGATTGCATGAGTTCACTCACAGTTTTTTGTCAAGCATAACAAATAAAAAGAGTTTTAATCTTTTTTGTTTTATGTTGATTGTTTTTATATCAAATTTTTTATTTATCAAATTAAATTATGGTTTAATTATTACCTTTTCATTAACTTCTGAAACCCTGCCTGCAGTTCCTTCACAAACCCCAGTTTGGGAAACCCTGATGTAATGTTTAATGTACTTCACGTTGTTGATGACATTTTCAAAAACAAATTCTCTTTGCATTTTTATATCACTATAGTAAAATATTATTCAAATCTATGTGATAAACTAGATAAGGCTAAAAGTAAAGACAAATGTAATTTGTATTCAGTGACTACACTTTGTACACAGTACTGAGTGTACTTAATTCAGCCTTAAAGTGTTAATATTTCAGTAATGGTCCACACGCATACACCTTATAACCATGTGCTCCATTCACTCTAGTGTTTGGCTGTCTAAAACCAGTATTGCCACTGTAACCGGTCTGCAACTGACCGCTGTTACGTTACTGTCTCTGCGTTGTGTAATAGAAGGACCAGGACACTGTTACTGCGGTTCACCAGACCAGGGATGTTTATTAACAGTCGCTCACGCCCAACATGGACTTATCACCATCTGTGGATCAACATCAATAAAGATGACAAACTGCTTGTGAAGATCTCATCATTACATCACCTCTCTCCACCGCATGCAATGCAAACTCCATTAACAATCAAAAATAATACACATAACATTGAAAGATGTGAAATACCTGTGGATCAACATCAATAAAGATGACAAACTGCTTGTGAAGATCTCATCATTACATCACCTATATGATACAACACTAGTTTAGTTGATTAATGATTCAAAGCCCTGTTAATGCATATCATACCGCCCACACAATATATCTTCACATTATTGATCCACTCACACATATAACATGCAATAAAACACAATACACAGTCTCTGTACTGTTCACAAAGGGATATCAACTCAATTAACATACTTTACAAACTTAATTCGCTCATAGATTGAAGAGCACTGAAAAACGCTTACCTCTCTCCACCGCATGCAATGCAAACTGAAGAGAGGCGCGCGCACACTTCAAAATGGCACCACAACAGCGGCAGAAGAAAATATCAAAATAAAAGTCTCTGGAGAATAAATAGCAAAAATCAACATATATTGCTCAGAGAAAAACGGAAATAAATCAGTAATAAAATAATAAGGATTTTAGTGAAAAAGCAACAATACATTAAACTTGTATTGTACTTATAACTCGTTACATTCACCCCTTCCGGATTTCACTTAAATCCATACTGAATGATCCAAATAAAATAACAACTGGTACAGGTCTGCAATGAAACAGTCATTAGTTCAACTTGTGAGTTACCCACTAATAGGTCAAGAAAAATCTCAGAGTGATCAAATCTAAGATTATCTTGGAACACTACGGTGCCTTGTACACCATAATATAACCTGACCCTTGTGTTTTACATTTGAAATCAAAATGTCTTCACATCATACAAAATCAAAACACATTAGAATACTCTTCAAAACAAAGAAAGGAATGACCCAGTTCTCTTTTTCAGATTACTTCCTACCCCTTGAAGATAAAAGGGTTTCTGAACCATTGACTCAATTAATCTGTTCACTTTCTTAACGACTCTACCTGCCCGTGTCCTAACACCCTGAACGTCAGTGACTGGAACTTGGGTATCAGTGTCAGTTTGAGAGTCAATAAGAACTTGGGCTTGTATGTCTGTGTCACAGTCAATGTTGACATCAAGAGATGATGGGCTGGATTGAACTCTACTCTGAGGGAGATCTCTGCTACCACTCTCTTCAATTTGTGACTGGTCACTGGACTCTTTTCCTTTCAAACTGAAATGGTCTGTTCCCACAGCTTCCTCATCATCAGAATCGGGAACTACAGGACTTTCAGAGTCTACGTTCACCCATCTTCTGGTTCTCTCCTCCAGATCTGTTGGTTCGAAGTCGTCCGCACAGGACTCACTTCTGTCGCTACGTGACTCACACTCTGAATCTTCCGCAGAGAGCAGAATGCTTTCCTCCTCATCAGGCGATTCAACAGGTAGGAAACTAATGTCTAGAAGCAGGTTCCGGTGCACAATCTTCACATTTCCATTCCCATCTTCTAGCTTGTAAATGTGCTTCTGCAGGTTCCTGTCTATTACAGTGTACACGACAGGGTCCCATTTATCCGCTAGTTTCCTCTTGCCTCTTTCTCCTTTATTCGCCACCAACACACGGTCCCCAACATTGAGACATGTCCCTCTGACTTTTTTGTTGTAACCTTTTGCCTGTTTCCTCTGCTCTTTTTCAGAATGTTGCTGCGCAATCTCAGCCGCCTCATGGAGGTATGACAACAACGATTTCAGGTAAGTACCATGATCAACAACCACGGGGTCATGTAGCACCTGTCTGAACATGACATCCACTGGCAGCCTTGGGACACGACCAAACATAAGCTGAAATGGAGCATACCCAGTTGTCTCATGGACTGTAGCGTTGTAGGCAAAAGTCAGCGTTTGTATTTGCTCTGGCCATTTGTGCTTTTCTTTCAGAGGCAGGGTTCGGAGCATACTCCCTAAGGTCCGATTAAACCTCTCTACTCCTCCGTTTCCCATGGGGTGGTACGAAGTGGTGTGAGATTTGGCAACTCCTGATAGTTTCAACAACTCTCTTATAAGGGCACTCTCGAAGTTGGCTCCTTGGTCTGTGTGGATGCGGCTCGGGAATCCGTACACACAGAATACGCGATCCCACAGCTTCCTTGCGACTTGTTTTGCAGACTGATTTGCGCAAGGGAAGGCATGAGCCAACTTCGTGAAATGGTCCGTCACAACGAGCACATCCACAGAGCGTTTTTTCCCATCCTCCGCAGACCAGAAGTCCAGGCATACCAGCTCCATGGGCATAGAGGTCTTAATACTTTCAAGAGGGGCCCGCGCAGATGGTTCGGGAGCCTTGGCTAGGATGCATCTTTGACAGCACTTGATGTATTCACACACATCGTTTCCCATTCCTGGCCAGAAGAAACGTTGGCGGGCTAGATGAATGGTTCTGGCTTGGCCCTGATGACCCGCAAGATCATGTACACCCTTTAAAGCCTGCCCCTTGAGGCTAGAAGGTAAGACCAACTGATACCGCTTCTGTTTACTGTGTGGATCTTGTGTGACTCTGTACATTATTCCATCCTTGAGTTTTAATTTGTCCCAATGCCTGAGAAGAGATAGGGTTCTGTAACTCATGTTGGCCTTCTCTCGCCTCGATGGTTGACGCTTCGAGTTTACAAAGAATGTCACTCTTGAAATTACTGAATCAGCCTCTTGCATTTCACGAATTTCATCCGCAGGGATCGTAGGAAGGGTGTCAATGCCAGCAGGTATTAAATCTGGGTAAGACTGAATTAGCTGCACAGCTCTTGCTTGAGATGTTTCTTCCCACTGATCATGTAAACTTAAACAGGCTTTGATAGTGGCACTGTCAGAGGGTAAGGCAAGACAGGACTGGAAGCAGATCTGAAGATTCTGAGCTCCTTGACGAAAGGCATCTCGAACTCCATCTCCATCAACTGCTTCAGCCTCCACAAGCAAATCATGATATGGCTCCTTCATTAGCCTGCTGCTCACGGTCTTGACAAAAGGGTCTCTACTTAGAGCATCCGCCACCACGTTTTTCTTCCCAGCTATATGCTTCAGTTCAAAGGTGTAAGCTGCCAGTTTGGACACCCAACGTTGCTCACATGCCGCGAGTTTTGCTTTGGACATGATGTACGTGAGCGGATTGTTGTCTGTCCATACGGTGAATGTCTGACCTTTCAACCAATGGCTAAACTTCTCGCACACGCTCCATTTGAGTGCCAGAAACTCGAGCTTATGAACTGGATAGTTCCTCTGTGATTTGCTCAGAGTCTTGCTTGCAAATGCGATTGGACGAGCTCGCTCTTCACCCGCAGGCACTTGGGATAATACAGCCCCCAGTCCGTCCAGTGAGGCATCAATCGCCAAGATCAGAGGCAGAGTAAAGTCAGGGTGGGCTAGAACAGCACTTTGAAGCAGACTCTCTTTAAGACAACATAATGCGCTATCACATTCTGAAGTCCAATCCGTGGGCTTGAGCTTCCTGTAAGTTCCCCTTTGAATGTCTCCCTTGGTGCCTCTTTTCCTCCTCTGCCCACCCGTAAGGGCAAAAAGCGGTTTTGCCAAAGTAGAACATCCAGGAATGAAGTGTTGGTAATATAAGATCATACCAAGAACTGATTTGATCCTCTGCACTGATGGAGTACATTTATCATCTTCCATAAGATCTGCCTTAGTAAGCTTCGAGATGACCTCGACTTTGGCAGGATCTACTGAAACTCCATCCCTGTCGATGATGTGACCCAGGAATTTTACAGAGGATTTCAGTAGATGGCACTTCTTAGGGCTCAGCTTAAGATTGTACTGCCTCAGACGACTGAACACGACCTCCAGTCTTTCCAGCGCTTCCTGCTCATTCGGAGCGAACACCAACAGGTCATCAAGATAACACAACAAGCTGCTGAAGTTTAAGTCTCCGAAGATGCTTACCATCATCCGCATAAAAGAGGCTGGACTGTTGCATAGTCCTTGCGGCATCCTATTATACTCGTGCAGCCCTACAGGAGTCGTGAATGCAGTGTATTTCTTGTCCTCTTCAGCCATGGGGATGTTATAAAACCCTGACGTCAGGTCCATGGTGCTGAAGAGTGTGTTTCCGCCCAGAGCAGCTAAGCAGTCAGCCTGGTGTGGAAGTGGGTGTGCATCCTTTATTGTTCTGGCATTTAACCATCGGAAATCTGTGCATAGCCTCAGACTGCCATCCTTCTTCCACACCAGGACTAACGGAGAAGCATACTCACTCACAGACTTCCTAATTATCCCTTGTTCTTCCATCTGGGACAAAACCTGCCGCAACTTTTGGTAGTGTGCAGGCGGCACTCTACGATAAGGGAGTCTGAATGGACGCTCATCCATTAGTCGTATGCGATGAACAAAACCCTTCACTTCTCCACAGTCCAATGCATGCTTAGAAAACACGTCGTTGTATCTCTCTAGCAACTGCACTAACTTCTCCTCCGTCACTTGGCTGACAGAAACAGACTCAATGTCGAGATCAACGAGGCCAACCGTTTCCAATCTCTGTTTGAAATCAGCTGACAATCTAGGGGACTGCTGACTCTCCTCCGCGGACACTTCAGCTCGACTCAGCCCCTGGAAAAGTTCAAAATCTTCCATGGCAACACATGGGAACACATCTGCTAATTTGCGATTCCTCTTAAGGGTGACTGGCTTATCAGAGAAGTTAGTGACTTTTACAGGAACCCAGCGATCACCCCATAATGGCGTTACCACCCGCCCGACCATAATGTCTCTTGACACAGACCTTGAATTTGTAGGTTCCACTACCACTGTGCTCCCGGGTGACATAGGGGCATTCTTTGGCAGCTTTCCCCAAACAAGATGTTCCTGCCTGGGTAAGAGAGTGACACACTGCTGTAGCTTGATAGTTCCCACCTTGTCTGGCAGCTCTGAACCCCTCCACCGACATGTGTTGGCCATTACATCCAGGAACTGTTCACATCCCGCCAGCGGCTCCACTGTATGATTAGAAACAAGTCTCCAAAAGTCACTGGTACCTTTCATGCGATGCGCAAGGAATTTTATGACATTTGTACCGATGATCAAATCATCCCGCTGGCCGGGTACAACGAGAATAGGCACTAGACAGCTCTCTCCATAAACTTTCAATTGGACCTCATACATGCATTTTGGTTTTGTAACCTTGCCACCACATCCTACTAAGATGACTTCCTCATGAAGTGGTGTAGGTGAAGGCAGTACATTCTCACTTAACATCCTCTTTTCCACTTTGTCACTAAAAGTGCAGGCCATGGAGCCTGTATCAAGCATTCCTTTTATTGAAAACACATCATTAATACTGACTGGTGCATAGAACAAATCGTCGAATGCCTCAACTGCCTGGACATTTTGTGCTATCACCTTAGTCCCAGTGGGAGCCTGTGCGCATGCATTCTCATAAAAGTGGTGAAGATCAACACTCTCTAGGGGTTCTTCACTTATGCTCACGCATCCCCCTTCCAAACGTGAGCGATCTAGTTTAAACCTAATGGACCACGGAATTGTGCTGGACCAGGTCTGGACCTGTCACTTGTACAATCCCTCTTACTGTGTCCAGGCTGAAAGCATGCAAAACACAGATGTTCTCGTCGACAATGTGTTACAGTAGAGTGATCATGAGATTGGCATACTCTACAGAGCTTGCTTTGGGGCTGGCGGGATGGCATTTGGACATTTTGAGAGAGTGCACGATCAAGGAGATTGATCAGAGTTCTCATACAATTGTCATCCTGTACAGTGTGTGCTTTACTGGCTCTGCTGCACTCACCTAGCTCTGAAGAGTCAACATCCTGTTCATCGTCATTGAATGTCTGAACGTGAGCGGTGACATGCCTTGTAGCAGGGTGACGCTTTGGCTTGGCTGACATCTGCTCTTTTAACTCTGTGTGGTACCGGTCAAGCTGTTCTTGGACTTCCTGTGCGGTCCACTTTTCTGGAGCTTTGAGACGGAAAACTGCAGCAAGAGTGGAATCAGGGCAGTATTTCACGAACATCATTGCAGCTTCTTGGCATGGATCTTCCATTCGTCGCCCAAGTCTCTTTAAAGCTTCTTCTGCAAGATCCACTGCTTTGTTCAAACGCACCCAGTACTCGACAGGATCCTCCCCTGCTAATGGAACAGTTCCATAGAAATCAGCCAAAGGCATACATGAGTAATTAACATCGCTAAAATGTTGTTTCAGGATGTCGATGATAACCTTTGGGTTTTCAACTGGGTTCAAAGCTGAATTACAGCGAAGAGTGACTTTGACGACATCTTTAGCTTTGCCCATCAATCTGCTTAGAATCTCTTGATGCTGATCTGCTAATGGTATTCCTCTCTTTCTCAGATATGTGTCTACCAGCTCCTCCCACTCACGCACACCAAGCTTGTCTGATGCATCACCACGGTAGACTGGGGGCTCTTTTGCTTCGCTTTGCATAACCAATCTCACTCCAGTCAAGTTAAGTGAAGGGATGTCTGAGAATGTCTTACTGGTACCTAACCCCTGTGTCTGTGCACCCTTATTCTCTCCTCCACCATAACTAGCCTCTTTTTGAGATGCTAACATGGTTTGCCCCACTTGTTGAGCAATATGTGCTATCAAACCTTGCCAATTTGGATCTGCTATGTCTGGAACAGCTAAGGGTACAGTATCATGATCAGTCACACGTGTGGAGCTTAACACAGGAGGTGTTCTGTTCACATTACGCTGTCTTACAATTGGGGTTTCACTAAGAAATCTTCCCCTCCCAAGACCTAATCCCGTAATTGTCTCATAAGCATCAACTTCATCATCTTTTAAACTAAATGCCATGTTTACACTTTAAGATTAATTTTCAAACAGAATAAGCAATTGAAAAATATCAGAAAACGTGAGAAAAATAAATCACTTAAATGGGAAAATGCATAATTTGGTTTAAGAAATATCAAATGTCCGTTTGTATTCTCACAGTTCTTTTATCAACAAAACTGAACCTCAATGCAGCGTCCCTCGGCGACCCAACTGACGTTGATCCTGAAGCAAATCTTCTGATCCGGGTCACGGCACCAATGTAACCGGTCTGCAACTGACCGCTGTTACGTTACTGTCTCTGCGTTGTGTAATAGAAGGACCAGGACACTGTTACTGCGGTTCACCAGACCAGGGATGTTTATTAACAGTCGCTCACGCCCAACATGGACTTATCACCATCTGTGGATCAACATCAATAAAGATGACAAACTGCTTGTGAAGATCTCATCATTACATCACCTCTCTCCACCGCATGCAATGCAAACTCCATTAACAATCAAAAATAATACACATAACATTGAAAGATGTGAAATACCTGTGGATCAACATCAATAAAGATGACAAACTGCTTGTGAAGATCTCATCATTACATCACCTATATGATACAACACTAGTTTAGTTGATTAATGATTCAAAGCCCTGTTAATGCATATCATACGGCCCACACAATATATCTTCACATTATTGATCCACTCACACATATAACATGCAATAAAACACAATACACAGTCTCTGTACTGTTCACAAAGGGATATCAACTCAATTAACATACTTTACAAACTTAATTCGCTCATAGATTGAAGAGCACTGAAAAACGCTTACCTCTCTCCACCGCATGCAATGCAAACTGAAGAGAGGCGCGCGCACACTTCAAAATGGCACCACAACAGCGGCAGAAGAAAATATCAAAATAAAAGTCTCTGGAGAATAAATAGCAAAAATCAACATATATTGCTCAGAGAAAAACGGAAATAAATCAGTAATAAAATAATAAGGATTTTAGTGAAAAAGCAACAATACATTAAACTTGTATTGTACTTATAACTCGTTACACCACCATGCTCCATTTCCTTGGCTTAATGTTCTCAGCAATTACAAATAAAGCTGAGCTGTGAAAATATATGCTTTGTGCTGTTGAATGTGATCCCCGTAATCTCTCAGCAAACACTGAACCCTATCAAAATGTTCATTCCCACTCACAAGAATCCCCCAGAGAAGCTGCAGTGCCCATTACGACGCAACAGGCTAATATTTAACCAGAAAGCACATTACGAATCAGAGCCCGAGTCCATACGCAGGATTAACAGAAGCGTAAATAAGAAATAGAACATTAGAATTGAACAGGCAGTCAATCAGACAGCTGCTTTTTGACACATGCCTTCATCACAACAGCTCCCAGCAGCAGTGAAAGAGCATTTGCACACTTGAGATGATTACACACATGCAAATACTGTATCAATGTAAGAATTTATGTTTTGTTTTTTTAAAGACATTCTTCACAAAGTTTTTGGGAGGGAAAAAAAAGCAGCATTCTCATTGCCAAGAGCACTGAAATAATCTGGAGAATGCCATGGGTGATTGAGAGAGGCAACAACATTAACTCAAGGCCTCAGTGTTTAGATCTGGTGATACTGAGTGTTGGTTGATAGAAACGTCAGTCTGTAAAACGCCCATAAGTCTTTCAGGTCCAGTTATGATTCCATGACAGGACTATTAACCCTGGTTGACTCTTGCTTCAG
This sequence comes from Phoxinus phoxinus, assembly GCF_949152265.1. Classification (NCBI taxonomy): domain Eukaryota; kingdom Metazoa; phylum Chordata; class Actinopteri; order Cypriniformes; family Leuciscidae; genus Phoxinus; species Phoxinus phoxinus. Next base: position 10,656,945 of record NC_136896.1, read on the forward strand.
TCATTTTCACGTTTGAAAGCACACCCTAAATGTGGTTAGCTCATGTAAAATCTTACATTTCTCTAGCCGTTCAGTTAGCAACACAATCTCGAAGCGCTGCACTGTACAACGTGAACCGGAGACTGACACAGAAGAGAAGAAATCTTTGAATAAAGTCGTTATTTTAGTTTTTTTGCACACAAAAAGTATTCTCGTCACTTCATAACACTCGCACACACACACACACACAAAGTAGAGCTGAGTAGAGTTGAGACCAGACAAAGGTTTTATCCTCAGTGCAGGTGATAAGGATGCTGGGAAATGTAGATTTTGACTAGATGACTGGACTGTTGAAGATGGAGAGCATATGTGACAAGGTAGGCCTACATAGTGAAGTTAGTAAAAGTGAATAGTGTGTGTAGTGCACTGTAACAAATCTCGATGAATTTTCTTTCTTTTTGGATTTTTAATTGCTCTCAAAAGATATCTTGACCTTGCCCACAATAATGCGTTTTTATTAATGAAAACGAAGCTTTTTGAAAAAGCTCTCCAATGTGAATAAATTTGAAAACGCTGTTTTCGCGTTGTAGTGTGATTGTCAAAACGGAGGTTTTTGAAAACGATGACGCATGTTTAGTCATGTTACACATATTGTACCAATAGATATCCTATTCATGTTTATATTGTTATTGTGCCTGTTATGTGCCATTCACTTCCACACTAAAATATTACTTTTGCACACTCTATCACAGTCCTGCAAAGATGACAGAAAATTCACTCACATTTGCTGTCCTGAGGCAATACATGAGATCAGCGTTTTAGACCAAAAATTATGTAACTGCGCGACCTGGACACATCAGTGAATGGTGAGATTTGATAAACAAATTTATCCTGCCAGAAGAATTGCGCGATAACTTTGTTATTTTATTATTTTTCCATCTGTATCATCTCAGTGAGCTTTTGTGAGTCACGCACATGTGCAGTAAGGTGAATTTAGCGTTTTGCGACGTTCAAGTGTGGATGAGAAACTTTTGGAAAATGCCTGAAAACGCTAGTGTGGACAGAGAGCGTTTTTTAAACGAAAACGCTTTTTCATATGTAGGCTATCTGGATAGACTTTGTCAAATTTAAATACTTGTTGGACAACGTTGGTTTATCAGTTGGATAAACACAGTAATTTGCGTTTAGTTTAATAAAATCAATCAAAAGAATTAGGCCTACACACTTTTTTCAGTGCATGTCATTTGGTAGACAACTTTACATTGACAGAGGGACGACACGTACACCACATAGTAATGCACTACAAATCACCTTTAAATTACATCATAACCACCGAAGATACCCTTAGTTGCGCATGGGAAAGCACCACTCTAGTGTTTAATGTAGTGTAGAGTGTTCATTAACCATGAAAGAAGTGTCAGTATTACTGATGGAGTTTGCTAAATGACATTGAAGAGTGTGTCAATGCGCTGACTGAAGCACATACTTGTGTCATGCTTAGTTCACCCAAAATGAAAGATTCTGTCAGCATTTACTCAACCCTCATGTCATTCCAAACTTCAATGACTTTCTTTTTCCCGTGGAACACAAAAGAAGATCTTTTAAGTAATGTTTTTATCCATACAATGACAGTCAGTGGGGTCCAAAAAAACTGAACCTTTCATTATATGGATAGAAAATACACTGAGACATCTTTTCAAAATGTCTTATGCATGCTCTCACATTAAGGTTAGTTGAACTACCTTATCATGAAAATTCCACCAGATGTTGAGTTAACTGCAATCTAAATGCATCTGCAATGAAGTGGCGGGGGAAATAGCCAAAAGTTAATGGAGCTCTGTCTGTCTGGGGGGAAACGCTACACTTCTAGAGCTCTAACCATTGAATAACGCACCTCGTAGTGAACAAATTGAACTTTCAGCTGCAGTCATGTTTATGTTTGCATACATGAAGCTCATAGAATGAACAACATGTTTTCTGAGGTTAACAGCCTGAGATCAGAATGTGCTGTTTGTCAGATAATGACCCTTTGAACCTTCCATCCATTAGGAAGAGGGGAAGACAGATGCTGTTTTTGATCTGTGATATGTGCCAGGAGTGTGAACGTATGGAAAGCATGAAACATATGGAGTGTGAAGCATATGCACTGTCAGACAGATGTGGAGTAAAATCAAACAGGCTCCCTTCAAGGGTTTATTAATGTCTGGAACCATAGGCTATAAAAGGCGCATAATCCATAATGCAAGATTTAAAGGGTTAATTCTGTCATTTACTCACCCTCATGTCATTCCAAACCCGTAAGACTTTCGTTTATCTTTGAAAAATAAACAAAGACATTTTTAATGAGATCTGGGAGATTTCTTTTCCTCCATTGATAGTCCATGCAACTACTTTGATGCTTTAGAACGTTCATAAAGAGATCATAACGTACTCGGTTACTAACGTAACCTCGGTTCTCTCTAGGAGAGGGAACGAGTACTGCGTCGAATCGACGCTGCGGGAAAGATATTTCTTTGTCGAGATTGAAGCCCAAAAATTAATCCTTAATTTTGTAATATGTAAAACGCTTTTCTGTAGCATACAACCCTAGGCGGAGCAATACAGCTCGCCCATTGGCTGCTCCGCCAGAAAAGCACAGCCTATGCGAGGCCAGTGACGCTGACCAATGAGGGCGCTTCGCGCCCTTCTGCGTCATCTCCCGCCGAAACAGGCGTGGCCTAGGTCTATAAATACCAAGCATAGCTGCTTCCACTCCGATTTTTGTCACAGAAGCGACACATCGTGGGCATGCACGGCATGAGACGCAGTACTCGTTCCCTCTCCTAGAGAGAACCGAGGTTACGTTAGTAACCGAGTACGTTCTCTTACGTAGAGTTCTCTCCTACTGCGTCGAATCGACGCTGCGGGAACCCCTGTAAGACGCCGTGCGTGCTCTTGGACCGACCCAGACACCCGAGGGCGCGCGCACGCGCCCCGGCATGCCAGAGCCTACACCAAGAGTATACAGGGAGAGCGGCTAGGATAGCATCATCCCTTTATAATAGGGCCCCTAGGGGCATAATAACATATATATGTAAATAATAGATATATATGGGGGGGGGGTAAATAGCATGCTCATGGGACACATTGTCGGTGAGTGATGCTTAAACATTAGTGACCTGGGCCGCAGTGCGGGGCAGGAACACTATACCTGGTCTTAGACCGAGAGCAGTTTAGCCTGCAACGCGGGAACCTCTAGGTTATAGAACCTTATAAATGTAGACGGGGAGGCCCAGCCTGCCGCCATACAAATATCATGCAAAGAGATTCCGCTATACCAAGCCCACGACGAGGCCATGCCTCTCGTAGAATGTGCTCTGATGCCCAGGGGGCATTCCAAACCTCTAGATGCGTAGGCTAGCGCAATGGCATCCACTACCCATCGAGATAGGCTCTGTTTCGTCGCAGCACGCCCTTTAGAGCGCCCACTGAACGAAACGAAGAGCTGCTCCGTCTGTCGAAAAACAGCGGAGCGGGACACGTAAGCTCTTAATGCCCTGACCGGGCAAAGAAAGCTATTTCCGTCCTCAGAGGCCGGCAGAGCCGACAGGGAGATGACCTGAGCCCTGAACGGTGTGTTGAGGGACTTAGGTACATACCCGTGCTTCGGTTTCAACACGACTATAGAGTCGTTGGGCCCGAACTCCATACAAGAGGCTCTTACTGAGAGCGCTTGCAGATCCCCCACACGCTTCACTGAAGCGAGAGCCAAAAGAAACATGGTCTTGAGAGACAGATGTTTCATGTCAACTGAGTGAATAGGCTCGAAAGGGGCCCCTTTCATAGCGTTCAACACTGTAGAAAGGTCCCAAACGGGGACTGAGGGAGGCCTTGGAGGATTTAACCTTCTGGCTCCTCTAAGGAAACGTACCACCAGGTCGTTTCTGCCCAGTGCATGGCCAAGCGTCGGATTGACGAACGCTGATATGGCTGCCACATAGACTTTGAGCGTGGATGGGGTCCTACCCTTATCCAACAGCTCCTGCAGGAAGGAGAGAACCTCCGTTTCACCGCACTGAAGAGGTGATAGACCTTGGTCTGAACACCAGTCAGAGAACACCGACCATTTGGAAGCGTAGAGCCGTCTAGTAGACGGGGCCCTAGCCTGCTCGATCGTGTCTAACACTCCTCTTGGGAGTTTAGCGGGTACCCGTTTATGGCCCACACATGAAGGGACCATAGCTCTGGGTGAGGATGCAAAATCGAGCCCCTGGCCTGCGAGAGGAGATCCCTCCTCACCGGGATCGGCCACGGAGCAGTACTCTTGAGCTGCATCAAGACTGGGAACCAGGGTTGATTCGTCCAGTATGGTGCTACAAGAAGCACTGAGCATCCGCTTTTCCTGATTCGCTCGAGCACTTGGGGCAGGAGCGAGACAGGGGGAAAAGCATAGAGCGGACGGCGGGGCCAGACTCTGGCGAGCGCGTTCGTGCTCTTTGAAAAGAATTCCGGGCAGTGAGCGTTTTCCTGGTTTGCAAACAGGTCTATCTCCGCTCTGCCGAACGTTTTCCACAGCAGACGCACTGTCTGTGTGTGTAGGGACCATTCTCCTGTCGGAACATTGTTCCGTGAGAGTCTGTCTGGTCCTACATTCAGGCGACCAGGCACATGGATCGCTCTCAGCGAGCGCAGGTTGTGCTGGGCCCATACCAGTATGCGTTCCGTCAGCCTGTAAAGGTTTCGGGATCTCACGCCACCCTGGCGGTTTATATAGGCTACTACCGACGTGTTGTCCGAACGGACTAGGACGTGGTGTCCTTTTATCCGAGGACAGAAGCGCCTCAGCGCTAAGTCCACTGCCATCATTTCTAGGCAGTTTATGTGCGGTAGTTCGACTCGTTTTGCCCATTGGCCAAAAAACGGTCTGCCTTCGAGCAGTGCTCCCCAGCCTGAGGTGGACGCGTCCGTGGACACCACCTTCAGGCTCGAAGAAGTCCCCAGGCTTACACCTGACCGGTACCAGTCTGACGCTCTCCATGGTGTCAGGGCTGAAACGCATTCCTGATTGACCTTGAGGCGATAACGACCGTGGACCCATGCTCGGCGCGGTACACGCGCTTTTAGCCAGAACTGCAGTGGGCGCATGCGCAGCAGGCCCAACTGTAGAGCTGTCGATGCTGCGGCCATGAGGCCTAGCATTTTCTGAAATCTCTTGAGCGGCACTATGTGGCCGCTGCGGAAGGATTTCGCCATCCGCAGGGAATTTCGCCTGCGTTGTGATGACAGTCGAGCTGTCATAGACAGCGAGTTCAGCTCCAGTCCTAAAAAGGAGATCCTTTGACTGGGAAACAGTGAACTTTTCTCCCAATTGACTCTCAGACCCAAGCACTCGAGGTGATCGAGAATTAGGGTCTTGTGGCGGATGAGTTCTGAAGGTGATTGAGCTAGAATCAGCCAATCGTCCAAATAATTCAGAATTCGAATGCCGCGGAGTCTCAGGGGTGCCAGCGCCGCGTCCATGCACACTGTAAATGTACGAGGTGCTAGAGACAGGCCGAATGGCAGGACTGTGTACTGATATGCCTGGCCCTCGAAGGCGAATCTCAAAAATCGCCTGTGACGTGACGCAATTTGTATGTGAAAATACGCGTCTTTCAGATCTATTGCCATAAACCAGTCTCCTCGGCGAACCTGCGCGAGGATGGCTCTGGTCGTGAGCATTCTGAACTTTCGCTTTGTCAGCGCTTTGTTCAGATGCCTGAGATCTAAAATGGGTCTGAGACCCCCGTCTTTTTTCGGTACCAGAAAATATCTGCTGTACAGACCCCCTTCGCTCTGAGCTTGAGATAAAGGCTCTATGGCCCCTTTGCTCAATAGCTTCGCTATTTCGGCTCGAAGTAGATGTGCTACTTCTGTTTTTACCGTTGTTTCGACTTTCTCCGTGAAACGGGGAGGGCGTCGATGAAACTGTAGCGAATAGCCTCTTTTTATAGTCTCTAGCACCCATTCTGAGACCCCGGGAAGTCTTTCCCATGCATCTGCACGTGTGACTAGGGGTTGAATGTAATCTGGGCCCTGGTCGCGAAATGGCGGCGACACGAGAGCAACCGTGTGCTGTGACATGGACGCCGTGGCGTGTGAGGCGGGGGGCATGTTTAACACAGTATGCATCCCGCGCGCGCTCGGCTCTCTGTGTCGAGAGAGAGCGCGCGGGACGAGTCCCGTAGGGCTCGATATGTTTGTGAATAAACGTGGGCGCTTGGTGGCGGGCACATTTATAACACCGGGGACATTGTGTTTGTGTACTGACTGACCGTTCGTTAGTTTAGTTTTTACAGAAACCGCGGAACGTGCAGTGTGTAGTGGTTGTGGGCACTGGATAGTGGGCACGCTCACTACATGCAAAGCACAATCGGCATGAGCCGATTTTATGTGTGCAAACCCTGTGTTGAACGGGGCTGTGCTTGTGTGAATGAATGGGCACTGGGTGGGCATTGCAGTTACACACATTACACCATCGGCCTTGGCCGGAACACCAGAAATTAAACTCTTTTTTAGATTTATCTGGGTCGCCGTGAAAACGGCGTTTGTGTGCAGGCAAACGGGCTTTACGGCCGGTTTGTTGGCTGCTAAATACACTGGTACAAACACGGAACTTAGGGCTGTACAAGCGAAAATCTTTGGTGGAAGTCCGGCCGCAGCGGGACCCGAACACCGTCTTTTTCCTAGCAGGGCTAGGATGGCGCCGAGGCCTCGGGCTTGAGTGAAATCTTGGGCCGAGGACCACGCGGTGGCGGGCGGCGTCCGGCGGAGCGAGACCGTGGTCTCTCTCGGGCCTGTTGCTGCTGGGCCGGTGCGGCGGGCGCGGGGCGCTGCTGAGTTCGGGCAGGCGGCTGTTTAGGGCGGCCTGTTACGGAACTGGAGCGCTTTGGCAGAAAATGTCTCATGGCCTGCGAAGTTTTCTGTACCTCGGCGAATCGGTCCGCGAAGTCCTTCACGGAGGATCCGAAGAGGCCCGTCGTTGAAATGGGAGCGTCGAGGAACGCAGAGCGCTCCGACTCCGCCATTTCAGAGAGAGTCAGCCACAAATGTCTCTCGGAAACAGTAGCTGAGGCCATAATCCTGCCGATGGCGTGTGCGGCGGACTTTGTAGCGCGAAGAGCTAGGTCTGTGGCGCTACGTAAGTCCGGAACACTGATCGCGCCCGGGCCTTCCTCGTCTAGCTTGCAGAGGAGGTTAGCCTGGTGGATTTGGAGCACCGCCATGGTGTGCAGCGCCGATGCAGCTTGTCCGGCGGCGGAATACACGCGGCCGTTCAGAGCTGACGATGTGCGGCAAGCTTTCGATGGTAGGACTCCCTTAGCCCGCCGTCCAGCAGAGGGTGGGCAAAGGTGAGTCGCTACGGCCTCCTCGACCGGAGGGAGAGCGTGGTAGCCTCTGTCTCGAGCACCGTCCACTACGGAGAATGCTGGCGAGGCAGAAGTACGCACTCTGGCTGAAAAAGGCGCCTTCCACGATTTCGCTACCTCTTCGTGAAGCTCAGGAAGAAATGGTGCGTGTCTGGAGGGGGGCGCAGCGCGGTCTCCAGCGAGGAAGCGGCCATCCAGCCGGTTGAGTGCAGGTTGTTCGGGCGTCGACCACTCGAGGCCGAGGCTCGACACGGCCTGTGTGAGCAGACGCATCAGCTCTGTCTCGATGCTGATCTTCCCTCCTCGACGTTCCGGAACGGCGGGGGAGGGGAGATCCACAGAGCTCGCCCATCCCTCGCTCTCCGAAGCGAGAAGCGAACAGCAGTCGTCATCCCCCTCAGATACAGCTTGCTGGTCGTCCTCCATAACGGACAAAGCGGCGTGCTGCGGCTGTTGTCCGTCGGTGAGCGACTCGAGCGAAACGTTGAGAGGAGCTAGCGGCGGCGGCGGCGGCGAGCTCCTCGTGGAGGGAGGTTCCGGGACCCGCTGAGCGCGGCGCTTCTTACGGCGCGGCGCTACAGGGGGCGGTTGAGCAGCTTCAGCGAAAGATGCCAGGCGAGTCCGCAGAGTCGCGATTGGCATCATGTCGCAGTGATGGCAGCCGCCATCACCGAGAGCGATAGCTGCATGTTCCTCGCCCAAGCAGGAAACACATAGTTCGTGGTGGTCCCCGTCGATGAGCGCGGCTCGGCAGGAGCCGCAGGAAACGCGAGACATCTTAAAAAAGACACTCGTGCTCTTTTGTGAGGAAAAAATGTGTGACGCAGTAGGCGAACACACACACAAAACACACACAAAGACTGAAAGGATATTCCACGCCGGAGAAGCGCAGCAGGGAACGGCGGCTGAAGGCGGCGATGACCAGCGGCTTCAGGTAAGGGCTCGTCCTGCTGAGGTGCTGTGTCAGACGGCTGTGGTGGCTCGAATCCGGTCCAACGATGCGTGTAGCTTCGTGAAGTAAAGAAAATCGGAGTGGAAGCAGCTATGCTTGGTATTTATAGACCTAGGCCACGCCTGTTTCGGCGGGAGATGACGCAGAAGGGCGCGAAGCGCCCTCATTGGTCAGCGTCACTGGCCTCGCATAGGCTGTGCTTTTCTGGCGGAGCAGCCAATGGGCGAGCTGTATTGCTCCGCCTAGGGTTGTATGCTACAGAAAAGCGTTTTACATATTACAAAATTAAGGATTAATTTTTGGGCTTCAATCTCGACAAAGAAATATCTTTCCCGCAGCGTCGATTCGACGCAGTAGGAGAGAACTCTACGTAAGAGAACTGGTTTTAGTCTGAATTTTATGAAGAGACACGATTGCTTTATACACTGAACAGATTTAATTTAGGCTTTTATTCACATATCATATTCATCAACGCACATGGTAAATGGAAGCTCAAGCATAAATAGACAGGGCAAACAAAAGAGTTCACCGTTTTCAACTAAAAATGTACAACTTTTTATGCGTTTTGGGACGGTCATTTAGACGACAACTGCGTTTTGGGTCCCTGAAAACGCACTTTTGAAATCGGGTTTCAAACTGCACGTTTTTGAAAATGGTCTCTGTAAACAACAAAAACGCGAATCTCTGAAAACGATGACGTCATACACATGCGTATTACGTGTCCAATCTATAGACCTTATGCGCCAGAGAAACAAGGGCGCAGCCATCTTTAGAATATTGTCTTTGAACTTCCGTTTTGTGGTCGCTCTGTGTATTTCAATGGGATCGCTGTCCAGGAGTAACTAGCTTTTAAAGTGGATTTAGTTAATGTAAAGATAACGAAAGTTATCATGAGGATTGTAATGTTTAAAGCAGATGTCTTAATAAATGTCAGTAGACCGGGAAGATTTTAAAACGAGCCGTTCATTCATAAATACGCAAGATCGCTGTGAAAATACAGACCGGAAGTCAAAAGACGAGTGCAGCGCTGAAAAGGGGCGGGGCTACATAAGGTTTATAGACAGTGTTTCATCGCCATCTAATGGCCTGGCAGCAGAATACAGCATTTTTAATCGTTTTTGCGGATCCTTGTGAATGGGGATCGTTTTGACAATGGTGTCGTCTGTACAAGGAAAACTCAAAGGAACAACTTTTAACGTTGATGTTCGCTGATCAGTGTTTAGGCTATATGTGAATAAAAGCCTTCACTTTGTTCAATTCATTCTCTCATATCAAATAAAGCGATCGTGTCTCTTCAGAAAATTTGGGCTAAACCGCTCAATTCATATGGGTTAGTTTTACGATCTCTTTATGAACTTTTTGAAGCGTTTGTGGTAGTTGCGTGGACGAATGGAATGGAGGGAAAGAAATCTCTCAGATTTTATTAAAAATATCTTCATTTGTGTTTTGAAGATGAATGAAAGTTTTTGGGGTTTGGAACGACATGAGGGTGAATCAATGATGATATAGGCCTATAGGCTACTTTTGATTTTTGGTTGAACTAACCTTAACCTTGTAAACATTGTAGGGGTATTACTTTTTTGTTTCTTTTCAAAACCACAACAGATTTCTTTCTGAAGGTCAGAAGATGAAAGTCTATTATTTTGGTTCAGGTGTTTGGTTAAATACTATTAATATTCTGAAGACATTCGCCATGACTCAAAAAACGTGCTCTGAGAATTTGAATAAAACGGCATGAAACTAAAGATAATTGGACTGCTGTGAATAGAAAGTTACCTGGGTTTCACTTACATAATTGTCACAGTACTTTACATAAGACTGTGTGGTTTTAATCCTCTCGTTTTGATAATACTGAGAAGAATGTTCATTTTCTATGCGGTATTAGCACTGGGCTTGCATGGGCTGATTTAAATTCAGAATATCTTTTATTAGCTGCACTGTGGTTATGGATTAAGATTAGTTCTGCCATGCAAAAGTCATTACAAGGATTAAATTGGTATAAATTGTGAGTTTGTTGCTTATTTGCTCTATAATGTGCTAGAGTATAAATATAGGAGAAAGATTCTTAAATTATAGAGCATTCTTATTATGTCCAAACCTCTTCAGTTGTATTTTAAACTAGACATTTTTGTTTTGAATCAGTCTGACAAATGCTTCCAACGTATCTTTCATTAAATGAACTGGGCTATTGAATCGACACACTGTGACTCACTTACTGAACCGCAAGTTCCAAGTCAAAGCATCATTTCAATATAGCCATTTTTATTATACCTCACAGTCATGTCTTTGTACATGGTTATACTAATTTTTCAATTTTACCAAAAGCCTTATATAATTGATAAGTAGGACTTTTTAATGTAAAATATAATAAGGAAAATGCTAACTAGGAAAAAACTGTAATACTGTATAGGTCCCATTAGTTCGCGTAATAACATTGAACAATACATGCCAGGATTGATTCATCTTTAATTAACATTAGTTTTTTCATTGTCAGTTCAGATTAGCTAATGCAGTTAACTAATGTTCACAAATGTAAAGAGTTACCAAGAAAACCAGCCTTTTTTCACCACATATTTCTCTCTGAAAAGTAACACGTTTTATTCTAAACCCTTTGAGATGCATCACCTCTGTTTCAAGGTGGTCCTAATACACAAAAGTTTTTGGTGGTACACCTCTAGGTGGGTCCTATGAAAACATTTGGGAACACCAGGCTTAGGATAATGAAGCCCTATTCCTCTCTTTCATTGCTCAGACTGTTCATATGACTATTCGCTTTCTTATTTTAGTCTGAATCATCTATCATGTTTCAGTCATCACCGTTAAACTGCATTACCCACAATTCCAATGCCTGCACGAATGTCTCAGTTTGCACTGGTAAGAATGGGACTTATGCTACATATATTGCATAACACAATAGACATTATTACCTCTGCATCCCGTACAGCGCCAGTAGCCATTCAACTTGAGTAGACTTCCTTTTGCTTGCTTAGAAAGAGTGAGATCATTTTGTTCACAAGAGTCCCAGGACTTAATCTGATAGATCAAACAATTGACAAAAGGGTTGAAAGTGTGGAGGAGCCGGCCCCACGTTATTACACGTTGGCGAAGGTAATATCAAATATCTATTCTTTTTCTATAGAATTAAAAAAGAAAAAGTCAGAGTGCTGTTCTACAGTGCTGGAATGTAGATGAGAACGAGAGAGAAACTGTGTAGCCGCAGCATTAGTCTAATGTGCCTGTCTGTGTCCCGGCTATAAGGAGGTGCAATTATGATCTTATCTACAGTAACAGCTTCCTACTGCTAGAAAAACATCTCTCGCCATGGCTGATTCATTTTCATAAGCAAAGCAAGTGGCCCAGTGTTGGCTCTTTTTATAGCTTGGCTGGTGGTGATTTGTCCAGGAAAGTGCTGGGGCACATGGAACAACTGAATTGAGCATTGTGAAGTTTGCAAACATGCACCAAATCTGTCCAGGGGCCCTGTAATTGCCTAGTGCTGTCAGGTAGTGTTGTTACTACTTTCCAGATGTTTGAGAAGTCGGCACTGATGTTGAAGTAAAAAGTATTTCACTTAAAGTTCTATAGCTTTAGAATCTTGGCATTGCAGTATCAGTCAATGGGTCGCACGTAACACAGCACATGCATGAGTCTTATGCAGTAGAGAAAAGTATATATGCTATTTGTATCATTTTATGGTTACAAATTTAAAAGCTCATGAGTTCAGTCACACGGAGATAAAAGGTTCAGATCATTCAGCAAAAGTATTGTTATTTTTTCTAAAGCCTCAAAGCATTACTGTAGTTTTGTAGCTCATGATGAATAGGTAAATGTAAGATTTTGGATAGAATATACTTCATAAGGCACCAGAATGAGACATTAAAATGTTCAATCATGTGTTTACAGTTACATCAGTCCCAATCTAGTGATTGATTTTAATAGAAAATGTTTAAAAAAAAGAAAAGGTAAACAGTAAAAACAAACTGTAAGTCACCATACTGTGTAAAATACTGGGGGACTTTGAGGGACTTGCAATTTAGAGACGCGGCGCCATTGGCTGTGCAGCCTGTGACGTGACCGTTGTATTTGTCGCTCTGCCTGTTCTTTGAGCGCGCGCGTGTGCGTGTGTGCGCTGGGCTGGAGACCAGAGCGCGGATGGAAGCGCTCCACACAGGACCTGAAGTTCTGAATGAACGCGCTTCATTTCTCCACACCATGGGAGACGGTTTACCGTCTGTAAACTACAGCAATGACTCTAAACGCCCCACGGATAACTTATCAGAACAGTGGCTCGTGGGCATGGGAATCATCATGGGTCTGATAGTATTTATCATTGTAGTGGGGAATATACTGGTTATAGTCGCCATAGCCAGGAATCAGAGGCTCCAGACGCTCACCAATGTTTTCATAGTGTCTCTGGCGTGCGCAGACCTTATCATGGGGTTACTGGTGGTGCCATTTGGCGCAGCCTTGGAGGTCAGAGGATACTGGATGTATGGATCGTTCTTCTGTGAATTCTGGATATCTCTTGATGTACTTTGCGTCACGGCGAGCATCGAGACCCTGTGCGTAATTGCAATAGACAGGTATATCGCCATCATCTCTCCATTTCGCTATCAAAGCCTTTTAACAAAAGCACGAGCCAAGGTGGTGGTGTGTGGAGTGTGGGCTATATCAGCTATTGTGTCATTCCCACCCATCCTAATGCACTGGTCCCGACACAGCGTGGATACATCGTGCTATGACGAACCCGAGTGCTGTGACTTTATCACCAACCGCGAATATGCCATTTCCTCCTCCGTTATATCGTTTTACATCCCTTTAATAGTCATGATATTCGTCTATGCCAGAGTGTATAGAGAAGCCAAACAACAACTGAACAAAATTAACAAATGTGAGGGAAGATTCTACAACAATGGTACTAATAATTGCAAACCTAACCGAAAACGAACCACCAAGATCCTGGCTTTAAAAGAGCAGAAGGCGCTGAAAACGTTGGGAATAATCATGGGAACATTCACTCTCTGCTGGCTGCCGTTCTTCATCGTTAACGTGATGCGGGTGTTTAGCGACAAGGTGGTGAAAAAGGAACTCTTCGTGTTTTTGAACTGGCTGGGGTACGTGAACTCCGCCTTCAACCCCATCATATACTGTCGGAGTCCCGACTTCAGGAAAGCCTTCAAGAGGCTGTTGTGTTGTCCGAGGCAGGCGGACCGCAGGCTGCACGTGAGCTCGTGCGATCTGTCGCGCTGTACCGGGGGCTTTGTGAACTCAATGGAGCAGAGCATGCTCGGGACCTGGTCGGACTGTAACGGCGCGGACAGCCGCGACTGCAGTCTAGAGAGGAACGGAAGGGTGCCCCGTTCAGAGTCTCAGCTGTAAAAGTACATCTGCGATTATAGTCAATATTACACGAGCTGTTTGTAGCCTACTATTGAAAATCAGGTAATTACGGGCGCGCTAAGAGTGTGATATTGCTTGTTCCAGTAAACGTTTCAGACAAAAATTGGTTCGAAAATATTTCCAGAAAAAAAAATCAAAGCTTTGAAGTCACCATGAAATAAAAATGGACAATTCTTATTTTTATGGAATAGCCTATTGCAGTCTATTTACTATGATGTATCCGTGCACATATTATTTTCAATTCATGTGCCCTCTAATCTTTAATCAAAATATCTTCTCTTGCAACAAAATCTCTTCACCGATGACGTGTTTGCTGGCGTGAGGGCGGGACAACCTGTCACTCACACGAGATCACAGCAAGCAAACCAAATTGATCCAACGACCCAATCAACTCTGATTGACAAAATCAAGTCCCGACCTACATTTTTATTCTCATTCAAGATTTCACTTCATCCACTTCACAACAGGAAAACTAACATTAATGCCAACTTTACATTTTCACCAAGCAACGCACAAACTAAAGGGTGGAGCAGAGCGAGAGATTCCCCTTCCTCCACTCAACTCGTTCTGTAATATATCCGCTCCACTCCGGGGTTTTTTCCTGTGCCGAGTGAACGTGGATCAAGAGAAAATGCGCACTCACTCCATTTCCACTCCGACCGGCTCCTCCATGAACACGGGTAAGCGGAGTGATCTAGGCTAAACAGTGAAAAGTCCCAGTGCTGTTATCGGCACTTTAAAAAAAAAATCTAATTCAGGGACCGGAAATAATTGTTAGGCTATAAGATATAGACGAAATTTAGCTGTGTTCAAAAACAAAACAATAATTAACCTATTTAGTCCCATTTCCCCAAGCTAAATTTAGCACATGTATTTGGAGAGCCCACTGAAGCAGATTGTATGTCCTTTCTGAAAAAGGTGAAAGTGAAAAGGTGTATTGTTTCTGACACAGTTGTAACCAGTGGGAAACTTTGCTCAGTTTGTCAATAAGACCAAAAAAAGAAGTTGCAAACAATTAAGCAGTGTAATTTTATAACTTTGCTATGTGGAAAAAATAATTGAAACTCCAAGAATACATGGATATTTCTATTTCTTTGCTTTATTTATTGTAACAATACCTTAAAAATCTACAATTTTCCCTTGTGAATCAATCAGTTAGGCCTGTTCAAAAGCAGTTTCTCACTGGTCACAAATGTGATCACTGACATGTTTACATAGTTTTTTTCTTCTTATTCCAATTAAGTAATGATATCAATTAAATATTTTATACAATTTGCAGGGGGGCAAAATTTAATTAAACAGTTCATGTGACTGTTTAAACCAGCTGATTAAAAATGATCACATTAAATAGTGACATTAAATCGAGACAGTCTGCACTTTCATTTTCTATTGAGAATTATTTGGAACACACACACACACACACACACAATCTTTTTAGACCCTTCGTTCAAACTCAAAACAAAATAATGCAAGTCACATGATAATGTGGGATTAAATGGGTTAAAACATTTTCCAAACACCGTTCAAAATTCAAGCTGAAATCTTTTCAAATACAAACTGTGCAGTATTTTGCAGTGAATACATACAGCAGTGATGTTTTGTTTAGCTCTGAAATGGAGTGGTGAAACAGTGTTTTTCATTCTTCGTAGCAATGTTAGGCATTGAGCCTTTACATTGTTTATTGGAATGTTTTATTCACGAATGTGTGATATTAAACCTTGTTTTACCTCATACCTGTATAATGTGCAAATTGTACGAGGAAGTTGTTTATATTAAACAAATTGTCAAAATGTACAGTATTTATTTGATGCATTGTACAGCATATATTAAAAAAGCGTGGCAATGTGATACAATAATGTTAAATATGATTTACATGCACCTTATTTGTGTCAAATGTGAGCTAATGAGCTTCTTGCATTTTCCATTCTTTTAAAATTTCTACCGTACCAGTTATATATGTTACTCATTATCTGTAAAGATGCGCACACATGTTTTGTTATGAATATATTTCCCCAACTTCACATTTTTACAGAAATAATTTATGTACTAGTGCCTCATGTGAAGTATTGTACAGGATTTATCATGTTGACGTCAAGTTGGCTAGCGTGCAATAAAATGTGATATTGTAAAAAGGCACAATGCTTTTGTAATCACTTTATAATTTGATGGGATTTCTGAAATCTGTTGGGATTTCAGAATGTTGTTTGTTTATTTATTTGTTTTTCAAGGCAAAATGTTTTCAGGCATGCTTGTACTGAAATTAGTTATTCAGTTATATGTCAGGAGATCTTTAACTATTTTACACAGTTGAGATTTACATCTCAATTATGAGTTACCCTAGTTGATTGAAAGTATAAAAAAACAAAAACCCAGTCTGTTTCAACATTGCTAATATCTACCAAAGGCCTCCAATTAGAGCTTGCCTTAAATATTTATGTGCTGACCTCATTTAGTTTGCAGCACTTGCGTCACTGTTGGGTTTTCCACCATCTCAGACTGCATTGGACTGTAAAAATAACACAACACAACGTAATTTCATGTCACACGTGCAAACAGAACACTCTTAGAAGCAAAGGTTCTATATAGAACCCCAATTAACCTTTTTGTCCCCAATAGTGTGTAGGGGTGTGTGTCCCTTGGTTCTTAAGATTCACATCATAATGTGAACACAAAGCATTATGAAATTCTCCTAATGGAATCATTTTCCACATCAATGAAATGTTATGGAAATTCAAACTTTCTGCAGTTGAACTTCCCGTAATCAACTTTCACGAATCAACTGCATGCAAATAAAACAGCAATATAGGCGAATTTGTTGTAAGTGAAATCTTTTTTTTTTGTTGCATTATGGACAATATGATGCAATAATGTGGTAAATTTTCAGTATATTGATTAGTGTGATTTATTGGCTTCCTTTCTGGTCGTGTATTGTTCTAATGATATATTAAATTATATTTAAATGTTTATTGTGATGTTGACTGAATAATAAAAAGCAGTTCATGGCCTTGTTTGGCTGCTTATCATTTCATTCCGTCTAGAAAAAATCGGACATAAACGGATGCCAAGTGCATTGTGCTTTGAAAAACAAGCTTTTAAGGAATACATTTGATTTGAGCTCACAGCTGTGTGCTGTTAATTTCAAGAGGTTGGATGGTTTAAAATGCATTACAGCTCGGAGCAGTGTCCCCAGAGCCCTCTCACATCTACAACTGCCTCAGGGTCGCTGAATGCAATATGTCCACATCGCTTCGGCTAACGAACCTTATTTAAATGTGATTACCTGTGCTAATACAATAGCGCAAGCGTTTCACAACAACAACACTGCCCGCATCATGAATATGCTCTTGGCTGCATGTCACCTTGTTATTAAAAACAATTTGTTTGGCAGGAATTTGTATCCGGACAGACGTGACAGATGAGGGCCCTTGTGTTGAAACAAATGGTGCACATGTGATTGCCTTTGGTTTCTTTATCAGCGTCGAATCTCTTTCATTAATCAGAAAGCTTATTCATTCTGTACCTGATGACTCTGACGTAACGACTGCTTTTATTTGCTTGGAGGCTCATATGATGCTGTGCTCAAATCAGGAGAGTTGCACTGAACCCTAAGTAGAAAAGATTAGCTCACTGTGGTCAGTGAATGGTACATTTGCTTACTTCAAAAACGTTAAGTGTCTATTAATAGCAGCTGGTGGGCAAGTTCAAAACGTTTTCTGAGCTTTGACTGCCATTACACATCTTTAGTTCACGTAAGGGCCACTTGGTCTGCGGCAACAATCTTTGAACACGTTGTTTTATGTCAGCCAATGGCTGCCATTAGCACATCGTGGAGATAAAACGCTCTCATGTTTTTCCCTTACATGTTGGCCAACAGCTCACACGGTTAATAGTAATACGTTACTGGCTTATGAGGTGTTGAGAGAACGGCATCCACTTATATATACCTGTGCATGCCTGGCTGCCTTCCATGCATTCCAGTGTTGTAGCCTAGTTTCCATTCAACAGCTTGTCTGAAGGGCGCTTTTGGACCATTATATCCACGCTCACACATACTGAACTTTTGAGGGTGTGATAAAAGTTATGATAATCTTGTTTATGTTCGAGATGAGATTTATCACGCAGTGCTAATCTCGTTCTGCTAATCTGAATTACTGGAAGTGTTTGTTAGCAGAAGAAAATGTGCATCATGACAGCAACGATTTCACTTAAAACATATGCTACTGTCATACAGTTATACAAAATATAACTGATTAAAAATATCCCATTCATCAGGAATAGCCCGTTTTAGCTATCCTGGCTCCGCCCTACGTACTTCCGCTCAGTTTTCATTTTCCTTCAGTATGTCTGCATGGGGATTGTGGTATATTCTTGCGTTTTCACTGGTCAATTTTTTACCGGTCCAATCAGCGAACAGAGGGAGTGGCTGAGAACGATGACGTTGAGGTTGTGTGCTATAGTTTGAGTCGCCATACGTCACGACCAAATTTTAGCGATTGGTTATGGCTTATGGCAGATCCGTGGCTCTGGGCAGATCCAATAGTTTTAAACTTCAACAGAGCACCTGCCTTCAAGGAAGTTAACGCTTGTCAATGGAGAGAGGCCAGACTCTCTGTACAAATGAAATGTACGAGAGTCTGGTAGAACCAGACTACGTTTTAGCTGCAAGAACTGAAAAGTGAACACCGTAAACTGCCACTGTAAAAAAAAAAGTAGCTACCTTAAATTTTTAAGTACAATCAACTTGGATGTTTAAGTAATTTCAACTTAAATTACATTAAACTGACTTAAAAAAAGAGTTGAATCCTGTATAAATTATAAAAAATTACTTGAAAATATATGAATATATTCTTCTGTGATATAAAATACATTAGAAATACCCTGTTGTGATTTTTTAAAAAGCTTTTACTTGTAAACTTTGCTTGCAAGTGGCTATGGGACTACAGAGCCTATAGCTGACATCGAACGTCATCAGCCGAACAGGAAAACTCATCTAGCACACTCCCTTGCTTTCACAGCCTCCATGTGTTTATAATCGTGGTCATGCAAATAATTTTTTATTCTATTAAATGCTTGAATGAACAGTAACAACAAGAAGTGTTCGTGCAAATTATTATAACACGCAAGCGATGGTGTCGGACCGCAGTGTATTCAGATGTTCAGATGAGCTTTTGAGTTCTGCCGGTTTTATTTATGCAGATTTATTTATTTATTAAAATGAATAAAATCTGTGTTCATTTGGTAAGATTATAATAATGGACAAAATGTGCATTTGTTGGACACAAACCTTATTTTCTGAAATGATCCAAAACCAATTGTCCTACTGGGTTTTTGTCGGGAGTACCAGGCCACTCTCAACCTTTCTTTTTTTTATTCAAGAATTTTTACAATGCAAACAAGCATCTCTTAGAAATCTAGAACGTTTCCAAAAATGTATATATATTAAACAAGTAAAATCATTCTTGCTCAATCACAAATGGAAAGAACAAAAAATTGAAAATTAAAACTTTGCCACAAGGATAAGGAAGTTAACAGTAGATTCTAAAGATTTGTTTGGGTTTTCAAAAAGACAAATGACATCCTTAATGCATAGATTATAGTTAATATTATCTTATTAAAATTGAAGAGAAAAACATATGACAGATGTCTTCAATTTCATTCTTACAGAAGGTGCATACATCAGCTAAATCACAGTATTTGGACAAAAGTGTGTTGATGGTATATATTATGTAGAATTTTAAAATGCACTTCTCTTCCTCTCATTCCTGCACCACATGCTCTTTTAGTAAAAAATAACTACAGCTATAATAATAACAACAATTATATAAAAATGGTAGCCTAGTTTACCCATTCAAATATTATTCCAGGAGTTGTTTTTGTTAAACGTTGATATGTTTAAATTACAGTTTTTCTAGGCTATAAATTCAATTGTCACAACTGTTTGCTGGAACATCAGAACTCTGTTGTATGTCTGCAAAATGTAGGAACTCGCCCAAAACATTGAATTCATGCTTCAAAACATATTGTGTCAGTAAATTGGCAAATGGCACCTTTCCTACTTGTTTTGTTGACTGACTGCTTTCTATAATATACAAGAATGTCAGTTCTGTCTATGCTTGCATATCACACTGAGCTTTTTAGATACAGATTTCAACAGTAGGGGAAAAAAAATTCTAGGAAAAGTCAATACTGATTGTAAATGAATGTATTAATTTCAACAGTAGGACAAAATATAGGAAAAGTCAATACTGAATGTAAATGAATGTATTTCAGCACATTTATTTTTGTAGAAATGTGTTGTAAACTGAACATTCTTGTTTATTTTGACACATTCTTATACATCCACGACAAGCGACTGTGAATTTTCAGTTTACACTTAACACATTTCTACAAAAACACACTGATGTTGCTGTTTAGGGATTTAGATGTTCATCCGTGTTCAAAAATGGTAGTGATTGTGATGGGGCAAACTCCATATACTGTATACTTCCAAACTTGACTGGTAAGATTGTGGTTCATAGCCTATTTCATTACAATGGCAGGCCATTTGACAAATAGCAGACATTCAATGTTATAGGTATTTACTGTATGGATATGAATATGCATGTCCAACCAATTTTGAATGGATAATTTTGCATGTGAAGGTTCACACATGAAAGAATGTTTAGAAGTTGTGAAGAGTTTGACAATTTCACTGAGGAGTGTCAATTTATTTTTATTTTTTAATGAGAAGTAACTCATCGGTTTTGATCAACAAGCCATGTGCATTTAGGTATTGTGCAAATTGTAGACAATTGTACATACTCTTTTTGCACACGTGCCAAAACACATGCAACTTGCTTAATAAGAAATTTAAAATATGATGTGAACAAACTTACTGTTCAGAAATATGAACATTGTTTTGAGAAAAAAAAAATCTAATTTAAGAATTGAGCCAAAGCGATTGAGAAAAACTAATATGTAAAATGTTTGAAATTTACTTTTTTAACAAAAAAAATGTTGTTGTTGACTAAAATTAGATGCAGTTCAAAATGGCGTGACATGAAGAAACATTTACTATATTAAAGACATTTTCGGCAAAAGACAAAAACTAAGAAATGAGTAAGAAATGCACAATGCTCTGAATTAGTCATTGTGAAACATGATGTGTTAAGTTGGACAAGTACTATTTTCCTGTGTTGTGCTTTTTATCTTCAAAAAGATAAAGATCTTTTTTTTTTACAAGTTTATTCAATTTCTACTTTCTAAAAAGAAGAATTTGAATCTAATTATAATTGTGTATAGATATATTTGCAATAGATGTGGCTAGACAATCACACATTCCTCCTGTTACTCACGACAAGACCTCCCAGTTAGTCAAAAGCATTGACTGAGGCTTATGAATTCTCTGGAGGTCTACAAGGTTGATATGAGTGTCGGAGCACGTTATCTTGAAGTGCTAAAAATAAGTGCTGAGCGGAGTTTACGCAATGGCTCTTTGCCATGTACAGGATGTTTCAACCTGCCATCTCTCGTCACATTCAGCAAACTCTGAAATGCCACACAGGTGAGATGAATTTAAAACAAGCAGGGTGCAAGTGTCCATTATTTAAATAAAAAAAAGGAAAGAGATGTTGTGTTTCAACAGTTTTGAAAGTTGTAGAAAACATGTAGGATGGTTCTTCAGCTGGCAAAAACTTTTGTGCATTTCATATGTAGACAGAGCTTCTGTTTGATAAACACATTCAGCCATTTCTGTAAATATGTCTATAAATAGTGCAGGCCGAAGCTAACAGGAAATGCACCACCTAAATTACTTTTCAAAAGTGTGTTTCCAGTACTGAATGTCCTGTGACAGTTTGCCTAAAAACATCAGTTTCTTGTGGGAGATGCAAAGCATTCGAACAAGTAGTTTATATATTATTATGATTACTTGTAATAAAATTCTAAGAGCTTTCCTTTATATGTTGACCTGCTCAATATCAGCACTCTGTGTTGTTGATGTGTGAGGATCAATAAGTCAAGGCCCAGTACACAGAAACGTTTGGTTTTGAACATCAACTGCTACTGCTATTGTTACATACATACTGTTACATAATAATTACATAATGCAGGGGGGACACGTGGTTTATTGTGCACTCTCACACACACACACTAAATTAGTGACCAGTGACCCGGCCATAAGTCACCTTGTAAGTCAGTAAGAAGGGGCAGAAGCTCTGATAGGGAAAATGCAAGACTAAATGGAGTAATAAAACGCAACTGACCATTTAATCTTGAATAGTTATAGTAGTAAAAATAAATAGGCTTATTATAGGGAGGAGAAGAAAAAAAAAGTCCAAGAACTTTTAGGAAATTTTGTTTAAAAGAAAAAAGAATCTATTAATTATATAAAATACATATCTACTACAAATGATATATATATATATATATATATATATATATATATACAGTATACAAATTTGTATATATATAAATATACACACACACACGTGTCTCTGTGTGTGTGTGAGTAATATATACCGTATACACACACACACACACCAAAAAATAGATAGTTTTAATCAATCTTGCATTCAAATATGGAAATTAATGACTTGATTATGAATTTTTCATTTTAATCCCCTTTAAACGCCATATATACAGAAGACTCCAGAAGTTTAAAAACATTGGACCATTGTACAATATATCTACAAGTTTATAATCACAGTTTCACTCACTATACAATCAAGCAGAGCACAGGTTACAGACCATAAACAGAATCAACACGTCATTTTTTTTTCTTTTTCTCATCAGTTTCAATTCACCATTCACAAACATACATTCTTCAAGAGATCTTTCTTCTATTTTGAGACATTAAATAAATTATGAATGTAAAGTACACTGATAAATTATCAACAGATTAGTGAGTCTTCATTTCGCCATTAAGGGCTGTGTGTAAATGCTTCTTTTTCTGCTAGCATTGCATAATTTCCTTCATCCTGTGTTTTCCGGAATGTGCGCAATGTGTTTGGGATTTGGGAGTACTGAAAGCTACAACACAGGCTCTCAAGTTGGAACAGCTGATATGACCTTGTCAAGCTTATATCGCAGTGTGTCATGTTATTATAAACCCTTTATCACAGTGTATGGCATGATTTTTCTTTCAATAGCGACTCAAGCGGGAGAAAACCCAGTGAGAATGGCACTAAAATGGTTGGTAAACAGGCTGAGATCTGCCAATCAATGCATGTCTGTCTTTTACAAGCTCTAAAGGTGAAAGTGGAAAATCCATCAGCTGCATCCGATGGTGCAATTCCTCATCATGCACCCCTGAAAGAAGGGACGGAGTCAGAAGCAGAACAGCGATGCCTCAGGCAGTCGCAATTCATGGGTTGGAATGGATTCAGCTCTGCACGATGTTGCGTGCCATATGGTTACATCACCACGGAATTGAAAGCTAACAGGGGATATTTTGCAGGAGTCTTAGATGGGACGCGGGCCAGGGTGATTACGGCACAGTCAAACAAACAAAAAGGGAGGTTAAAATTGCACTTTTGCCCTTAATATTTACAATGTCTCCATTTCATGGGGATGTTACACTCTACGTCTCTTTGGGGAGCAACCGGCTTTTCAAAAGCAGCTTTGCAACATCATACAAAGAAGAGAGAGAGAGAAAAAAGATGGAACATAAAATAGTTACAAGCTTATTTCTACAGAAAACATACAAGCAGAGGTAGAAGGGTGGAAAAAAAGAATCACTATTTAATTACTTAATCCAGATAAAAACAAACTGATAGTAAAAATGCAAGCTCCCTTAAGACTAGCCCAAGATTGATCAACATTTCTAAGATGAAGTTAATCATTCTGATTAATGTTTTTAACTTCATAATGCGACAGAGCAAGAGCTGTACTTTTTGGCATGGCCCTTCTCGCCTAAGTGCTTTGTGAGAGATAATGCTATCCGGGCGTAGCGGTAACCTAGCAGCGGCGCGAACGGGGAATGTTGCCCACTCTCTTGGGTCGGAGCGTGTGGGATTACACACAAGGGTCCTTTTCATGACATAATACATTCATTAATTGGCACGTTTGCATGAGGGGGAAATGAGAGCGGGGAGGAGCGGCCATTAACCTGCGGCGTCGTGAATAGAGGAAAAGCCTCTGAAAGCCTCTAAAGAGCTGCAGAATCCGCAGGTCTCCATTAGTCCAGCGCATTTTGTTATTCAAAAAGAGCGCGGGGGTCACATTTATGAGAATAGTCATTCATCTACCCAACTTCATACACCAGGTCGTTGGATAAAGAACTGCAATTCTGCTCTGAACCTGATGACCTTGACTCATCAAGGCACAGGTGAGCCGGCTACATCACAGAGGACGGTGAAGAGAGGAACGTTGGATGTCGGGCACGGTGTGAAGAAAAGTGAGCACAGACTCTTGGTAATCTCTGTGCGCTTCATTCATTTGTCACGCGAGTGTCTCTTGCGCAGTTCAGTCCTCATCGCAAACTGTGCCTCCAGTGTGTGTATCAGACTGAACTTGTCTGATGAATTGAGAACTGTTTTGATCTCAAGCGTTTTGTAACGGGCTCAGTTGAACAGCGTGTGCTGTTTACTGTAACAGCCTTCCCCTCAGCTGACTTCACTTCCTTCCGGCTGTATCATCCGGCACCCTTTGCTGTTTGATTAGTCGTTCGATCTCCGAACCCAGAGTCTGGAGATTTTCCTGCAGAGAGAGAAACAAATCAGACTGCTGTGAGGACTACTGCTATTATTTACATTGCCATTCAGTTTATTCACATACAAGCAGAGCAAAAAGAGGCACATCTGAGAGAAGCGAGCCTGTAAGCTTGGATAACCAGGCAATTCCAGGCTGTTTTGCTTCGAAACTGTCTGATTTCCTGCTCATCTCACGATAAGACCGTAATCCTGCCATTGTGCCTTGAATGGAGCTCTGCGTTCCCCTTGTGCCCTGTCCTCAAAACATACTTTATTAATTTCTCTGATCTCCCAGCCGCTGTCCCTGTTGTGACCTGGATGTGGCTCTATAACCGAGAACTGGTCACTGTCAGCATGGAAACTTGCCCACTTACTCAACAGTCGTCCATCACCACCAAATTTGCTTTTCTTCTGATAGCCATCACCAGGAATCCAGTTACGCAGAAGCTTAGTTTAAAAATTGTAATTACATCAGGGGATGTCATTGTGGAACTCAACACTAACGTCAATATAGCAACACCTAGTTTGGCTATATATGGTCACACTATTGCAATTGCAAAAACAAATGCAATCTGTGAGAAGTTGGGTTTAAAACGCATAGAGACCCCATGAAATAGCTTGATAAGTAGGGCTGTGATGGTGGCAGTTTTTCTCAACACTCTACAGCCAGTAAAACATTGAAAAAATATCAGTAAATAATGGTAGCCTAACCTAAATAATATTAAAAAGTTAAATATTATTTAAAAAAACTTTCCCACAAGATGCGTCATATATAGCGTACCGCTCTGCACTTTGAGAGGGATGTGGGGCACGAGCAGGAAAGAGACCATCTCTTTTTAATATATTCATGTTTTCTCCTGATGTTCCAAAGCAACTGACACTTGTTGGTCTGAAGAGCAAATTTTATCTTCCACAAAGTCAAGACATTTATGACCCTATTTTAATGATCTTAAACGCAAGTATCAAACGCAGAACTCAAGTAACTTTGTGGGCAGATCTCAATTGGCAAATCTCAAATGACGAAAATCTAAAATGGGTTGGTCTGAAGTAGCTATATTACTCATAGGTGGGGTTTGGGCGTTAACGTGCAATAAACCAATCAGAGCGTCATCTCACATTCCCATTAAAAGCAGGCGCGCTTGTTCCATTGCGGATTGCTATTATAACGGCGGATTTGCCAGGCGCACGCAACTTACATGATGTTAAAGGTGATTTCGCAGTCTTCAGAATTTTGTTTCCTGGTTCTTGACAGACAACCCACTTTGTCAGATGTCCTTATATACCTATGTGTCTTGCCACTATTGATCAAACAGGTTAGATCCGTCATTACTACAATTACCCTGAAAAATTTGGGTAAATGTGTATAGATTTATGCCTATTTTTTCACATCTTCATTGACACCACAATGATCTCCCTCGTGTGGTAATATTTTTCCTTGTAATTATGTATGGTTTGCAAAAATATGAACTGCTGCGTCTGTGTAGATGAGAGAAGCAACGTGTATGCGCATTGTGCACACGCAACATTATGGCCAAGCATGCGCCCTTAAAATAGCATCTGAGTAACACGCCACTGACTTTAGACTAGGTTTTTCCTGGTCAGTGGCGGAATTGTTTTCTGAAACTGCAAAAAAGCATCAGGGAGCGTTTGTGCCGGAACGCGCCGCCTCTTTTCGCTGAACCGGAATATCAAAATAAGAATGATACATGCGTCAGCATACAAAGTCATTTGCGCTGGGTGCAAGATAGAGCCCATTGGCTATGTATGTTTTGTGCTGCCAATGAAAGCGAAACTAAAATCACCGGTGTGTGTGAAGTGCGCTGTAAGGCTGGAGAAACTGGTTAGAGAGATAGACTGGTCTGGACAAAGGACCTTGCTGGAAATTACCATCTGACCTCCCCCATACAGTCTCACTCCCTCTCATGCCTAAAGACTCACACAAGAATATATATGTGGTTTAATATGAATGATTATTATGTTTAGTATCATTTTTAATGTCTCAGAGTGAGTGGTACAAATGTCTCATTTCCAACTTAATTAAACAAAAAGAAATCAGGTTTTGAGAAGTTTAGAGAAACTGGCACACAAAGGAAGACTGGTCTCTAGGCAAATGGTCTCCTACCTCCAAAAGGTGTCAACTCTGAATGTAAATTCCCATTGTTAGCATGTGAAAGAGGTTTTGGCTATTTAATGGAATGCAGCAGAGGGATCGGGGCCTTTTCTGGATCTAGACTGGCCCGTGATGGCTGGGAGTGACCGAGCTTCCAGCCTCATGTATTTGCCTCAGGTTGGGTTCGCATCTCTTCTTTTTATTTTGAATTGATTATACAATTGACCTGATACCTGATTTAATAAATTGTTACATTTGATTATTCAAACTGATTTTGACCTTGTTCATTTAATAGTCTAAAAGTAATAATCAAACATTCGCTCACTTTTAGTGATGCATAGATATTATCAAAACCTTTCATTTATGGACTCAGATGAAATAACGAGTAAATACATATGAGAAATGTATTGCATTTAACCCAAATTACTTTGAGATGCTGGAAAGACGGAACGCGCAAGAAACCTTCCCGTGTTATTGGAAACCCTCATTGGACCAATATAGCGGCTCTTACAAATAAACTTGATGCGCCTTACCAAGTCTAATAACCAAGCACAAACTGTTAAATTGAATTTGACATGCAAACAAAAAGGTATCTGTCCTACAGATATTTTTCTAGTTTACCACAGTAAAGATGGTGGGTCATACCTTCAGCGTGATGTTTTTGAGCAGGGTGTCCTCTAGCACAGCCTGGAGTTTGCGGTTGATTTCCAGCGAGAGGTCGAGAGTGAGGCCGCTGTCGGCGGGGTGGGAGGTGTACAGCGATGCCATGATGCCTCCCCTCCGGATCAAGTTAGCTTTGTTTAAGTCTGAGGCTTCTGAAGACAGAGCTCCAGACTCTTCTCTGAGCACGTAACTTTGGATAATCCTGCAGGAAACACAAAGTTTTTCACAGCAATTTTAAGTGTCAATGAAACCTCAAGCCATAAAGGCCACTGTCACATAGTTATCCTCAGTGAGAAAGTAAAAGGTGACGTTATGAATGAACCTGGGGACAGAGGAGAATAATACGACAGCCTCTAAGACCCCATTACCCATATCTACATCATCAGTGTCTCTCTCTGTCCCTCTCTTTCACTCTGGATGATAAATGCGTCTCACAAATAACAGATTAGAAGGCTTTGCACAGCTAAATCTCAGCCGGACTGTCTCATAAGATTTATTTAATGTGACACTCATTTCCTTAAAATAGCTTTTCATGTCATTGTCACTTTTGCAGGAGTGCTTATTGGGGGGGAAAAAATCCATAAGCCGGTTTTAATTAGTAAATGAATATAGTGGTCATCTATTAAGAGTACATAAAGGACAAGCTTCTTGATTTTGAGGCTTAAAGACTTTCTGGGTAAAGGCTTTTCATGAAATAAAATCTAAAAAAGATTGGTTCTGAATTAACTAAAAAAATTAATTTAAATGAAAATGAATTAAAATGGAAACAGCGGTATGGCCTTGCGTAAAAAAAAAAAACCTTAGTGAGGGTAGATATGATAGTTACCTGAATGAATTATATGAATGAATTCCAAATTTGGAATTATATTATATAATGGTGTGTATATATATATATTATTATTATTATTATAATATATATATTTTTTTTTCAATCCTTAATGTAATTTTATCTTTTATTTTGTACGGAGACACAGAAAGAGACATGAGAAAACATGAAAACTTTAAACCCAGTGTTTTAGAGATCTTCAAAGGCTTTAAAAAACCCAATTCAGTTTTAAGTGCTTCAATTTTAACCACAGATGGAAATCATGAGTAATTATCATCTCCCTCACTATTGTTGTGTTGAATAAAAAAATGGACAAAGAAAAAACAAAACCTGTAGTTTTCTTTAAAGGATGATGTTGTGATGCACATTTATCTTTCAGTCTCTGCGAGAGAGTTCTTTCTTCTCCGACCACTATTTAAAATCTATTTTCTCTGCAGTGACGCACAGCCCAAATAAAGGCAGAATTCAATTCTAATGGTTTCTTCAGACCACTGCTCGAGACAAAGACATTAGAGGACGTAAGGCTAAAGGTCTCTGCCTGAGAGCAAACAAAATATAAGTGCAATGTAAGCTATAAAAACTATATAAGTGCTTTCTGAATTGATGAATTCACTCTCATTTCACTGTCTGAATCTGAAATGAACACACTAGGGCATCTATCAAACTAACTTTTAAAACAGAGATTTTTTTTTCTACCCTGATAAAATGTTACAATGCAGTTATTTATCAGAGTGACAGGAAAGAAACTAGGGAAAATTCGCAGATGCTTTGAAAAACAAAGTGTCTGTGATGTGCTGATGCTACAAAAAGGACAAACACACATACTATATGCACACATAGACGCACACAACAGAAAGAACAAATAAAAACTTACCTCACACTAATATGGGGCCCAAATGGACCCCAACTCCATAAGGTTAGTATTTAACAAAATGAAACAAAAGGAAATTAAAAAGTTGCCCCAGCTAAACATTTGACATGTATATACAGACACATGTAATTGCAATTCATTATAACCTTTTTTCTAGTGGCAATCCTACCACAGTTCGGTAGCAAGTAATCCACTTTACGGGCATTCTGACTTTTATTGGCTTTTAGAATACAGGACAGTGGAGAACTGAAAGTAAACTTGAGGCAAAGAGAGAAAGAATTGAATCGGGACATGACCCAGACTGGACAACAGCACAACAGCTGTACCACAGCTCTGAGACCATTCTGAATTTTGATTTGCAGACCCATTTGTTCGAAACGGATGACAGTTTTAGCTAAAGCGCAGTAGCATGGCCTGATTCTCACAGCCTAGAGGCTGAAAGAGCAAAAGATAGACAGCAGGAACATCAGAAGAGTATAGAAAAACAGACACGAGCCATATAGGACGGAAAGAGGCTTTGGCAGTCTGTTCGTCTTCATTCGAGGAATCAAAAGACAAAATGAGAATCTTTATGTTTATTTTTTGAGGATTGTGAATTTCTAGCACTACAACTGAACCATGACTAAAAATGAGAGCTCATATCAAAGATCACATCAAATAATAGCATAATCCCGTTTCAATCGCGATACATGGGTCAAAAATACCCAAATCATTTACCAGTACCAGCTTTTCCAGTCAGATTGCATTTCATACATTAAAATCTACATTATTAAATTTCCTGAAAGTGAAAATGCAGCTTGCTTGTGCAAAACTCACCGCCACAAAGCTGGTGATTCACCTGACAATATTGCCATGATTTTCAATGTCCCGATGATATTCTGGTCCTTTGACACTGCTGGAGTCCCCAGGGACGCCACGTCAAACCAAGGAGTTCAGAGTCTGAACATTCAATCGTTTTTTTCCCACACATTTCATCATCCGCTGGACAAATATCTAAAAAAGTAATAGCAAACCTCTCCACACCAAGCCATATTATTTGTTCCTGCTTAAATTAAATAAGTTTAATCTTTAAAGAAATAGTTCACTTTTATTCACCATCAAGTTGTTTCAAGCCAGTATGAATTTCTTTTTTCTGCAGAACACAAAAGAAGATATTTTAAAGAATGTCGGTAACCAGACAGTTGATGTACCCCATTGACTTCCATAGTATTTTTTTTCCTACTATGGAAGTCAATGGGGTACATCAACTGTCTGGTTACCGACATACATCAAAATATCTTCCTTTGTGTTCTGCAGAAGAAAGAAATTCATACAGGTTTGAAACAACTTGAGGGTGAATAAATGATGACAGAATTTTCATTTTGAACTATTCCTTTAAGGTTAGAGCCGAGGTTTGTTGAAATGTAGCAAGCACTACTAAATATGGTAATAATTTATACAGCAATCCAATAAAAATGAATCACATGCAATTCCAACGACACTTGGTATCAATTCCAGAACACAGCGATTTCCTCTAACCGCCCTTGACGAGTGGCACAGTGAGAATACTTAGGTTTACCTCCTTTGATAAATATGGTAATCCTCAGCTAGGTGTTATTAAACCAAGGAGACATTATTAAATCAATTGCAGTTTTATGATATAATCAATTTCCACTGAGCTTTGAACGATATACCGGCCTGATCTAACCTTCCCGTATGTCCAAGAATCACTCGAATGGCAACAGTCGATACACACTGGGAAACATTCCACCACTTGGCAAATTTGGACTTGTTGAGGAAGCTCAGCTGCATGTAATGGCTAAAGATCAGCTAAGGAGGCTAAATTAAGCCTGACCTCAATGGGATGCGTCTTTGATTAGAACTAATGAATGTGGGTTAGTGCAGGTGGACCGACTCGAGGCCTATCATTCTTCAAAAGTGATGGAAAAGGGACAGAGATTTCGGTCCAGGGTGGTGGCGGCAACCCAACTTGCATCCTTCTGCGGCATGTTCAATTATTTATCTCATTCAAAGGCTGATCACGAAAACAAAGCGTTCTCATTCTCCGAGCGCATTCACTTTGTTTTGCAAAAACATTTTTTTGTTCTGTGGTGGAAATGTGCACCGGCAGCCTGATTCTTCATGTATAGAGGTGCGTATGAATATGTATCAGGCATCATTAGCAAACCTTGGTGACGCATCACTCCCGCATGAACCGACAGCTATAAATATCACTGCCAAGACCTCTCTGTCAGAAACATTGGTTTGCTCGGTGTGTGTGTGAAAGAAAAAGATGAATGTCTGCCAGATCCCCTTTCGCAACGAAAGTCAGACGTACAAGACACAAGCCTAGGTCAGGAAGCCGTAGACAAATAAACAAAGGAGAAAAAAAACAGCAAAACAAAAATAGGCAGAAAAATAAGAGAAAGAAAGGATGCAAAAGAGGGACAATGACCAGCCAAAAATCGACCAGACGGAAAGTAGGGACGGCGGTGAGGAATTCTCTACACCAAAAGCTCAGAGCTATTCTACAGTTGCATCAAAAAATATTTGGACACTTAAAACTGCCTGAATATCACAGTGTTAGATATTTAACACACAACATGGCCAAACTTATGCTCTAATTAACAGGTTTGGCTATTTCAGTAAATTTTGAGAGGACAAATTTGTGCTATGTTCATTTAAAATAAATACCATGTGGTTTTGATATTTTATCAGACATTCAAACATTTTTCATTGTGGCTCAAGTGTCCAAATGTTTTTTTGGAGCCATTGTATCCTTCAACATTATTCTTTTTCTATTAAACTCATGGCTTCTTTTTGGTGCCCTTCCTGACAACTTTGTATACGAATGTCAATATAAACTAGACCGCTCCAGGCTCATTTGTAAATGTCAAAATAAACTTTGGGAGCCAAGGAGTTTTTCTCCATTGTCTTTCATCTTCCACTCTGTCTTTTTCACTCTCACTCACTTTGTCTTTTTCCTGATCTCCTCCACCAGTTGTTTGATGTGGTCCTCCATGAATTCAATCTTTTCGTTCTTACGAGCATGTGCTTTCTGCAGCCGCACGATACGCTCCACCAGCACAGCTTTGTCCACCTCGGGGAAGCTGTCCACCACTACCACCGATGAACCGGACTGATTCTCCGGAGAGCGATCATCCATACTGCTGCCCCGTACGTTTAGAGAGCCTGAAAGTGAGAGATTCAAACCATTGTGCAGTAGCAGTCACACTACAAGGTCACACTATACAACAAGAAATAACACAGGAAGGCAACTTGGCACTAACATTAGAGGAATACTCTGGGTTCAAAACAAGTTAAGCTTTATCCACAAATGCTGCTGGTAATGTCGATCACCTCAAATTCATTTTGACTCATTCCTCAGTCTTTAAAAAAAAGGAAAAACTTGCAGGTTACAGTAACACACTTACAGGAAAGTAAACCAGGTCAGCATTCCAGGGGGTTTAAAAGCAGAAATGTGAAGATCAGTTTTGTTTTTTATTACAAGCATTTACATGATTTATTTAAAAAAAATATTGAATAAAACTTCACATATCCACTGATAGTGTGTTACTGTCCTGTTATTTTAGCTTTTTGGCTTCTCTTTCGTCAAATGAGGTTGATGCGACTTAATCTGTACTGAACCAGAAACATTACACACACACACACACACTTTTTTGAAAAGTCCCTTATGCTCACCAAATCTACATTTATTTAATCATAAATACAGTGAAAACAATATTGAGAAATATTATTACAGATTAAAATTACTTTTCTATTTTAATATCCACCTTTTTCTTGAGTAAACGATGAGCGCTGCCATGAGGAATTCCAACTTCCATTTAGATGCTGTCCTGTTCCGGTCTCCATAGGAACACATTGTCAAAACGGAGTAAAAAGAGCGTCTGAATTAACTAAACAGAAACTTTTTGAACATTACTAAAAAATAAAATTGTGCGTAGGGTTAAGCTGTGCTGTTGTTGGCTGCTACATAACAGCGATAAACTGATTTTCTAAAAACTGAAATTCTTGGAAAAGGTGAATGTCAAGAGAAAACAAGCAAGGCTTGCGGCACTTAAGTTAAAATACTACCCAAAGAGGGTATATGTATGCTCTAATCATTTTGAGGACAAAATCCCACTAACTTCATCCCGATTGGGAGCTGCATGTAGGATATGAGCGCTCATGTTTTCAGTGCAGGCATCAGCTAATATCGGACAGTTTCGTGTCATCTACGCACTCATTAAACTTTGATGAGTGAGGCGCTGACAAAAGACAGCCATTGCTACACTGTAAAGTGATGGCACTGTGGAGCCATGTGATTTTAAACCGTTTTCATAGGTTTAGCATTATATCATCAGCTCGGAAAATACACTAATTTGACAGCATCATTGCAGTACGAGTTAGGCAAGACTTTCTCCGTTCAGAAAAAGGTGGATAAATGAACCTTCATAATAACATATCTATTCATAGTTGGCTCTTTCAAGAATATAATGCGTTAAAAGACCCTATTTCATGTGTTTATTATGCGTTTTAATAGATTATGCTCTTTAAAGGTGCAGAAATGAATAGGTAAGTATTATAAATGTAAACTATGCTTTAGGGCTACCCCCGACTAAAGATTTTTCTAGTCGACTAATAGTCGTTAATTTAAACCATTAGTCGACTAATCACACGTTTATATTAATTTAATTACTTAAATATATACTGAGGACAATACTAAACCATAATAAACGTTTAATATATAAAGTTGTACTATGGCTATTCCGCACCGGCAAGTTATGACTGTGTCGGTAAAAAATAGTAAGGAGACATTTTAATTATTTATTGATAAACTAATGTTTTCTGAGAAACCTATATGCTGAGGTTCGGTTCATTTATATGACGCGCTGCAGTTCAGGGAGACAGAGACGGCAGAAAGCCCTTTGTTTATTTTACAAAAGCACAACTTTTTCTTGCTATTTTGAGTTTACACAAATAAAACCCTTAAGTTTCGAAAGATGTATTACTCTTATTCTGTATGACCAAAAATTAAGTATTTTAAGTTATTTCCACTGTTGTCAGGAAAAATGCAAGTGCGTGCAGTGAAGCGCTTCCTTCCACACTCCACACAAACATTGGATATGCACCTAATAGCGCATATTTATCTACAGTAGGTTAACGTAAGAGCGAGCAGCCATGTAAAGTTGCTACTTGCATGTTTCGATGGATGATAGGTGAACGTTTGGATTTCCTGCCCGACATACTGTAATTATCAGCTACAAGGACCAGCTGTTAACAATCTGTACCTCACGGGCTCAGTGACTTTTTTTCCTTTTTATTTCTGCGACTAACCGATTAAAACAATTTTGGTCGACTCAGCCTGTTCTAGTCGACTAATGTTTAGTCGACTATTAGGTGGGAAGCCCTACTCTGCTTACAACTATTTATGAAAATATATAGGGGATAAAGTCTATTATATATAAGAAAGAGCCCTATGAGCAAGAGGCACGGGTGAACAAGGCATTATGAATACTTTTATAATGCATTATATATTGGCCAGAGGTAAAGTGTTACCAAAATAGGGCATTTAGGAAAAAAAAAGATAAAAATGGCAGTGTGTGTCGCTCTCAACATCTCTAATGAAGTGTTAAATGGATGTACCTGAGGAACTGGAGCGGCTGCCCATACTGCTGCCCTCTCGATCGCATCCTCCATTCTCCACCTGATCCAGCTTCTTACGAGCTACACAAAAGCCACAAACACACAATGACTTCTCTCATTCTCTTACAGTGACGAACACACACTCCTGGCAGAGACAGACACCTCAGTATCAGTAATGAGCCGATGACTGAGTGCTTGTATCGCTCAGTGCCTCATTCTAGCGCTGCACCTGCTGAGGGGGGTTATGACTAACCATAAAACTCCCACCCACTGGGCACATCTGTAGCGTCCATCAAATATGTAGAATTAAGTTTCACATTTAACGTGCAGACCTTGAGAAAGTTTTTGAAGATCACGGGGACCCAAATGGGAGAAGGAAAAAATAGATTTGTTTAAAAATACCGTCGCATACTGTATGCCTCCTCCGACACTAAAAGAGAGTCCCAAGGCGCACGTTCTTCTCCCTTGCCCTCCCCTCCTCGTCTCTCCTCTCAAAGAAGAGATGCTATGAAACGGTCTTGTGCCCTAACCTAGCCTTTCCTGCGGCTACAGGCAGGCACAGATACATAAACTCAATCTGTCTGCAATGAACGTCAGTCTGCCCCACCGAGAGCGTCAATATGCCTTGATAATTACTAACAGTGCCTGTGGGCTCCTGAGAGCATAGAGAAGTAACTCACTGAGAGCCCATTAAAATAACAAATCGAATTCTAGTTAAGACATCTACACACAGAGGAGAAAAACAATATGAGAGGGGAACGATATAGCCTCTTTTCAGAATTGTGTTATGATTTGTTACTTTTTTTTGTCTTTCATTTTGTATTAAAAACATTGGCATCAGTGGTTCTTAACCAGGGGGCCAAAAATGCATTGTGGGGTTGTTTTGATAGACAGCGAGGGGAAAAAAAACAATGCTAAACAAAACTAAACTTACAATTGTGCATATTAAGGATAGAAAAATAAATACGCTTTTCAAAGGAAGGAGAATGCTTCCCATATTGACGTCAAAGGCCATGTGTCCAATTCTATGGTATTTTGGCAAGAGTTGCTTCGTACAAGCGAGCCAAATTAAGAAGATGCCAGCTTGGACCTGTTGTGTGACATGTCCTCATCCTCAAAAAGCATGAACAAAACTATGCAACAGACCAAGACTACATTAAATAAATTTTTCGCACATGAGATAGAAGTATGTTCACACAGAAAGTAATGATACTTTGTTTGCTGCTTTTATATTTTTTTATTTTCTTTTTTCTTAATGTTTTGGACATTATTGTATCTTATTTTATATATATATATATATTTTTTTTTTTTCTTCTCTCATGTTCGAAATAAAAATTTCAATCAAACCAAATCAAATCAATCAAATACTGGTTTATGTGTTAAATGGTCATGCATTTAAATAGTTTAGCATATTGTTGCATTTATGCAGTTCATTCTGATATTAACAAATGACAGTGTTTTTTTTATTTAAGGTTATTTTTGTACAATAAAGAAATTTGATCATTTTGGTGGCAAGCGTTAAAAAAAATGCTTTACATCCTTAGTTTTCATGTGATGTCACATCCTTATAGGAACCCCCACTTAGATGGCAAACCAAGATTTTCCTCCATTGCCTGACAGTTCTTTTTTTTACCAGGTTTGTACTAACCTGAGAAAATTCGGTTTACACCTTATTGATGATGCATACTACATGCAAGCAGATGAACACAGAATATAAACAGCGTGCAAAGTTTCCCATATAAAACCATTATAAAGTAAAAAAAGGCTTAACTTAATA
This sequence comes from Phoxinus phoxinus, assembly GCF_949152265.1. Classification (NCBI taxonomy): domain Eukaryota; kingdom Metazoa; phylum Chordata; class Actinopteri; order Cypriniformes; family Leuciscidae; genus Phoxinus; species Phoxinus phoxinus. The sequence goes on from NC_136896.1 coordinate 10,693,206, forward strand.
GCGCATTGGGGTCATATTCTGGGCTCATCTGCTTGCCTGTACATAGTGTGCAACATCAATAAGGTATAGTAAAATTGATCTTTTAATACCATTAGTACATTAAGGCACTTCAAGTCCTTTTCACATTGAGCGTTTATAGTGATTTTTAGTTATTGAAATACCTGTGCTGTGCAGCCTATGAATGTTTTACCAATGAATTGACCATGAAAAGCTTGTTTTGTAAAAGCACCTGTCTGCGTTTGAGGTCTTGTTGCATTTCTCACTATTTCTGGCCTCTAAACATAAATCAATGCCTAATAAATGTAAATGAAAAGTTATGTAAATGAAAAGTAAAAAAGGACATTAATTATTTGAGCTGCTAACCCTGCGTGAGCTGCTTGGTGAGGTCTTTGATGTTGGCCGTCTGTTTTCTCTTCTGAGTGACCAGTTCGTCTCGTAATTCATCCACGCGTGTCTTTAGTTGTGAGGTCTCCGTCTGCAGCGACGTTCTCTCCGTCTGCAATGCCAAAACTTCCTCCTGCCTCTGATGCGCCTCTCTCTTCAACCTTTCCGTCTAAAAAAAAAACAGACAAACTGAATAATGCCTCAAAGTCTAAATTATTAAAAGTTGCGTGTCTTTTAAGGAGTTGCTAAAATTAAACTGGCCAATCAATTACCAAGATGTTTGATATCAAACTAGTTAAGTGTTATGATGTAACTAACCAAAAGTAGCAGTAATGTGACAATATCCTGGCTATTTTCAATAATAGTGTAGGTTTTCCAGTAACAAACAAACAAGCTATTTATTCCAACAAGCAGCGCAGTTGCTAGTGTTGAGAAATCTCATTTGTTTTATTGGAATGGTTCATTTTAATATTCAAGATCATTATTATTTAATTAGTCTCATCACTCAGTAGTGTTCCTGTGGAGCATTTTACAGCAGCTTTTGTGTAGCTAATAAGTATTTAAATTACATTTTGTTGTTTAGAACGGTTTTCACTTCAGATATAAAAATTTGCATGTTTATAATATATTGCATTTAGTTAAAAGTTGTGTTCAAGGTTTATGCTTTACCCCAATTAAAGGTGCATTAAGCGGTTTCTGAGAAACACTGAATCAAAACAAAAAAAACACACCCCTCCCTTCACTGCTCTTCCCCCCAAAATGCACAAACACGCAATGCAAGAGTGGATGTCTCTTTATCATAGCTGAAGCGAAGCAAAATAATGCTTCGCGAAAAATACAAGTGAAGATGGCGAAAGAACAACAAAGAACAAAAAATTAACACAGTACACAACATATACACGATATGGTCACCAGCAGCACACCAGTTCCAGACAAAAAAATGACACTCCAAATGGTACTGTTACTACAGCTAATATTATAATAGCATATGCTGGTAATGTGAAACAAATCAAAACCAATGTTTCTCACATATGCAGCAGAAACAACGCAACCTCCGAGTCTGTTTTCAGGCCTTCCCGCTTAGGTCTCTCCAGCGCTGGAAAGCTTTTCTAACATTAACGTGGGTCCTAAAGCTCTTGCCTGATCATAAACCTTCTTTTTCCAGTAATATTCCTCTGACCATTTCGCTTTTGTAATGTCTCAGCCATCTCTCTTTTTAGATGATACGCCCCCATGCTGCTGATTGGCTACAAGTGTGTTGTGGTGCTCAGTCCGATTCACTTTCAACAGCGTTTCCCAGAAATCGCTTACTGCACCTTTAAGATCCTTAATGTTTGTGTGCCAAAAATGTTTTGCTTTGATTTTTAAAATAGTGCCTTGTACTGTAGCCAACTACTTTGAGGGTGGGTTTACTGTCATTTAACTAATTTTAATTACAAGTAGCTTGTTACTTGGCATGGTACGGTTTCTAAGAAATCTCCCCAACACTGATATACATGCAATCGTCTTACCATTTCAGAGAGGGATCTCTCGGTCTCCTCTAATTTGCTGTGCAGCTCTCTCGAGCTGATGTTGAATTTGTCCAGCTGGGCCTGTAAGCTGTTGTTCTCAGACTGGAGCTGAGCATTTTTACTGGTCAATTTCTCAGTGAAGCCCAGTAGCTCTGCTTCTCTCGTCCTGCTGCCTTCAATGTCCCTCTGCAGGTCAATTATCTGAGAGTTCAGATTCTCCACCTCCTCCCGCAAGGATGCAATTTCCTGATCATCCCTGAGAAAGACACGCACACATCAGACACGAGGACCAACACGTGTACAGCTCGTGCTATTTAAGCGTTTTCCACCATAAAGGTGTACCAGCATTCCCACCGGACCAAATGACTGCATAGGCTATAAAAGTACCCGACTGAAGGGTCTAAATTAATGTACTAAAGACGAGGTCTATCATTCTTGGGAATACAAATAACTCATCTGCAATTCAGAGTTATAAAATACCCTCAAAATAAGAATAAGCTAATATAGCTGACTGACACGTTTACGTGCCCACCAGAAGTGAAATGAGAGCAGGCCCTGTGAGTAACAAGTAACCACAAAGGTATGAATTATTCTGTCAGTGCTGCAGGGGACCGTGTGATCACGCTACTGTGGATTCACAGTTCCTGCATCAGCAGGGTCCACCAACTGCTGGGAGATCACTCAAGGTCAGGACGCTGTACTGATGCTCCATGTTCAACAGAAGCACGGCAAAATTAACAGTCTAAGGATCAGAGAGTCAGATGCAAATGCTATTCAATCATGCAAATATGAATAAAGTCTGTAGTGTTGTCTGGACTATAATAGACCTTAATGAGAGTAGAACGCATATTTATATCGACGTGAACAAAAAGGAAAGGGAGTACAGTCCATTGTTATGGTGTATTGAATTTTATATTTTCAGTTTTCTTTTTAAGTATTTTTTGTGTGCTTTTGTCTTGTTTTATTTTTTCCTTTAATTTATTTTTATTTCAGTTTTAGTTTAAGAAATTAAAAAATATATATTTTATTTCAGTTCCCAAGCCAACATTTGTAATCTTTGCATTGTCTTAAGTCTTTATCTAACATTTGTATTTTATTTCATTTCAGCTTTATTTCAATTAACAAAAAAATGTTTTTATATAGTTTTCATTAACAATTTCAAGACTAGGGTAATCTACTTAATATGTTATATAGTTTTCTTTGTTCTTCATTTTATTAATGATTTTTTTTGTTTTGTTTTTTTGTAAAACACAAAGGCTTTATAACATGATTTTAATTATTTGAAAAAAAATGTGATCCAATTTCATGACCTAAACAATTTGTGTTAGTCCTGAATATCAGATCTGAAAAGCACATTGAAATTGGGTGCAGTGCAGACAAAGTTTAGGCTCGATGAGCTTGTAGTTAAGTAAATAATATAGTTAGTGGTAGGAGGCTATGGGCACGAGTGTTCAGACCTCTGGTGCTGCTCCTCTAGTCTAGTGATGGCAGAGAGTTTTTCCCTCTGGTTCTGGATCTCAGCCTTCTGTCTGTTAATGATCTCTCTGTATTTGGAGAGTTCGTCTTCCCAGCGGGGCCGTTCATCCTCCAGACACTTAACCTGAGGGCCAGAGAGAGTGCCAAAGCATAAGATTAATGTACTTTTACACAGTGTCATTTCATAGAGTTATTTTTAGAAATGAGTCTCCACCTTGGTCCGCAGGGTGGTCAGTTCATCCATGCCTTCTTTAAACGTCCTCTTCAGATCCTCCAACTCCTTAATCTTAGCCTTGTGCATCTGCCAATCAAACAGAATGACCATGAAAACCCCTCTTTCGAACATCCAGCCATTGTTCATTATTGTAATCTCAATCAGCAGAGGACGCCTGCTAGGCAACATTGTTAATAATGCTAATGAGAATGCAAATGGCAGCAGCACTATTTATTGAACAGGGGCGACTCATTGATAAGGGAGCACACACTCTCATTGTTGGCCTCGGGTACTAATGACGCTTGGTGAATGGAGGCTCATTTACTCATAAATACATTTAAAAGCAGGTGGCAAAGTGCCATAAGCATATCTCAGAAAAGCAGTGGCAAAACAGCTAAAAGAAGCAAACCAAAGAAAAGATATATGAGGTGTAACATGAACAAACACTCATCCCCAAAAGCTGTAAAATAGACTTAATGAGCCCTCTGTGCCCTAGTGAAGCACATTACTCAAATATGAATTGGGAAATGTATATCATTATCGCTTGTAGTAAATATACAGTTTCTAGTAGGCAAGACTGTATTGATATCAATTAAACTTTCTGGATCTTGTGCTCTTAAAGAGGCTATATGCGTTTTTCTGAAATTTAAACTCGCGACTGACACCAGTGGCCAAAAAACAGAACTGCTCTTCCTTTCTGCTCGATCGTACGTGCACACTTCACAAGTCATCTGCTGCAAGGAGGTCAGGTCAACATTATGTTTACAGAGGTAAGAACAGTCAAATACATATATTGTTTGAGATAAGTGTTCTGAGTGATCTGAAACGTTTAACATGAACGCGCTTGACGTCACATCCGCAGACAGCGCGGGAAAAATCCGACCCGACAGAAAATAGGAAAAATAGGATACAGGCTTATACGTGCACCCACTGTGAGGAGACAAGGTGTCAGTATGCTCATCAGGAGATGTTTGAGTCATAAATGGTAAAATAAAAAGGCTATTGTTTCGTTTATTTTGGGGAAAAAGTTCCATATAGCCCCTTTAAAATGACTATAATGAAGGGAATCGAAGTATAAATGAAGTGAAACTGCACCTCTAGATGGTCTGTCTGCTCTTGTCTTTGCTTCTCCAGCTCTCCTTTGGTCTCTCGCAGTTTTGCATCCAATTCATTTGACTTAATCTCCTCAGATTCCTGCAGGAGTCAGAAAGGGAGGTTTGAAGTTAGTAACAAGCCACAGAAATTGCAAATTAGCTTATATCCCCCTAAATGAAGATAAGCCAAACAAATTATGTTGAGCGGAGGACTAAAGCAACCATTTTTTAATAAACTATAGGAGAATGCGCTGCTTGAAATGCACATCTCCAACTCATTATAGATAACGTACAACAGGTTTTGCAGTCTACATGCAGGGCAAATGTTTGTATATGGAGCCCTCTAGTGGGCATCACTGATCTCACGTCACAAGAATACAGTACCTGGTACGTGCGGATCATGTCCTGGCAGTTTTTGCGAATCTGTTCAGTCTCTTCTTTAGCTTGAGTCAGCTTGGCGGTCGTATCTCTTAATCTGTCTTTTGTTTCCTGTTATTGAAGATACATCTCAAAGTGAAATCAGCAATAGAGTGGTGTTAATGTTAACTAAAATTAAAACTATTAAAATCATTTTCGGTAATTTAAATAAAGCTAAAATATAAATATTAAATGAAAAAGCTAAACTTTTTTAGTAAGCAGAAGAACTAAAATGACAAACTAAAAAAAAAGAAAGCTACATAGAAATAATACATTTTTATTTTATATGTTTGTTTGTGTGTTTGTGTGTGTAAATTATACAAAACTAACACTACTGCTGCAGCACTAGACACAATTGGCTGAAAAAGACAAAACTGGCTAAGAAATCTTATAACTATCAACACTAAAATAACTATCGATTCTGTTTACATTATAATTAGTTACACTGGAATCAATTTCAGAGCAATTTTTACTTTAACTTTAATCTTTACATTTTTAAATAATCTCTGGTTTACCTTGTGAGCATCTGTTTCACTCTTCAGTTTGTTCTGAGCCCACTTTACTTTGATGACGTGAGAATTGATTTCTTCCTTGACTTTCTCCAGTTCACGGGAAAGTCTTGTCACCTCATTCTCCTACAGAAGCGTAATCAAAGACAAACACTCCTGAGAACATTATACAGAATCAATGCATACTGTGGATTCACACGAAGCATCAAGCATCATAATAAACTATTTCTTAATGTATGACCTTGGCATCATAGAGCTGCTGCAGGCGTCCTTTGTCCTGGGCCAGCGTGTTTCCCCGTCGGGCCTGCTTGTCTACTTCTGTAGTGGCCTCCCGTAGCTTCTTCTCCTGCTGTTCCTTCTCCCTCCGCAGGTCCAGTGCTTCCTTTTCACCTCGAACATACTTCATCACCATTGTCTCCTTCTCCTGACGTGCCTCCTCACATTTCTTATTGGCCTGGGATGATAAAACATACATGTAAACACATGAACACGCACTGTTTATGGATCATGTGAGATCTGAAACCTTAAAAGTCTGGTTACCCGCACAAATATTAGTGGTTGACTGATATATTGCCAAGGCCAGTATATCAGCCGATATTTGGCATTCTTATTTATCTGCATCTGCCAATGTGCATTTCATTTTGACAGCATGTGGGACTTTAATTATGTCAGCACCAGCGTCAGATCTCCTATTCTCTTCCTTCATTAGTTTGCCGTCTCTTTTTAGCAGTTCTGTCAAATAAATTATTAGACAGAGCAGTAAAAGAAAGTAAACAGACTTCACAGATTAATGAGTGCACTGGCTACACGGTTTACTTCCTTTTTTTCATATTTGTGAAAAATACTATAACAGGATCTGTTAATTTTACAGATTTATTTTGATTAAGTTCTATGATACATTTTCTATTTCTAAAGTTCTATTTATTTCCAATTTAGTAAATATTATGTAAAATTTTAATGCATGTGTTTTTAATACTATCTATAAATGTATCGGATTTATAATCAGACATTGGCCAACCTTCTCTCTAAGATATTGGCATCAGCCATAAAAAAATAAAAATAAAAAATAAATCAATATCGGTCAACCACTACCAAATATACACTAACTATGATAACTTCTATGATTTGTCACATAGAAACACTATGAAACAACACATAGTTGTTTCCAAAGGCAGTGAAAGAGAAAAGAGAGGCCCTCACACTTGACTGAGGAGTTTGCATGAGAGAGAGGAACTGTTTGAACAAGTCCTGCCAAACCAAACACAACTCTCTTTCCATATTTTGTGCAAATTTTGTATGACGTTAGTCCTCAATATCTAAATGCTGGACTTCACATTTAGCTGCCGTTGAGTGGGATTAAAAAAGGATGAGGACAAATACAAATGGAAACCCAGCACCTGACATCCTGTAGATGGAAGCAAGCAGAATGCAAAACGCACAACGACCCTCCTTCAGTTTGTGCAAACATGCACTGTAAGACTGATGTGATTTCATTTTAAAGATGCCTAGACACAGACTGAAAACTGTTTAGATATATTTAAGAGGGTTCTTATGCAGGAAGGGATTTATTTGGACTGTCTCTCCATGGCGATGACCTCTCACCTGTTCAAGCCTATAGGCGATCTCCCTCTGCATCTGCTGAATGGCATTCTTAGCAGCCTGATCCTGGTGAACCAGTTTGTCTCTAGAGTCTTTTAGTTCCTTCATAAGTTCCTCCACCCGGCTTTCAAACTGGTAAAACAAGAGAGACAATCAGTTAAAATGTCATGACTGCAGTAACCATAAACATATTCATCATGACAACAACAGAGGCAGCGCTGACAGACAGTAGACAGATCAAAGTTTACATGGCCAGCGAGTGCAATATGACTACATATACACTGGTGGTCAAAAGTTTGAAATCATTAAGATGATCCTTCAGAAATCCTTCTAATATGCTGATTTGGTGCTTAAAAACCTTTCTAATAATCAAAGTTTCCACAGAAATACTAAGCAGCAAAATCTGTTTTCAACATTGATACTAATAAGATTTATTAATGATTGAGCACCAATAACAATTGATAATAATCTAGCACTAAATTAGCATATTAGAATTATTTTGAAGGATCATGTGACTAAAGATTGGAGTAAAGGCTGCTGAAAATTTAGCTTTACACGAATAAATTACATTTTAAAAAAGATAACCGAATACCGTTATTTGAAAATGCAATAATATTTCACAACATTACTGTATGTTTGATCAAACAAATTTAGCCTTGAATTGAACAGAAGAGACTTCTTTCAAAAACAATAAAAAAATCGTAACTATTACAAACTTTTGACCGTCAGTGTACCCACGTAACATGCCTTTATTTAAATGTCAAGTTCCGGACTGCTTATGAAAACATATTCAAATTAATATTGGAATAAGTGACTGAAAGGCTCCATTCAGGGTTTCGAAAAGTAAATGCTTCTCTTTCTGACAACCACATGTTAAGTTTTCACAGTGCTGCTATTGAATAAAAAGTAAAGAGACAGGCAAGGTTTCATTCAGAGGAAGCGATTGTCTGTGCGCCTATCATGGAGGAACCATGACAACAAAACACACACAATAGTTTCACGTCATTACTGCAACACTTAATTACGGCTTCTCGACCTGTCCCCTCCAGGCCGCTCTGTTTGATTTGTGTTATTACCCTGTGTGACAGGGGGCTCTTTCAGATTGAACTGAACTACAGACTCTCTTAGCCTGGAGTCTCTCTTAAACAGACCCGCTTTTCCAGTATCAGATGAAAGCTCTTCAGCAAACAAGTGTTCTCTAATCAGTGCAAATGGGACAGTCATGGTTGTTCATCCAGATCCTGAAGAAGATGTATTTAAATAACAAATAATGCCATTAAGCACAACATACCTAAAATCTGGATAAGCTGGGAATTAAATTGAGTCAGTAAGATTTATTTTTAAAGAAATCAATACTTTCATTTAGCAAGGGTGCATTAAATTGACCTAAAGAGACAGTAAACACATTGTAATATTACAAAAGTGTGCTATTTCAAATAAAAGCTGTTCTTTTGAACTTTCTATGCATCCAAGAATCCTGAAAAAAGTATCACATTTTACACAAAAGTATTAATGAAGTGTTTACAACATTGATAATAACAATAAATGTTGCTTGAGCAACAAATCAGCAGTATTTCTAGAGGATCATGTGATACTGAAGACTGGAGTAATGATGATGCTTAAAAATTAAATTTAAAAATGAGCTTTGCCATCATTACATAAATAAATGAAATTAGAAAACAGTTTAATAATGCCAGCTGCACGTTCTCTCTCACTCTCTTCTCTCTGTCACTCACTCCTCACATTCGCTCCCGTTAAAATAGTGCTTGCCTTGTATTGTGTATAATTTTACTAATTCTTGCAGGTTTCACGCTCACAGCAAAAGAGCGTGCACCACTGATCTGTAGTTGAGCGCAATAACCGCCTCTAAAACAGCTTGTGAGTTGCAAGTACCAAATGAGTGGCTTAGTTACTGCATTTAAACAGTCCAATACATACAAAATTAGCCTATGTCAAAATGCCCGTCTTGGCGAGTATTCAGCTAAACACAGTACGTCTTGAAACCCAATTAGTTGAGAAAAATAACTCAACTTTGTGTAACATTATATTGGATCCGTGCAGTAGCTCTTAAAGTCGCAGTTCCTGCTGCTGTCTGTCATGTTAATAAAAGAACAAAAGACAAAGAGAAAATCACTCTCTGCTCTTGACTGACTAGCTTTTGTAACTAATTGTAAGCATTAATCTATATTTAATTTTTACAATGAAGAATACCAGTGCTGTTTTACATTTGATTACCTTAATTTCTGCGGTATTTCTTACCTGAATATACTGTGTGTGTGTGTGTGTGTGTGTGTGTGTGTGTGTTGCATTTATTTGTGCTGTTATTTGTTCTTATTTTATAACTGTCTTTTTACTTGTTTTTTATAAAAAAATAATAATTTTGCATTGAAGAAAATTTTGCTGTCAATTTCTTTCTTTGAAAGATAATCAGAATCTGCAAAAATCGGTATTGGCATGTTTCGCACAAATCAAGAAAATTGCAATCGGTGCATCTCTAGTTCAATTGTGTACGTTTTACTCATCCTTGTATTCCAATAGTTGGACACACTGATAGCCAGGTTATCCAAAAAAATAAAATAAAGATACACACACAAAACAATATATGGTTGCCATTACCTTCTTAATGGTGCAATGATGCTGTTTCTCCGTCTCCATCCTCTTCTTCAGCTCATCCCTCATGTTGTCTTTCTCTGAGCAGATGCCCAGAATCAGCTCCTGATGTTTCTTGTTCTCATCAAGTAACCTGAAAAACAGTTACCAGCTGTCACTACCAATTGTACATTGTAATACACTGGAGCTGCTGTACTGTGAAATAATGTTTCTTCTGTTGTGTCCATCTGTGATTTGCTTGTTGTCAGTGAGAAGCATATTTTTACCAGCTAAACTGGTGATCTAAACTATATCAAGAACAATAATTAATTGTTTTCGATAAAGTATCAGGCACCAATGTGTCATAATGTAGAAAAGACCATGTTAAAGGGAACAGGTGTCCATGAGCGTCACCGATCAGACAATATTAACAGCAGGTCGGGCAAAGCAAAGCTGTGGACCGGTTCCAATATGAGAGTCAGCCAGATGCCCTTGAAAAAATTAATAAAGGCAAACCAGGAGGGGGTTTTAGAGAAGAATGGCTCAGGTTGAGCACATCATAAAATAATCAATAGCAGCACCACAACAAAATAAATCATAGTTGTGAGCCTGCATTGTGAACTAAATGTCATCATGAGTTAAACAGGCAATGACCCGTGAAATAACACAAAGACAATTCTAATGCATGGTCTTCACTGGCTGGATGCAAAAGCATATATGCCTGGCTACACAGACAAGGCTTAAAACTAGTCCCAGGCTAAAATGCATGTTTAAACTGTCTTACCTGAAAGCAACTTGCACCGACATATCTTAAAATATGTCAGTCACAGTGCCACTATTTTTTCTCAAGATTCACGCCAGTAATGTTTTGTTTTTTTCTAAAGCACGTTTATAAAAGCTACTTAAATGCCCTTATTGAACAAGGTCTAATCCTGGCTTAATCTAAGCCTTGTATGTGAAACCGGGACATGTAGTTTGATTTATAAACAAATTAATCTTAGTCAGTTCTTTCAATGATTCAGTCAAAAAGACTCACAAACTAAATAATCATTGCTTTGAATCATTCTAACAAATCATTCGCACAAGTACGTAGTGAAACAACATCTGACTTTTATCATTCTATATGGTTATTCACGGTTATTCATATAAAAGTAGGCCTAGTTAAAGTCCACCAAAACAGTTTTTTAATAATAAATAAATTATTATTATTATTATTTTAAAAAATATAAAAAAATATGTGAAAGTGTAGGCACTACACTTGTAAAGAATTGTAATTTAAAAAAATACATCAATTAATAACCGTTTAATAACTTGTGCACGAATATCCAAAGAACATCAGCTTTAAAACACCTATAAAATCGTTATAAAATATATTATGATAATAATAATAATAAGTCTATATATAATCTATTACATATATTTATTATATGAAATACAACTGCTGCAGGTGTCTTTAAAATAAAAATATATATTTCTATTCAAAATATTTATTTCAATATATCTATTTTATAAGAATATATATAAAACTTTATAAAACTAATTTCCCTTGATTATCTGACACTTTTGGCGGGCAAATGGGTCAATGGAGTTGCTACACACACTGGCAATGAAAGATAGTGATGCACGTCGTGAAGAGTAATTTTCATGCAGGTAAGAAAGGCAATTTAAACAAATGATTTACCATATCATGCTGCTATAAATCTTAACACCAGCAGTGGACTATAAACTCTAGTGAGCTGATTGACATGGCTATTAATCAACAGCCTACCTCTTGATGGCTTTCTCCTGTTGGGAGTACTTGTACTGTACACATTTCTCAAATAAAGCCATGGAGCTCTGGTCCTTCTGAAGTCCATTGGGAGGATGTCCCTTTCGGATGCCCCCTGACTGACTGTTCAACAGCTCATCCTCCAGCTCATCCAGTAGAGACTCCTGAGACAGAGAGCGCTGGATCTCAGACATCAGCTTCCTGCTGCAGTCCGTGTCATATGGGTTCACGTTGGAGTTGGATTGTGAGTTTAGGGGTACTGAAACAACATCTGGCAGTTCCTCACCCTGACCAGCTGGTGTAGAAGTCAAAGGAGTTCTGTTAAGTTCTGCTGGCCCATTGAATGCTTCAAACTCTGTGGATGAAAAATCATCTGTCCCGTTCAGAACAGATGGAGAAGATTCCTCTACCTCATTCTGAGTCCCACTTTCTGATTCTGGAACCACCCCTGCTGGTTCCTCAATGCCAGAACATCCGAGTTCTCCATCAAAAACAGCGGGAAGTGATTCTACAACACTGTCGTGGACAGCTAGTGGTGTCCTGGCATCATCAATGGAGGCTGTTCCACTGTCACAGCTAGTGTTCCCGTCACCCTGTGCTTGTTCTCCAGGTCCATCCTCTTGCTGAACCTCGGTGTGACCTTCTGTGTCCACACTACCTGAAAGAGTACCATCCAGCTCAAGACTGTCCAGCTCAGTGTCTTCATCCTGTTCTTTTAAAACAGCTTCACCCTCATTGCTGAGGACATCGGTTGACCCTTCCGGAACCATGTTGACCTCTGAACTTTGTGAGGAGTCAGAGGCAGGGGTCAGTTCGCTCTGACAATCCAACGGCTCCATGATCTCCTTCAGCTGCTGGCACAGGAAAACAAACCACACACAAGTGACTCACATGCACGTGAAATTCAAAACAAAGCACCTGCCAAATAAAAACATGACTTTTATGATCAACATTAAGAAGCCACCATAAACATCTCAAGGGATCACAAGGTCAAATAAAGCAGACACATTCATATGGCTATTATTCATTATCAGATATCCACCTTTCACCAGGAAATTAGGATTGTGTGTGTAGGCTAAAATTTATGTGCAAAACTCTCGTCAGTTATCACACCTGCTGTCATGAATCATGATAGTGCCATTAATAGAGCAACGTAGATTACTGCAACTGTCCAAACTCCAAACCCACACATTTCTATGATTGAGGTGTGGTCCTTCATTTCAAAATAAGGACAAGGCTCTCCTTCCACCACCGGAGGCAGTTTTGTGATGCCAGTATTGTGAAACTAAGATGGTCCTGGTCGCTGCTTTCTCACGCCCAATTTGCCTGATACGTCATTGTATTAGGATTCAGTGGCTTCCTGCATTCCCAGCTAAATGCCTATAGATGACACTGGAGCGAACAAAAGAAAATGCTTTGCATTGAGGAAAAAGACACTGATTTTGTGTGATTCACACTGAATGAGCGAAACTGGGCCAGAAACCCATCCGGCAGGAAAATCAAGAATGTGTTACAAATAGATCAGGATGAGTTGACTGAGAGAGTTAACTTGTGTGCAATAGAGAAAGAAATGGATGGACCTTAAGCCAAACACCTTAAGCCCACATGAAGTTCATTTTTTAATCTTGTATTGCAGGTTATTGGCCACTTCTCTCAAAAAAATTATGTTTTTGTAGGCCAGTTTAAAACGCTGTTTTCACTCATTTTTTTAATTGTAATTCCCCTTAGCTTCTTTAACTCTGGGAATGTTTCTGCAGTTGGGAAACGCAATAGACCCATTTTTTAACCGTCAAAATCTTTTCAAGTGTTTTTCAAAATTGGTAGGCTAAATGACGGAAAATACTGTTTAATATAACATATTACAAAATGTATTACCACAAAATATATCCAAAAAGCTTTGTCAGTGGATAATACAAAATTTCTGTTTGAGAAACAAGACTTGTCTGTTAATTAAAGGACATGATGTGCAATGCCAATAACTCAAACTAACTTATAACTTTAAAAGGTCACCAGCTTCTCATGCCTCTCTCCAAGCAGACATTCTCAACTGTCAACTAGCACCAAACTGAAATGTTTGATATTTCTCACTCACAGACACTCTTTAAAAATGTACTTGAAAAACATTTTGACTCACATTGAAAAGTTAAGCAATTTCCTACCCAGGTTAACTTCCTTTTTCCACTCTCTTATCAGTGTTTGAAATGTCTTTGTTTCTTTATCTTCAGTCTCAGACATCATTATGTTAGTCATAGTGCATTTCTTCTGTAATTCTACAGGGGATGATGGACAGTGCTCAGCCCACAAATCCAACCATTGACACATTTCCTCGCATCAAACTAGTTATTTTATATATAAACAGCATTAAAAGAGGAATAATAGTAAATAAAAGCAGTAATGATGATTATGTTATTAATTTTGAGGCGAGTGACAGATACTGCTGTTTCCACACAGGTGCAGTTAGCTTTAGCACACCCGCTAACCTTTCCAAATATATCCCATTTTACGTGTTAATCAGAAAACACTTGCTTTGTCCACACGAATCAAAAGAGATAAGCTGTTAATGTAACCAATTATAGAATGGTCAATTATTGAAACACCTACAATACAAAAATACACATATGTAATTGTGTGTGTGCTGATCTAACGTTAGTCCTTCATAACATTCTCGGGCTGATCAGATTAGTTTAAATAGCTATATTTAATTATAGCAAGAAATGTAGCTTGCTATGATGATATGACAAGAGTACATTTATTAATCTTGTAGATTATAAGTATATAACAATAGTATATCAGCCAGCTGCCACTGAGTTCACCCAATGACTTACGTTAGCTTTCAAGCTAATTAAATAAACATTCGCTTTTGCAGTAGGGATCTGGATATTTTGGTTTAAAATATTTGACTTACCGGTTATGTTAAATCCATTTAAAATGCCATACACCAGCTTCCGTGAAAAATAGTGAGAGTCAAGTCCGTGTAAGTGATCTCCTCCCGAGGTGACACATCAACAATATGGCCCCTGAACGCACTGATAGCGAAGAGTTGCGGAACACCGAGACGGCCAGAAGGCAGTTACTAGAACGCAGGATCAAATCCCGCCAACAGGGGGAGCTAAGTTACCCAAATTACTTTTCTGAAGAGTTTCTGAAAGACCACATGAATTCCATTTCAATTTATTTGATCCGAGGGGGTGTTAAAATACTTATATTGGTAAGAAACGTACTGTCAACAATTTTAAATACGCGTTCTGGCTATATGTTCTATTGTAATCTAAACCAAACCAAACGGTAAAGACCGGAAGTCATGTAGCCTATGTTTTAAAGGCTCCCTCTTCTAGGTTTACTTTGTTTTTGTTGTTGATGTAGCGCATGATGTAGCGTTCCAATTTTTTTCATGGTACAGTATTTATAAAGTTTTTTTTTTTTTTTACATTGATATTTTATGATATTAGGCCTATAATAAATATGATAATGCATAGAGAAAACAGCACACATAATATTGGCCAACAACCACCTTCATAAAGTAAACATAGGACAGTTCTACAAGGCTTATGCTTAAAGTCATGAAACTACAAGGTGCTTCTTTGAAAGATCATTTAATTCTGACATGTGTACAATAAATTAATCACTGTTCATTTAATACAACAAAATCATGGTAACAGAGTTGGCATTTTTAGATTGTCTGACAAACATTACAAAAATTAGAAAGTAATTAACAATGGGATATTTGTCCACTTATTGAAAGAATGATTATGTAATTATGAAAAATAAAAGTATATAAACATATGGAATTGCATTTGGGTGGAGGCCTATAAAATAATCTGTGTTGGTTTCTGCTATCCAGGGCCGATGTATGCTTCTCATTTGTCGCTTTGGATAAAGGCCTCTGTCAAATGAATACTGTAAATGTCCAGGCTGTCCTAATCAGCAAGTACCTTGAAAAAAACAGAACCCAATTAGTCAGATTCAGTTGTACTTTGTCCTACTTTTCTCAAGAGAGAGTCATGCATCGTGACTTCTAAATGTAGTGGCTCACCTCCTTGGACTGATTTGCACCAAGTTTAAAACGACAGCAGATAATGTCAACAAAATACCCAATCAATCTGTGAACCAGGTCTGTGGCAAGAAGAAGAAAAGTCTATGAATGTTTGGCTATGATTTGTCTGCTCATGTTAACAAAAGCTCTAGAATGCTCACATTAATAAAACATTTTTGTTGGATATTAACATATCCATATTAATTAACATATCCATATTGGATATCATATTAACTTTACAATAAAAATTAAAAAATATATAACTTGCCTTAAACAATAAAAACATTTACTGTAATTGATTTAGACTTATATTTAGATTGTATAGTGTGTGAAAGTTACCTGAAGTCGAAAAGATTCCACCAATGATGCCACACAATCTCACAAGGAACACAGAGAGAGGCATATGCTCCTCGCTCACCCTCACCATTAATGGACTCAGTTTATACTTAATAAAGATCCCAGATACACCATGGCTGCCTTTCTCGTGGCTTACAACCCGCTCCTGTATGTCAAAGCAACATGATCAACAGCAACACACACTTTCACACAGATACACATGCACAGGGCACACATATAACCTACCCTTTCTGTAACAGAAAACTGGTGCATGTCCACTGAAATATTTGATGTGTGCAGCTTGGTGGGAACCACTGTGATAAAATACTGAAACAGCATATTTTCTGAAAACACATAGGAACACGTCTTACAACTGCTGGTACTGCATGTAGAAAGAGGCATTCTCGAATTATTTACATCTACATTTAAATGTATTTGCATACAGTACATCATGTCTAGTTTCTGTGCTGTGAGCTGTATTTGACAAACATTGAACTATAAGAAAAAGACCTACGCTCTAATGTAATTTTTTCCGTGCCATCAAGGGGATTGATGTGTCCAGGAACATCGTTTCCGAAAGACAAATGATCTATTCGATGTGAGAAGTTATATACTGCTGAAAAAAATGAGAGATAATATTTATTTTCTGAATATAGGGATTGCAAAGTGTGAGCCCTCCATCTAGAGTATATTTAAATAATTACACAAATTTTCAATTTGAAGGTACCGAAATTTCTTTAACAGTTGACAACCACACAATTGAAATAAAGACTGTTTAAATGGCACGATATTTCTCTAAAACGATTACAATTATATTTTGATGAGTAAGTAAGCAAAACGTACCTTCGTTTTTGAGTAAAGAAGCTAAATGGGCATGACCTCGGATAGTTTCAATTGGTCTGAGGACAGAATCAACAAATCATTTCATGTAGAAGACGTGTTTATAAAAGCAGCAGTATTTCTGTTGCTATAAGTGTATACTTACTTGCCTAGTGTGATATGGAAGTTCCCTGCCACTTTACTGACATAGATTTGTCCATGTATCCTACATGCATTCTGGGATTCGGATTCAGAATCATTTCTGTGCAAAGAAAAAAAAAACAGAAACAGTGCATGATTAATTAATTGTTTGTAAGGGAAAAGCTTCAGCTCCATCATATGTTTAATAAAATCCTGAATAAAAATGTAATGTAATGTCTTTCTGTCATGTGGATTTAAATAACACCAAGGTCGTTTACCTAAAATATGATTACATTTCATTGCATCAGCATGTACTTTATTACATCAGAACTGGACTTAATATTTTTTTGCGATGAATTAAACAGATGTACCCTGGAACTGGGTCAGAAAAGTATCCTTTCAACGCTGATTTGAAGAGTACGTCCTGAAGTGAACGCTCTTCCCTCAGTCTGTTTTGAATCCGCTCTAATATCCTTAGATACAATAATCAGAGATGAAGACTTATAATGCACACACATGTCTGGACAACTGTGCGTTTAAGTGATAACTGACAAATATTGTACATACTGATACCACATTTGTCTCTGTGAAGAGGGCTCGAAGCTAACCTGAAAAACAAAGTCACAAAACAGTTACTATTAACAGTTATGAAATCTGAAATGCAGTGCATGGTTTGCAGTTACTTACAGGATCATATTTAAGTTCCTTTGATGCAATGACAGTGCCAGCAATATCCAACACATCTGCACCCACCCCTAGACAAGAATATGGTTTTAAAATCTTTTATGTGATTGATTCAGAATAATGAATACAGTCTGGGCATAAAACGTTTTGAAAAACAATTCCAGATAACAGATGCACTTACTTTCACATTTCATGGCAACTGTGATGTCAATTTTTATCTTCAATTTACTGCCAAAAATCAAAAACAACAACAAAACAAAGTTAGATCAGGACCTTTAATTTCTTTATATGTGTATTAGAAAAATCTCAATAAATATATAACTGTAAACACGCAAAAAATACACACCTGGTAAAATCTGTGTCTACTTTATATTCATATTTCATCCATGAGTCCTGGTACACAAAATACTCTGATATGGCCAGAAGTGCCATGAGGATGAAAACAATGAGTGACACTGGAGAAGACAACCAAGAAGTGTTAATCAGAAACAGGTTACATTAGCCTACATAACTAATATTCAAGCAGCAAAATGTCAAAATTCACCTGTGCCTCCAAACGCTGATGTTACAACATAGCTCTCTGAAACTTTAGGAAAGGCGTCTAGTTCTTTCACTATATCGATAGTGTTTTTTCTTTTCAGTCTTTTCATTGTAGTGATGTCAGTAGTCCTGTACTTGCAAAAACATGACTTGATGAATATGGTAACTAAGATATCACCACCATACTTCCCAAGGTGATTTATCACAGTAAAGATAATTGTTTTGTACAAGTTTTCTAAGATTTCAAAGACGGGGTTTAGATTAGGATTAGGTTAAAGCACATTTAAGTAGATTTTAAACACGTGCCTCAGAAAGAAAGAAAAACATTACTGGCGTGCATCTTGAGAAAAACAATGGCACTGGCATTTTAAGGTATGTCAGTGAAAGTTGCTTTCAGGTAAAACAGCTCAAACATGTATTTTAGGATTAGGCTTAAGCCTCTTCTGTGAAACCGGGGATTTTTGTTTTAATATGCAAATGAGGCATTATCCAATTAAATATTCACTAATTTATACATTTCCAAACCAGAAATCTGAACATTGGATAAAGTCAAGTTCAAAATTCTTGTTTCATTTTATTGACATTAGAGTTAAAGGTTTTACTTTTTACAGATTGAATGGGGATTTTGTGTATTTAATTATCACTCCATTGACAGACAGAAAAATAATTTTAGGAGTAACGCGTTATATGTTAGATTCCTCTGTATAATCCTTCAGAATATACATATAATACAACTGGAAAGTTTGGTGTATGTAAGTGCTACTGAATAGACTTCTGGCTCAGTGCATGTGAAAAATGTTCACGAAAAACGTGATGTTCTTTTTCCTATGGCACGTTTATAAAAACTATTTAAAAGCCCTGGCTTAAACTAAGCCCTGTCTGTGAAACCGGGCCGTAGTGCTTGTCTTTCTAACTTACTGTGCACACAAGCAAACAGTTAAATAGGATCATTCTTCCTGTTCACTCAACTGAAATAACTGTGCTATTTGACTTAATTTCAGCACAATCAACTCTAAAAACCAAACTGACATTAAGTCACAACAAGACTGATACAAATGTAGATTAAATCTGTCTTACCTTTTCCCTAAACACCTTTAAAACCAGGCTTTAAACACGTTCCAAAGGGACCTCCGTCCATTTACTTCCATTCAAATGTGCTGTTTTGCAACCACTGCCGTATAGTGGAACAGCTGGTTTTTCCGGCTAAACAAAAAAGCACATGGTTTCCGCAGCACAAAAGTGGAGTGACATAACTGAAATACCTTAGCCTGATACATCCCATATATGTTATTATGCTGTGTAAACTGACATAGGTTTTGTCATATCATGGCAGAAGCTTTAGCCAGAACCCAGTTGGCAAATCAGTGACAGTAATATCTTTTGACCAAAAAAAACTATTTTAAATCTTGTATTCACAAGCTCACATGCTTTATTCACAAACATAACACATGGGAGAAACACAGAAAAAACAAAACACATCCAACATAAGCAAGAACATAGAACCAAGGGAAATAAAGGCTTAAATACACAGGGCAAACAAAGGGAGCTAAATGAAACAGGTGAAACTAATCAGTAACTATGGAAACAAACTGTCACACACTATGGGCTGCATCTCAAAAATTAGCCTGGTGCCTTATGCAACAACTCTGCAGGCAGCACTTGCACACGAAAGTACCTCACGAAACTGATTTTGGGCTGAATTCTGAGGCACTGTAACAATTTAATGATCTACAGCAAAACAGAGAGAGCTTTGGTGAGAACTAAACAAATATTTAATTACTACAGTAGTAATTTCTCACTAGAAATGACATCGGAAGTGGAAAACGTTGGTCAAAAACATACATATACACACAAATTGGACGGATACATTTTCTGCTTCCTTTAAAAATCGATCAGATGAAGGTATTTCAGTAGACAGGAAGTGAATCTATTGGATTCTGACGTGCCTTGATGCCTTCCTACCTTGGAATGAGTCATCCAAAGGCAGCATGTTAAAGTTTTTGGATGCACCCTAAAAGGCCAACTTACAATGACAGGGAACATTCAGAACAGAATATTTATGTGAACATGTAGGCTGCTATGTGACAGTAAGTGGAAACTTATTTTTTTTCCCCAGTTCAGATATTAATTTTATTAATAGGCCTAAATTTAAACAGTGAAAGGGAGAGAAGAACAGCAAAACAAATAAGACTCTTTACAACTCTCAATCTTTATGTATTTTTACAATTTGATTTAATTTATTTTAGAGACTTTTTTTAAAAAATGTATGCACATTTTATATTGAACTTTTACTTTGAATTTCATTCTAATATAATACAATTACTTTGTATCTTCATCCACCATGTATATTAGGCCTACTGTAACTGTTTTTTTTTCTCGTGTCTATATTTGAAAATTGTAATGTAGATTTTTGCCTTTAAATAAAGCATCACAACAAAATGTGTTGCATTGACTTCATACGCTAGCTAGTCAATGTGAATAGCAGAAGGCTCCCCAATCACGTGAAGTCCTTAGGTCGCAGAGGTCGTTCAATTGCGCAGGCGCAAAAAAACATCCCTAAAGCACGAGGTGGTGTCAAGGGTAAGAACATCTCCATCTTTCATCTCTGCAATAATACATTTGGTAAAGTTCTTACGTGCTTGTATTTAATTTAAACTCATTAAGTTGTCTTACCTAACATGCATAATAAGGGGAAGGGTATAACGTACTTAAATAGGAAACTTCTCTGTCGTTTTATTCTAGCAGGCCACGTGTACACGTTAACGTTAAACAGCTCTGCGTCATTCTCACAATCAATAACGTTACTGACATTATTATATTCATTACACTGGGTTTTGTAGTTAGTTCAGTTCACTTTTATAGAAAAGGAAAGCATGTATATTCAAGGCTGAAACCAACTTTTTGCACACCTGCTAATGAACGGGCCATAATACTTTTTACCAGCCATGATTTTTTTTGGTTGCAAAAACAGGCAGTTATTACACCAACATTTTAGATACCAGTGAAAATTGTCTTCACTGCATAAACTAAATGTATTAATCGGTCTAAAAGTTACAATAAGCGAGTCAAGAGCAGTGAGTGAGGGATTTTTCCCCCCAATTGTTGTTTGAGTATCATTAAAGACGTGAATGGCTGTCACTTCAAGAGCAAGTACTGATGCTTTTTCCTTCTGAGCTGTTTATATTCACTTAAGCCATAACTGACTGTTTACGACGATACTCGACATTACGGGCTTTTTCAAGCTCAAGAAGTGAAAAAAAAGCTCAAGTCAATATTCGCGCGCTGTCTGACACGTGGGGATCTGGGAGTGGGCGCGCGCTTCGGATGTTTGCGCACAGATCACTTAGCTGCATTTCATGTTCTCAGTCAGATTGTATACCTAGAATTCATAAAAATATTACAGGCCAACTCTCAATTGGCCCTCAACGTTAATTAATGTGCCAGTTATCTTGCTTCAAATATACCTATCTGAAGTTGTAATCAAACACACCTGAACCAAATATTGAATGTCACTTGAAAATGACAGGCAATGTATTGTAGCAGATTTTGAGCTAAACGCTGCATGCAGTTAGATTTCCAGGAGTGGAATTTACTATTCACACACACACACACACACACACACTCATAATACTGACTAATAGTGTATATTATTTTACTTCACAGTGAAACCAAGTGAAGAATGAATCGATCTTTCACTCAGCCTTTGGTGAGACCCAATCTCCCTTTGAGGAGACCTGCGACTGGACCGAGTTCACTTAGTCCTAGAGGACCAGCACCAGCAATCCAGGAGCTCGCTCAAGAACATCTTCTAGCGAGTGATGTTCTAGATGGTATTGGTTAAACGTTTTGAGCATTTTGTCATTGACTTTAAAAAAACGAACAGCAAAAATCAATCTAGATAATTTTCTTTTTCCACTTTTTTTAGATTCTAAAAGTGATGCTGTCAGAAAGGAGAATGGGATTTCTGCAAAAACCAATAATGTATGTGATAATGCCTCTATATATGATTAAAGATGTATATTTTTTTTAAAGTCAAATTCTACTCTTAATATGCTAACATTGTTTAGCTATGTAGATCTATTTGTAATATTTTCCTCTTGAGACTTTAACCAGAGACCAGACAGCTTTGATGGTTTTCTGCAGTAGTATCAATGTTAAAAGTGTTAAACTTTTCCACAGTGTGCAGACTTCTTGTCTCCCCCACAGACAGCAGGGTCCATGCTGGGCCCACTGGTAAAGTTGTGCAATTACTGCAGTCACCAGGGTAGGTTACTTTGCAGTGTTCAACTTGCTTGCTTTTATTTGTTTGGTATAACTAGCATTTTAAAATTGATAACTACTCTGAAATCTGATTGGAAGAGTGAGTCGTATTTCAAAACATGATAAAATAGCCAACATTAAAACACTTTTTTTTTGTGTCACTCTATACAAACATACATTCTCGAATCAGAATACATTTAACTTGTGAAGAAAAATTACTTGGTTCACCCAAAAATGACAATTCTGTCAGTAATTACTCACCCTCATGTTGTCCCTAACCCGTAAGACTTTCGTTCATCTTCAGAACACAAATGAAAATATTCTGGCTCACTCCTTCATAGGCTGCTAGGTAATTGCATCTGCCGGCCCAGAAAAGTTAAAGAAATCGCTAAAATAATCCAAGTGACTACAGTGGCTCAACCTTAAGTTTATTAAGTGATGAGTATACTTTTTGTGCGAAAACCCCCCCAAAAATAACGACTTTATTCAACTATTAATTTTCTTCCGAGTGGGCCTCTGACGTAAGTTCACAAGAGCGCCACGACGCATGCGCGAGAAGCATCTGCACAATCTCAGTTCTCGCGCAGGTGACGACGTGGCGCTCTCTTTTTTTTCCCGCTCAAAAAGTATTCTCATCATTTGATAAATTTAAGGTTAAGCCACTGTAGTCACTTGGACTGTTTTAACAATGTCTTTACTAACTTTTCTGGGCCGGCAGATGGAATTACCTAGCAGCCTATGAAGGAGTGAGCCAGCTCTCAGATTTCATTAATATGTCTTAACCTGTTAGCCTTCAGCGCCATTTTTGAAAAATCCCCAGAAATTGCATTCTGAACCTAAAACAGATTCAGTTAATTGACCCTTTGTCCTAAAAGCACAAGCATGATCTCATTTGAAAGCTGACACCTGGCACTTTATTGGAAATGTAGAATGAATTATTGTCATAATGAAAAAAAAATTATGAATAGCTTCAAAGTTGTGTAAGTTATTAGAAATTTATTTTTATGAAACATCTTCATGAAAATTAAATTGAAGTTGGCCCGTCAGCACTCTAGAAATGCACTCCAGCTAAAGCCACATGTCTGACCATGTTATATTTAAAATTTGAAGGTGATAAGTCTAAAACTCTGTATTTTGTTAAATGTTTTTCAAGATCATCTCAAATGACTTTATTTTGAATTGACTCTAAAATGCAAACTTGTGTTTGTCATCTATTAGCATCTATTCAGTCTATTGTCTCTATTGTTTTGTGGTGCAAACGAGCCCCCATTCAGTGTCAGTCTCTCCTGCTCACATTCACACCTTTCCAGCCGGCTTATGGCCATAAATATTCTTTTCCTTTGTCTCCATTATAATCGCTAACGACTGGCTAATCACGGTGTTTCACCCCCTAATTTCTTTCATAGTTCTCACCTTTCACATTTATAACTGTATCAAATGCCTTAATTAAATAAATAAATATTTCAGTAAGCATTCCGATTTAGAAAAAAATCATAAAAAATAACAGCTAGATGGCAGGTGCAACTAGAGAGCTAGCTAGCATGTTAGCTTAGCACACCATCAATACACGACAATTTATGAGATTAAAACCGTGTTTGTGCTCCAAACTTACTTTAAAGCGCAAGTTGAGTGTTTTAAATAATCTTCTATGAGCTTATTTGGCTTCAGAAAAGAAAATCAGACAGAAAATAAATGAGTTTATGTTATTCTGCACTATTGTAAAGTCTATATAGATTAGCATTACATTATAAATATAATCTATTATTATAAAAATACCTGACATGGCTCGAAGAACACAGGTAAATCAAATATCATTGCAATCATGTTTATTGTCTTCAAAACATCTTTATCTGGATGTTACAACGATCTCTGAAAGCTAGCTGTGTTTATGTAAGTGACGTCCTGGAAGGTCACATGGTAGGGCTCTTCTTCATGTGCAGTGCATCCGTATATGGATTATTCTGTGTATCTCTGGCGCCCTCAGTCTTCTGTATGGATTGAAAACACAGTACATCAGAGTATCCAGCGCTCTTTATGTTTAGATCGACGCATTTTGATATAAATTCAATAAATATTATTCCTGTCTATAGAAATCTGATGTAAACCTATGAGAATATATCAATATTTCTCCAAATCTGCACATTTTTGAGCCAAAAGCCCTGAGGAACGTTGTTTTGTCACGCGTTCTCAAGACAACAGCACCGGAGTTTTTTTATGAATGGACGCGCTGATGCTCATAATTCACATTAAAGGTATCGACTCATTTTTTCATTACATAAATCCTGACACAAATTAAGACATAACTGTCACTATAAGTTTCTCAGAATACAATAGTGGTCAAATACTGAAACGTGAGACTTATATATTTTTAATGATGTATAGTTTGTCAAGGTAATAACATTAAATCTGATAGTAACTTTGAACTATTTAAAAAAAAAAACGCTTCAGAGCGTCCTCGCTCTGGTGAAGGCTAACAGGTTAATTTGTGTTCTGAAGATGAACGAAATTCTTACGGGGTTGGAACAACATGAGGGTGAGTAATTACTGACAGAAATTTCATTTTTGGGTGAACTAACCGTTTGAAATATTTGATATTTGTTCCAAATTTAGTTGATGCTTAAAACAATAAATATATGTCAGTGGTAAACAATATCTGTCAGAGGTAAACAATAGAAGTATAAACACTTAATTTTGATAAATTATTCAGATAACAATACTTAAAATCATTTAAGGATTTTAAAGATATTTGTAATGAAAAACAAGACAGAAATACTAAGAAAATATTTTTTTTGTAGTCTGCATATAAAACAGCAGCTGTTTCTATTGGCCACTGTACGTAAGTCATCCACCATATTGGAAATGTCAAGCCGATTTGTGACCATTCGAGAGCAGGTTGACGGAGGACTAAAAAACATTAAGTACCATAGTAAAAACGTGTAATATTGAGTTAATACATATAAAACACATTCTCAACTGTGAAAGGTTATACCATTTCTTCGGAAATTAAAATTTTAGGTGGTTTCATAACCAGCAGCTGCGGAATGTTGTTGCATAATTGATTCTTGATGTGAGTGGCACTACGCTGACCGTTTCAAGATGGCGTATACATGTTCCTGCCCACTAATAGTGTGTTAAACATGTCTTGGCTGGCTTTGATCAGCAGAATGAGTTGGTCATTTACTAGTGATATTTCTTGTACCCTATTTAGGAAACTTCAGGTGCACTCGTTGTAAAAAAACTTGCTACTGTTCTGTAGCTTGTCAGAGTGAGGATTGGAAAGCTCATCGACATGTCTGCAAACCTAGCACCCCAGAAGCTACCAGGTACTGGATGTTCTCTGTATATCAGTGTTATTTGCGTGTTGGTTTGGAAGCACAAAGTGAAAATTTCCCTTTTTCCTACTTTTTTTTTTTTTTTTTTTTTTTATCAGTGAGAAAATTAAGGAATCCACAGCTATGCCATCTGGAAATGGACTTGGTGGTCTTCAAGCTAAGGTATTTCATAGGTTGCTATAGGCACTTGCAGTAGTTAGTTATTCAATCTAATTCCTTCAGAAAATTATCTTCTTTTACAGGAGATCTGTGTTGACCTAAAGCCAAAGGCAATGTATCGATGTGATTTGCGCAAGAACAATGTCTCCAAAGGAGCTGAGATACAGGTACTTTATTAGGCCTATATTGCTTTATTCTCTATAGACTCTGCCTCACAGAACATCTTTTTTTTTCAGGGTACAGTGATTGACCTGAGGAACCCTGCGATGTTCTCCATCCACCTACAGTCAATCGAGATGATGGAGTCCCTGAAAAAAATCACTGCAGAGCTCCAGAAGGCCTATAGCACTTCATTTGCTCCTGAATACAAGCCTGAAATTGGGGAGCTCTGTGCTGTTAAATTTTCTCTTGATCGGGTGAGGCAAATAATTACATTTTAATTAAATTTGTCAGCGAACCAGAGTGATTAGAATTTATGTGAAATATGCATTGATGTCCTAAATCAGTGCAGTGACCACAGGTCAAGTTTGTTTCGTCTTAAAACGTTGACTGTAGTAAGTGTTGTGCTCACTTTGGTCTTTTTCATGCTGAATTAGAACTGGTATCGAGCTGAGGTTCAGTCAGTTGATGTGGCCCACAAAACTGCTTGTGTATTTTACATCGACTTTGGGAATGAGGAGAATGTTACACTTGACAACATAAGGCCTCTCTCTGACAATATCGATGCTGCACCACCATTTGTGAGTTACATCTCCATTACATCATATATTATTAATTCCATATTATTTTGTATTATTATTGTTGATTCCATATATTATTATTAATTCCATATTATTGTTGATTCCATATATGTATGAATGTGAGTGTATATGTATATTGTATATTAGGGCTGAGAGAAAAAAAATCAATTCACCTAACTATTGGGATTTTGTTTACGATTTTAAAATATATCTTTTTTTATTCCAGAATCGATATTAATTCAAATTAAATTGTTTTATTTTTGTCCTTACTTACTTGTAGATGAGGTTGTTGGAACTAAAGTGGCTAACTTTTATCAGAGGATGAAATGTGGTTTTATCTGTGAGTGTTAAATGTCGTAATGTCCCAAGTGAAAGCAACGTGAGACTGAATGCACTGAAAAGCCCTCACGCTACTCATTTGCTGAGAGAGATAAGACCATAGAGCTGCACGATTAATCTTTGAAAGACTGTGATCTCGATTCAAACACCCATGCTGTCTTCCAATTCATCTATTAAACCTTTGACAAAATCATATCGCAACATTCAAATCTGTGTTGCCGCTGACCCAGAGCGAGTTGTCATGAAACGGCTTAACCAACAGTCTTATCAAGCTCATAGTATCATTGTCTGTGATTACAATAGTTCAAATTATCACAGAACTACTGAGATAGTTTAATTTTCAAATATAAACACCGTCTACTGTAGCGATCAAAATAGAGTAAAACAGCTTTTGATAGAAACTTGGTGCTTTAAATAACATATTTGTCAATTACATTGTTTCGGCTCTAGGTGGCGACGTGACTGTTAATTTGTTATTTTTTATTGAATAATTTATTTAAGAGAATGTAGTACTGTATGATGCTTCTGAAATAAAACTCAGAAAGATGTTATTTTGTTTTTGTAAATATGACTCCTCTTATACATGTACAGTCTGTATAAGTGTATTTAGCTTTCCCCACTGTCTAATGTTAAAACAATATTTCGTATAAGCACCCTAGTATCGAATCGGGAGATAGGTGTATCATCCCAGCCCTATTATATATACATATAGTTCCTATACAGGGCTCCAAACTGCGACTAAAATGGTCGCATTTGCGACCAAATATATTTATTTGCGAGTGAAATTTCTGCCAAGGTCGCCATTGGCGACAATACAAATTTACTCCCTTTGATTGTAAAATCTGCATCATACATGCATGTTTTATAGCCAGTAGCCTATCGCTTCATTTGTTTTGTTAACGTCATGAAATGAGACGCTTTGTGTGAACTGAGTGAAAGCGCCAAAATATGAGCGGGTAAAACGAATGTCACCTTTCGCGTCAGAAAAAAAAATGTCTTCAAGCAATCCTCATCTCTGTCAATCACCAGCACGCATGACACACCTCTGCTAACAAAAAATATGCGATATTTTAAATGCGTCATTCTGTTCATAGAACGCTCCATATGAAAGTTTTTTTTTTTTTGCAATGCCAATCTAGCGCTGACTCCATGACGAGCCAATAATCAGAGTTGTTCCCTGCACCGCACAGCTTAGTTTCTAGATGTAGAAACTAGAATGTTTTGCCGGACTGGACAAAAGCGAAGCGAACTGGGCGAGATGAGACAGCGTGTGTCTGTGCGCGAGCAATAGTGCGCGAGAGAGACCGATGTCTGTGCGCGAGCAATAGTGCGCGAGAGAGACCGATGTCTGTGCGCGAGCAATAGTGCGCGAGAGAGACCGATAAGGGTGTCTGCGCGCGAGAGACTTCAAATAACAAGAGACCTTTCAAATAACAACTACAGAATTTTATTAACTGACATCGGGATCCCTCTTACATGGCTACCTTCCAAATAAATCAATAATTTGACAGAAAATATTGATTTAAAAACGATTGTATTGCTTCCGTGTCCATGACAACGCTCTGTTTTTCATGGCAACTGTGTCTTATCAAGAAATAACATACTGCATTCTACATCAGAATTTTAACCAAGCCATGTAATAATAGGTAATAATAATAATAACAGAAGATAATATCTCTAGTCTATCCTAATAATTATTATAAATACAATGTATATAAAATATAAATACAATTTAAAATATTAATAAATTATTTATTTTTATTTATTCTGGAGAAGCACTGAATTTTGGTGAATAAGAGGACCCATTTTATTTTGATACACATTAGCAGGAGATGTAGCACAATATGAATGTAAAAAAGCAGTTATAATTAGCCTATGTGACAAATCAACAAATAATTTTGGCCAAAATCGTGCAGCCCTACTGAGGTATGATCACGAGACACACATTTTTTTTTGTGACTTTTGTTCAAGAGCGGGCAAAGAAATAGCGGGGAAAACGGAGTTAATTACAGGAACTAACCATTTCAAAAAAGAGACTGTGAGAAAACACGGGGACAGTAACTAAGCAAAGTAACATTTTTGGACTGTATATAGTTCATAAGTCGGAAGTGACATTCAGTTCCCAAATAAGCTTCAGTTCCCAGAACATTCACAAGATGAAAATGCTGAAACTGTAAGAAGAGGAGAGACATGCACACAACAGGGTGACTAAAAGTAAATGCATTGTTATGTGGCTCTTAAAAAAATTATTTGGCGCCTGTTTTTTCCCCCTATAGGAGCCAATGGCTCCTTACTTGATTTTTTTGTTTGGAGCCCTGCTATATATTGTAACTGCCAGATAAAATGCAATATTCATGATGTTTCTTAATTTGATATCTCTGTCAAGCCACAGTGAAAATTATACTGCTCAGTCATTATCTCATGCTTTTTCAAAAGCTGCTTTGTTGTTTTCACAGGCTTTGCAGTGTTGTGTTGCTGGGGTAAAGCCTGTGACAGGAAGTTGGACAGGCGAATGCACTATTGCTGTTAGGCAGATAATTACTGGAAAGAGCCTCACTTTCACAGTGTTGGACATCATGAATGAGGGAGCTCTGCTTGCTGTAGATGTTCCTCTTAGCACGCTTGGTAGGGCATACGTGGTTCTTTGGAGAGCTTTATTTGAAATGAGCAAGATGTTCAATAAGATGTAATTTATTTATTTTTTGCTACAGGTAAATACTTGAGCACTTTTCTGATTGACCAGGGCTATGCTATAAAGGAGGATGTTGCTGTCAAACCACAGACTGAACACAACATCAGTGAGTTGTGGACTCATCTGTTTTTATCTTCTATAAATGATTATCAATTTTAATTTAATTTTTTCACCCTGATCTATTCGCATCTTTTCTTTAGATTCATTGCTGAAGGCATCCTTTGAAAACTTCAAGCGCTTGTCTGGAGGAAAGAATGAGAACTCTGAAGCCAGGCCTCCAGAGCCGTTGACTCAAGGAATGGGTGACGCATTCACTGCAGTGGTCACCCACATCCAGTCTCCCTCAGAGATCCTCTGTCAGAAGCTTGAAAATGCCAGTGAGCTTTCTGCAACTTGATTTAAAACAATTTTACCTCGATTTTTTTTTTCATTGTATTTTTATTACATGACCATTGGTGCATACACTACTGTTCAAGTAGTGAAAAAATTAATGTTGAGCAAAACTGCATTTATTTGATCAAAAACGAAGTAAAACAGTAATATTGTTAAATATTATTACAATTTCAAAGTTTTACTCAGATCTTCAGTCACATGATCCTTCAGAAATAATTGTAATATGCTTATTTGGTGCTCAAGAAACCTTTCATATTACAGTATCAAAAACTATTGTGGTGCTTAAAGGTTGTGTAGGTAAGAATTGTCTAAAGAACTTTTTTTCAAATTAGCTTAAACTGTCTTTATATACCTATACATAATTAAAATGTAAGTACTTTGAAAAAGAGAGTATAAAAATTGAGTGACTCTAGTGTATTTAATCTTCAAAAAACACAGCTCATTAATTGCATTCGGGACGAAACAAGTGATTGGCTTGCGCGACTGTCACTCTCCGTCGCCATGACTACCGCCGCTATTACTGGCTCTGCCGACGTGTGCGCACTCGCGCACCCGTTTTTAGGTGGGACTGAATGGAATTAATGAGCTGTGTTTATTGAAGATTAAATACACTATAGTCACTCAATTTTTTATACTCTCTATTTCAGAGTACTTGCATTTTAATTATGTATTGGTATATAAAAGACAGTTTAAACAAATTTGAATAAGTTTTTTTAGACAATTCTGACCTACCCTACCTTTAATATTTTTGTTGAAACTTTCAGACAAAATTCAGGATTCTTTGAATAGTTTGAGTTTGGTGAATGTCTTGGTGTATCTTTTGATCAATTTAATGCATCCTTGGTGAGAACTCTTAATGATCCCAAACTCTTGAATGGTAGTGTACTGTATATACTATATGATGGGGAAATATTTTTTTTGCTTTGCTCCTGCAATGTTCTAACATCCTCTGTTGAAAATTTCTTCTTTTTTATAAAATATATACTGCACTTTCAGTATGTTGATTGTATGATGTAATCTTCATGTATTCAGGTATAATCCAGCAGTTGCAGGTGAATTTAAGGGAGCACTGCTCAAACACTCCGACCAATGAGATCTTCAGACCAGCGCCAGGAACTGTCTGCTGCTCACTGTTCTCTGGTCAGAACTGTTTTTTTAAATCCTTTTTCTTTGATTCATGTAAAAATGTGTAAAGTGCGCAGTCCCATCGATGAATGGGTCGGGGCTGTTGAACTGTAAAAATGCATCTTAAAAGTGGTATCTTCTGACACCATCTCCTCATGCGTTACAGAGGACAACCAGTGGTATAGAGCTAAAGTTCTGGCATATTCCTCTGAGGATCGCGTGTGTGTTGGATACATAGACTTTGGAAACTCTGAGGAAGTTGAGTTAACTCGCCTACGACCAATCAACAAGGATCTGTTGGCTTTAGCAACACAAGCAATCCCCTGTTCTCTGGCAGGTATAGTGCAATGATGCATTCACTGAGAATCTGTAATTGGCTCAGCATATATTGATTTGCATGCATGGCAGTCATAGATTTTCAGCAATATTGATTTCTTGATTAACCTGTTCATATTGTATAAAAGGTATAAAGTCTCCAACAGACGACTGGTCAGAGGAGGCCATTTTGATGGTGAAACGTCTGGTCTGCAACCGCTTCATTCGGGTTGAGATTGTGGGTAAGAAGGACGGTAGGGCTCTAGTGTCCATGATCGACGAGACTAGTGACCCCCAGACCAATGTTGCGGAGTTGTTGGTTAACATGGGTTATGCTGCCATTGAAAGTTTGGAGACCGAGAAGAATGAACCAGCTCAGGCATCCTTCCCTGAAATGCCATGTAAGTACAGAATTGTATTTTATGTGCGCTGGTAATGGGCGATATAAACGATATGCGATATAAACGATACAAAATTGGCCTACGATAGAGATTTTAATCTTATTGCACTATCGCGATAATGCATGTTGATGATGCAATCTACCCGCGAAATTTAGAGCCACGAGCTGCAACCGGCTGAAGCACGTCATCTTGAGTAAACATGGCTGAAAGCGAAACGGAGGCGCTGGTGAAAAAGATCGGTGCAACATCCATTATTTGGACTTGGTTCGGATTTAAGCCGTCCGACGAGCAGCAGCAAACTATACAGACTATACAGAGTGCGTGAGGCAACAGTTTGGTAACACACACGACTAAACTGTTCTACCACCTCAAAATGAAACATGTCACTGAATACCAGCGCATATTCACAAAATAGTGGTGTAAACAACATCTTTGTGTGTGCCCGATTTTAAGATTCGTTGTTGTGTTACTTTTTAACTGAGAATACATAAGTTTTTCTGCTCTTTGCATCTTTTGTGTCCTTTAAAAAAAATAGCCAAACTACATTTGGAGTGCCTTCTGCACTGTTTTGCACTTTTTACTGTCTATGGCATGGCACTACTGTAAACAAACTTTTATACTTGACGCATTTTCTTTAGTTGACGTATACAGGTGAAATGCCAAAAAATAGAATATCATGCAAAAGTAAAAGGTGAAACTAATATATTATATAGACTCATTACATGCAAAGTGAGATATCACAAGGCTTTATTTGTTATCATTTTGATGATTATGGCTTACAGCTATATGAAAACCTTTTCACAATATTCTAATTTTGAATTTGGGGTTTTTATAAGCTGCTAGCCATAATATTTAAACATTAGTTTCTTTAAACAAACATTCATATTTAAACAAAGTCTCTGCAGCTAGTGTACTTGCATTTTATTTATCTGCAACATTGTTGTATAATTACAGTTTTGCACAATAAATGTTCTCAAAACTACATGCACCGTTTCTTTCTTTCTTTAAAAAATTGTTTCGCTTTCCTTAGGGTCTGTGTAACCTGTTCTGAAATGGTTTTATTATAATTTATATATCGTGATATATATCGTTATCGCAAGAGGCTGCAATGTATATCGCAATATGGATTTTAGGCCATATCGCCCATCCCTAATGTGCGCTATTTCTGATATTTTTCAAATGGATAATGTAGATAAATATCTTTTAATTTTACCATAGCCCTCAGTCTGCCTGTTGAGAAAATGGAGTGGACTTGTGCTGAACTTCCCTTCGATGGCCAAAAGGTGGAGCTGGTGATTAGTACTTTGAAGAGCCTGGATGAATTCTACTGTTTCAACTACAGCAGCGGTGCGACTGTCCATCAGTGTTGTTCTTTCTACACTGTGAATTATCATGTTTGTAATTATTTAATTTCTGTTTGGCAGATTCACACATCCTGACAGAGCTGTCCTATGAGCTCAAAAGGCATTGTGAATTGGGCAGAGCTCCCTTTACACCAACTGTGGGAGAACCATGTTGTGCTCTCTTCACAGGTGATACTGACTCATCCAAACAAACACCATGGTTACAGTAACACATTTATAATTAAAGTAAACAGATTTTTTTTTATATATAAAGTTGTTTTATTCATATTTAAACAATCTTATTTACAGGAAGCAAAGTTGTCAACTGACATTAAAGGTGCTAGATATACACTACTGTTAAAAAGTTTGAGGTCGAGGTTTTAATGGTTTGGAATTGTAAAGAAGTATCATTTGCTTGCCAAGGCTGCATTTATCAAAATACAGTAAAAACTAAAATATTGTTAAATAACTTTTGTATTTTAATATATTTTTAAAATGCAATTTATTCATGTGATTCGTTAAGTATCACATGATCCATCAGAAATCATTCTAATATGCTGATTTGGTGCTCAAGAAACATTTCAATGTTTTTTCAGGGTTCTTTGATTAATAGAAAGTTAAAGCATTCATTTGAAATATACATCTTGTGTAAGAATGTTAAAGTCTTCACTGTCATTTTTGATCAATTTAACGCATCCTGGCTTAAATAAAAGGATTAAGAAACTTTTAAATGGTAATGTACAGATGCAATTTTCAATGTTTTTGCTTCCTGTTTGCAGGAGATGCCCAGTGGTACAGAGCCATGGTATTAGAATTGTGTGGAGAGGGTAAGGCTAGAGTTTATTTTGTGGACTATGGGAACTCCTGTGAGGTGGAGGCAGAACATCTGAAGGCCATCACCCAGAGTCTGCTCAAGCTGCCTTTCCAAGCGATCCGCTGCTGGCTTGCAGGTATTTTTTTCTTTGGGGTTTGTGTGTGTGGCTATAAATTATTTTATATTTGTTCTGTTGTAAGTGCATTGTACATATGGCCAACAATCACTGTGTGCAGGAGTCGAACCTGTGGAGGGTCAGTGGAGTAAAGAGGCAATGCACAAGTTTCAGGTTCTTTGTGCCAGTCAGCCATTGAGTGGCAGAGTGCTGTCCATTACTGAGAAGGGTTATGGGGTGGAGCTAGAGAGCGCTGGACAAAACATTGCTGCTGTGCTAATATCTGAGCACCTGGCTAGACCTTGTGGACTGGTGAAACAGCCTTCACTGCAGCCAACTAAACCATCCAATCAGATTGAGGATCTGCCCACTCTAAAACCCATTGATCAGAATCCACCTGTTGAAGAGCCTTTGAAACTGAACAACAATGGAGCTGCCAATGCCCCAGAAGTTTCAACCGCATTAAGTAAGTTAGCATAACTGATGTTAAAACCTTTTAAATATGGCTTTATAGTTTTGTAATGGCTAGTACTAGTAATATGCAGGTCTTTTTTTTATTGTTCTTGTGCATGATTATATAATGTTCACTGTCATTTAGGTGACTCTTTTCCTTTGAATTGGAAGACGTTGGAGCTGCCTTGCAGTGAACAAGATATGTTTCAACCAAGGGTGGCAGCAGTGATCAGCCCTAGTCTCTTTTACATAATGAATCCTGGACAAGGTGTGCACTCGTAGTGTAGCATTTAAAGCATAAAGTCTAGCTAGAGCAACTATTATTATGGTTCTATTATTATAACCGTGGTTATACCATTATAATGATGCTTTACCTTAAGCTGATTTTGTGTTCCTCCTAGTGAACGTAGAGGGTCTGAAGACCATTATGACTGATGTTGCGAAGTACTGCAGCAAACAGCCAATCCCCAATCAGTGCCACCCTTTACCAGGAGCTGCCTGCTGCGCACAGTTCTCAGGTCAGTTTGACCTTCACCCCCGTGGCTTATCTGGGTGGTATAAATAGATGGAATCACATGTGCAGTGTTAAACTATATGGTGAATTTTTGGAACCTGAAGAAATGCATCACGGTTTCTACAAAATACATTAAGCAGCACAATGATTTCAACTTTGATTTGGTGCTCAAGAAACATATCTTGTTATAATCAAGAGTATTAGAATGATTTCTGAAGACTGGATTTATAGCAGCTTTGCCAGCACAGGAATAAATAACTTTTTCAAATGTATTAAAGAAAAGTTATTTTAAGTTGTAGAAATACAAGCTAAGCCAGTAATTCCAGGTCCATCTAAAAATGACACCTGTATTGGAACCGCAGATTTTAAACTAGGGCTGTAAAAGTGTGTGCGCAACAAACCCCTGTATAAGTGATTTAAAAATGTTTTTTTAAAACCTCACATATTCTATGTCATAATGGTATTTTTATGAGAGGGTTGTTGCTGTGATGTGTTTTAATGAGTTTCACAATGTGTCATGTGGTTGAGCTACTGATATCCCCTTGATGTGTTCTTAAATTCAGTCGAATTGAACTCCTTATTCAGGTGACAAAAACTGGTACAGAGCTGTTGTGTTGGAGGTGACGACCAAGCATGCACATGTAATTTACGCCGATTATGGGAACATGGAGACAGTCCCTGTCTCCAGTATCCTTCCCATCACCAAAGAACTTCTCCAGCATCCATTTCAGATTGTCAGGTGTGGACTGGCAGGTAAGACTTTCACTCGTCTGAATATGCACAAATCATTGCTGATGTTAAAACCCTTGTATGGCTGGGAGTTTTTAGATCCTAACTGATTATGAAATCTGGTTGCATCATACACGAGGAGAATCTTTAAAAATTTTCTTCTCTCAAATCTCAAACATGCACAATTGTGGCGCCTCTCACATTTCAAGTTATTAAGATTATCTTGTTTTTTTTCATTCACCTCAGTCTCCTTCTAGACTTGTCTCTCATTGGCTATTGTGAAAGTACTGACGTAGTCATAATCATCCTGATTTAAAATCCTCTTTAAATGTTATCATCGGGACAACCCTGATGTGTCAGCGAGCAGATTGAGCAGTTTAAGATTACATCTGAAAACGTCTCACAACATACACCTTACTGGTTAATCCGTGCCAAAACCGACCAGTGTCCTGGACGAGTTTTTTTTTCTCTGATTATTGGGAGGGATAAATTGGCCTAAAACTCTTGTTGTCTGAGCCTTATGTCACAGAACAGATTTAGTTTTCTTCTTTTAACAATCTCGAGCTTTTCTTTTTTCACAGGTAAAGAGCACTTTCCTACAGTGTGGCCTACTGAAGTTTTGGAACTCTTTGGGATTCAGTTGAGTGGGGGCGTCCTGGGAAATCTGCAGGGCTTTGATGGGACCTCCAACCTGCTAACCCTAACCCAGCAGTCAGGTCAAGCTGACAGAGATATTAATTCCATCATCCTTGGAGCTCTGCAGAAAGGACAGAGCAAGGCAAACTCAAAGCTGCCTTCCATTGTCAATGAGGAGAAAAAGGATCTAGATAAGAGGCAGACGCAAACTGTCAGCTCAAACAAGGCTGCTCAAACTCAATCTGCAGATATGGAGAAACATGACCTGAAAGATCAAGCCCCGCCTTTAAGTGCCAGCCACAGGCTTGAGGAACCAGGTGAGGAATTAAACATTGAGCAGAATTCATGTTGGCAAGACTAAGTATTAATGTAGGTGTTTACTGGGCTTGCGCAAGAATTTGTCCAGGATATGTAGCAATGAAATTCTGGTGCACAGGTGCTGTTCCACCTGGTGTTCTCAGCTGTTACTCAAAGGTGTTATTTAAAAGGAGCCTTGTCATCATATTCAGGGAAACAGTTGTGAAACATTTATTATGTCTGATTTCAGAAAACATTCCCAAGACTTTGGCTACAGTGGAATGCACTGAGCCACAAGACATTACAAGCTCAAAGGCCAGCAGTGGTGGGTATTATTTGCGTTTCTGAGACTGATAATGTGCGAAAGATTGTAAAAACGTTAACATTTGTAATCCCTAAATGCCAATTTGCACTGCACTGATAGATTCTGAGACACTTTGTTGGGTTTTGTCGGGTCAGAGCGTTACCTGTCGGCTTCTGGTTTCGGTCGGCACCTGTTTGTCATGTCGTGGAATGTCTGTGTAGTGACACTGTAATTCTGGTGATTATCCATGTTGGTCGTGTCCATCAGTACATTGTGAATTAGCCCCGATAGAAATCAGCAGTTGTGCGTGCACTAGGCTACTTAGAATATTTGACTGTTTAAGGGGCAACCTGTCTGTAGTCTTAGAAGCTTTAAAATATAAATGCACTAATTAACTGAAATGTGAAATGTCTTTCTTTCTAGCTCCCCAATCCTGCTGTTGTCTTGAGCTGAAGCAAAAGGTTCGAAAAGCTGCAAACACAAGTCATGATATTTTTTAGAAAGCTAATGCATAGTTTGCACATACATATGGCTCATCATTCTATGGATTCATTTAATTATTTTTCCCTCTTCAGATTGACCATATTGAGAAATTGATTCTGCTCCTCGTCAAACAAGTTGGTGGAACCAAATCGTAACTCAAGATCTTCATTGTCAAGTAGCTTTTATCTTTAGAGAAGTGTGAATATTTTATTTTTGTTTTATTGAACTAATATTGTTGCTATTGTTTTATTATAGCCTATATAATGTTTGTGATTTTATTTCTTGAGCCAAGAGAGAATGCAACTATTAATCGTGAATAATGCAGCATTGCCATTCAGTTTTCCAGTTCCACATGGTCAGATTTTTGTTTCGCTGTGGCCAGTTTTGTTCCTTATGTGTGCCAGTTTGATTAAAAAAGTACTTAAGTTTGTTTGGATCCATTTGTTGTTGTTTTTCCCTTTATATATAGAGTACCAACTGTGTTTTTAATTGGTTATGCAAGGCTTTTAAAGTGGGTTTGTCAATGTAACAACTTCCACTCAAAGATTTACGGTCATTTACACATCTAAACTAGTATGACTGACTTTCTTCTGTGGCACAAAATATGTTAAGAGACATAGAGCCTCAGTCACCATTCACTTCACTTAAATGAGAAACATGCTATGAACGTGATTGAAAGTCTCATGTCACTTACAAGAAAGATGTACCGGTTTGAAACATGAGACTTTTCATTGTGGGATGAACAATTGCTCTTTCCTAATTTACTTAATTCGAGACATAATTTTTACAATCTTTAATAACTTTGTCTCGAGAGTATTTTAATCTTTGCTTGATCGGGTCTGTGGAGTCAGTACGGAAGTAGAAGAGTAGAGCACCCTCTCCTGTTCAACACGACTGAGCACTAGACAAACTGACACTTCAGTACCTGCGGGGAGAACAGGACGGAGAGGTGAGACTCGTTATCAATAGGAACTATCAGTTTTTAACTTGACTAATTTTAAATAAAATCTTTGAATATGTTTAGCTGAAGTTTTACGAAACTAAACTCAAAGGCCGGTGCAGCCGTGCTAGAAATTTAACCGATTGAGAGGATTTTTAAGATGTTGCACTGTATTGCGGCGTATTACGGTACTGTATTTTCATGGATCATGTCAATAGAAAAGTTTAACCGCGTCATTTTGTTGCATGCATTGAGAACGTATCAGAAATTGGTTTGATTCATTGTCGCCCTCGTTACCCAAATCAAAACATCTAGAAAATGTTGCAAATTAATTTTCTTCTCGGAAACATTGTGCGGAATGGAAGGAATGAAATTAAATATTTGTTGTGAAAGACGACAGTCAGAATACAAAACGGTAAACGGCATTATTATATTTACACTACTGCATTAAATAATATTATTGGCAAATTTTATCTAAAAGACGTTTAATATGAAGTTAATAGATTCAAATAGTAGGCTAAACAATGGATAATGCATTCTGTGTAGCGGCGGCTGCGTGTGAGTTCTCTGCACAGGAGGATTTCCCTTGTTAAATATATTTAAGCAATTTCTCATAAGTTAAACAGAATTTATATAATTCTAAATATCTTAAAGTGAAGTTTGCTCATGTTTTCCAATCAAAATGGATGGTCACAAATGAGTTTTAATAAGTGAGCCTTAAGGACCTATAACTTAAGAAGTTAGGCATTTGAATGCTGTGTCCTTTCATCCTCAGCCTCTCTTCTCATTTACTGTCACTCCTCTGATTATAGGAGAGTCCAGTGCACTGAGCTCAAGTCATTTCCTCCCAGTGCATAGGGATCAAGCAGCTACACCTTTGTGTTCTGGGGAAAAAAGACGATAACAACTTCGTTTCATGCTGACTTTGAGTAGTTTTTAGAGGATTTTATAGTGATTCAAAGTGTACTTGACACTGGATTTCCTATGGATGACATTAGAATGTTATTTAGGAAGAAATGACTAGTTATTAGTTAGGTCAGGTGTTTTCAAACTGGGAAAAAAAGTGCAATTCTATCAAAATAAATAATCAAAATAAAATCTAAATACATATGTATTAAAAAAAATATTTAAATAAAAATAAAATATTTAAATATAAATATAAAAAAATATAGCTGGCGTTTAAATTTTAGAATGGGTGTCCCTCAAGCGATCATATTTAGGGGGAGGGGGGTTGCATCTAAAAGATCTGGTTAGGAATTGTTCATAGATAAAGTAGGAAATAATTAAAGTGAAAGCTTAGACCAGTGAGGAATGTATGAAATTGTGAATAAAGAGGAATTAGGAGAGCAGAGCCAGTGCTGGGTTGATCTGGCCCTAGACGACTCCACTTGTTACACAGACCGAGACGGGTTGTTAGTCAAGGTTATCGTATGGCAGGATTGTGAGGTGCTCTTAGAATCCAGATGATTATCAGCCTCAAAGAAGGTTTTCTGAAATGGCACCTGAGCGAGTGCTGTCTTCTTCCTGCTGTTCATTCATGAGCAGGAAATAGGCCTTATCAGTGTAAGATTTTATCAGATTCCCTTCAACAACTGTAGTCCTAAAGTTTCTGAAGTCTCAGAAAGGGTCCTGTGTGGCTGGATTGTCCAAAAGTCTTTCTCTCAGTCTGCTGGATTTGATTCTTTACAGAATAGATTCTATCTTTAAGAATGTCAGGTGGCATCCCACGTTTCCTCTCTTGAGTGGTGCTCTGTGTGGGAATCTTCAGAAGTCCAACCGTGAGTGAGACGATCAAAGAGTGATTTCACGGGTCCGGACTGCCTCAATAGTCACTTCATTTAGTTCCAAAACTGATAACCACTCTGCCTTTAAACTGCTCTTAACACCTGGAACCTGACCAATCAGATACAACAGTGCAGACAACACACACACACACACACACACACTGCTTGTGCTCTTTAAATGTCTCTCAAACACATTTGAAGAAAAGATTTTACTGTATGCACACCAGTATGATTGTCATCTTGTACGTAGATCTGACTCTAGACTTGAAATATAATGTTATCTGCTTTTTTTCTCAACCACAAAGACTAAGTTTGGGAAGGTTTGTAAAATGGAATTAGCTGTATGTGTGAGGGTAGGTGTCTTTAAGTGTGTGTTATAAATGTCCTAACAAACGTACAAATGTAGTCTATATCGAGTATGTTTTTGAGATAAGTTTCTCATGCTCATCAAGGCTGCATTTATTTGGTCAAAAATACAGTAAAACAGTGATCTTGTGAAATATTATTTAAAATAACTCTATTTGAATATGTTTTAAAATGTATTTTAATCTTGTGACAGCAAAGCTGAATTCAGCTCAGCTCAGCTCAGCATCATTACTCCAGTCTTCAGTGTCACATGATCATTCAAATATGCTGATTTGGTGCTCAAGAAACATTTATTATTATTTGTTATTATCACTTGTGTGAGTTTAATATTTTTGTGGAAATCATGGTGTATTTTTTTCAGGGTTCTTTGATTTAATAGAACGTTCAAAAGAAAAGCATTTAATTGAAATAGAAATATTTTGTAATTTTATAAATGTCATTACTTTCACTTTTGACCAATTTAATGTGTCCTTGCTGAATAATAGTATTAAATTACTTCTTTCAAACAAAAAAACAAAGTCATCCTGTGGTTAATGCATAATGCATTTGGAAATAAGTAGCTAATTCTAGTAGTCTGAACATGAGCCAGGTATTTTAATTCACAGTGTTGGTTTTGGATGTTTGTTGGCTTGACTTTGATTGCAGAGCAGAACCGGTAGGCGTTGAGATTAAATCCAGTGACTCGTGGCGGTGAATAATTCCCCTGTCTGGTGCAGCCAGCTGGCATTTGTCAACATGTTTAATTTAATAATGAAGTTGGGCTCTTAAAAATGTGAACTTTGACCTTAAGCTCTGGGAATGTGGCACAGGAGTATTTTGTGGCTGCAGGGGGACTTCATCTGAGATGAACAGTATCATTCTGTTTTCTCCTCACATCACTGGGCTGTCCCTCCTCTTTTCTCAAAACACAGACGGGTAAATCATTAGCCTGATGTGACGACAGTTTGACTGGCTTAGACTTGAGCTTGCCTGTGATCAGGGGGACTACTAGGAACATTGTTTGGGGCCCATTAATGCCTCCTCATTGGGCTCAGGGGAGAGGTGGCCCACCCATCAATATTTTACCATGGGTCCTTTGAATTGTAGTGGAGTGGAGGCTTTGACTGCTGTCAGTCATTTTATAATGCATAAGGGTACAGACTCTCTTTGCAGACTTCATGCTACCTGAGTCCCTCAGCCATTAGTTGGTTGGGTTTGATCACAATGGGATCTTTCCCATCCCATGTTCATAACTTGTCCAACAAGTGCCCCTGAGGGTCAATAAAAATGGCTGTCCCGCTAACCTCAAGCCCACCATCTCATGAGTGAAATTCCAAGAAATCTTTCTCTCCCAATTTTGTTTGCCTGGATAGTCTCTCTCACAACAAATTTTCTTTGTTAAAATTCTCAAAGCCTTTTTTTTTTGGTACAGTTACTCAATAGTTGGCTTCTTCAAAGACTTCCTGCTAGACTTTTTAATCTTTTTATTCACATTTCAGGGCTCAATGCAAAATGTCCTCAAGAAGTCGGCTGCATCTCCTTCTCATGCTCCTGTTTGGCCAAGGTAAGAGAAAGTGACAAACCACTTTATTTTTTGGTTTATTTAAATATTGTTTGTGGACTTTAGATGCATATATTTTCATTGTGCTTTAGAAATGTGTTGTTCTTAGTAACTTGCAATGTTTATCTGAAAAGAATAATTCATTATAGCCCTCAACAAGGAATTTCAGCCAGATGTTTATTTTCTCAACAAGTGTGTTAACTTTTACATCATTTGCCCTGCCAGCAAAAGGTTTTTATCAGACTAAGAGATCCAAAATCTGTTCAAAATATTTACTTTACATTATTGTTATTATTTATTGGCTGTCCTGCTGAGGCCTCCTCAAAATTCCTCTAGAGTGTGGAGTTCTCAATTTAGATATCTTCCTGTGTTCCTGAAATATTTTCCCATTACGTTCCTGGACATATGCCATAAATCTGAGGAGGGATTTAGTCCTTCAGACCGCTCAAATCAGGCGATAAAATGTCTCTTGGTCCCACCGCCTGTCAGAGGGGATCACCGCAGGGTTTGAGGGGAGATTCACCGTGACCTAGTACAAGTTGACTTGTTCAGAGCCATACATAATTGATGCTGGTCGTCTATCATATGAAAATAACTAGCTCTGACATCCCCTTTCCAGTATTACCAGTCCTTTCTTTTTTAGATGTATGGTTCATTATACCGCAGATCAGATCATTTATTGAATCTGTCACAGTGCAATGCAGGCTTTGTAAAGAGGTTGTAATTAAAGTGTAGTTATAAACTACAAAACTGTATCACCCTTTATATATATGTGCACACGCACACACACGTGTATATATACATATACAGTATATGTATATATACACACATATGTGTGTGTGTGTATAAATATACATATGTAGGTGTTAAAAGTTCATTTGACCACTATTTTCATAAAGTTTTA
Source organism: Phoxinus phoxinus (assembly GCF_949152265.1). Classification (NCBI taxonomy): domain Eukaryota; kingdom Metazoa; phylum Chordata; class Actinopteri; order Cypriniformes; family Leuciscidae; genus Phoxinus; species Phoxinus phoxinus. Next base: position 10,736,298 of record NC_136896.1, read on the forward strand.
CATTTATTTACAAAGGTTCTGAGGTATCAGATTGCACTTTTGGAATTCTTGTGAGAATTGCAGTGATTCAGAATGACACATATATCTGTATTTATCTCCACCATCAGTGGAATTAAGTCATTACCATGTTGTGGCATAATTTCCGCCCTGACGCCATCAGCCCCTCATCTACTCGGGGGTCCTGCAGGTTTCTTAGGCCGAGGTCTGTTTCCATGGCGAGGGGCTTCGCATGATGGCATGAGTGTTAGGGGACAAAAGCACATGATTAAAGTGTGTGATTCTCAAGCGCACTCCACTCCACAGGAGCGTCACACAGGGTCTCCGCTGCTCTGGGCTGTTCTCATGGCCCCTACCTCTCAATCAGAGATTGTATGCATGAGAGAGCTTGTCGCTCTGAACCCTGCTCACTCGAGCGGGAAACGTGGGCTAGGACAGCCTGACCGTTCTCTTCACGTCCAGTGGGCGTTGCTGGAATGCCGGTCGTTCTAAATTATTCCTCTCTGAAGGATGTTTAGCGAGTTCCATACGGAGCTGTGTCTTGGGGGCAGGGGTCGGATCAGCTATCTAGGAGTCGTGCTAAATGACTCATTTGTGCAACCTGTTGTTGACTTTGACAGTGACTGAGGGAGTACCTGGGTCAGTATCACTAAATACATGTCTAAGTCACATTACACCTGACATATTTTTTATGACCCTTGAGATTTTTTGCATTATATTTTAGTTGCATTAGCCTATGTTCAAGAAGACAATATTGGTGCAGGTATGACATCAGATCCCCGAAGATTTCGCCAAGATTTTCCTATGGGGTTTTATGTTCAATTTATATGTAAAATAAGCTCTGTTGAAAACATAACTTGATGATACTTTAACATTTTGTTCTACAAAGTAAATGACACACACCCTACCGAAAACGCGGATTTCGAAGCAGTTAGAAACATACGTTTTCAAAAATAAACGTATCTGGATAAGACAGTGTAGCCTATGCTGTAGAACAAAACGTCAAAGTATCATTAAGTTATGTTTACCACAGGCAATGTTTACGATCATGATGTATAAAAACTAATTTAAGTAATATATCGTAATCTTTTTCCCTGTTACAGCGATGACAAGGTTTGGTGGTGGTGCTTAATTGTTTTAAAATAGCTTTAACAATCCTAAATATAGGTTGTTTTTAAACTTTATCTAATTTCTTTTGATTTTTCAAATGACCCTTTCTTTACAGGTTTTCATTAGTTTATAAGCTTTCATTTTTAAATTCTATTTCTATATTTAAAATAGATTTGAAATTAAAATGATTAATTCTGTCTGATGCCTAACTACATTATCTCTTTTTTTATAGTTTGGTCCATTTTCTCTGTACAGGAGATGCAAACAGATCTTGAAACCATTATGAAAATCAACGCTGCTGGAGAAAGTGAGTGTTGAATTGTTTTTTTTTCAGTCAGAAAATCAGGTGACAACTCCTCAAACATTTAAAAAGCAGCACTATAGTGCAAAGGAACAACACTGTAGCCTATTTAAAAAAGAACCACTGATCTAATGCCAATGTGTGTGTCCATATAAATGTGCAAGGTAGTCAAAAACCTGTGTTTACTTGTAAAGAGAGGGTTTTAGTTTCATATTAAAAGTTAGAAAGAATGACTCCACATAGACACAGAAAGCCTGTGAGAGTTAATGTATTTACTTAGCCATAGTTTAGGGCCAAAATTGCCTTCAGAAGTTAGCTAAATCCTGTCTTTAGAAATGATAAGTAGCATAAAAACAATGCAAGTCTATGCTATGTGTGCATTTGTATGGCTAGGTAAATGTGTTTGTGTGCTGGTGCAGACAGCGGCATGCCGTCTCTGTCTAATCACCTTCTTTATGACAGGCGGCGGGTTCTAACATGACAGCTACATGGATTATAATTTAGCCGGTTGACTAGCACAAACTTGCTGTAATGTGTTTGTGAGTATTTATCTCTGCTAGAACACGCCACTGGTGATCTTTGAGCTCTTAAATGTGTCAAATATAGCCTAGTGTTTATGTGTAAGTGTTGTTGTTTTGCATCACCGCCGTGTTTTTTTTAATGTGCCTTTGGGTTAACCAGTCTTGACTTTTTGCGCACTAATTCTTTAGTGACCGTTGAGTAGCTAAAGATGGAGTCCAGATGGTAAGCTTTGTGTTTTCTTCTGTGTGTGTTCAGTGATGCAGTGCTCTGCAGCAGTAGATATTCTCTTTGTGATGGACAGCTCCTACAGCGTTGGGAAAGGAGGATTCGAACGATCCCGGCACTACATGTTGAAGCTGTGTGAGGCTCTTGATGTCAGCCCAGACAAGGTCAGATTTGCGTAAGAAATCAATGTCAGATTAAAGGAAAAACGACACCCAAAAGTAAAAAGAAGTAGTCATTATTTACTCACTCCTATGTCAGTTCAATCCACTATGCTGTAATTTTTGCAATGCAGCTCTTGACATAGTGAAAGTTTATTGTGATCAGGGGTATTTAAGCTTTAAAAACAACACAAAAGTGCACATTTCAAAAACATTGTGGATGACAAAATGGCATTCATTATCGCATTATGCAGTAACCAACTGTGACAAGGCAAGATTATCAGTGAATAATGACTGATTATAGTGAACAGTTCGTCTTTTTTTTGTCACATAAAGATATCATTTGACTTCAAAAGATGTAAAGGATTATAGCATAAAAGTCAAATAAACTATCTTTATGGTGCTTATTTTGTTTATGAACAAAATTGCTAACGTTTTGGAATATGACAGCCATTGTCAAAAAATATCAGAATACAGGATTGGAACGACGTGATATGAAAGCTTGTTTCAACAACGGAATAAAAAAAATTAAAAAAGGTAATTGCAACTTTTTATCTCACAATTCTGACCCTTTTTCCTTAGCAGTTTCGAGTTTATATCTCTCAAAATCTCAGAATTAAAAGATTTAAACTGAAAAGTCTATGGTCAGCTGACTTATTTCTTAAAATTATGAGATGTATATAAGATATAAACTCGCAATTGTGAGCTATAAAGTAAGAGTTGTGATAAGAACTTAGGAAAAAGTAAGTCAGAATTGTGAGATATATATAAACTTGCATTTTTGAGGGGAAAAAATGTGTAATATTCGGAAAAAAAATTCCATGCGGAAGCAAGCTTCAATAACATTAGGGTAATGACATAACTTCATTATTGGGTGAGCTATTCTTTTAATTCTGGTATTATGCTGAATAATTCTGTTAGTTTCCTCTTCATGTTTATGGTGTTTAAACTGCGTTCTCTATTTTGGGCAGGTGAAAGTTGGCGTGGTTCAGTTTGGTTCCTCGCCCAAACTAGAAATCAGTCTAGACTCCTACAAGAGCAAGGAGGAGCTGAAGAAAAAGATGAAGAAAATCCACTATAGGTACAGAGATTAGTGTTATTGTGTCTATCAGGGCTCAGCACTTCCTGTGGAGGATGAGAAATATCTCACTCCATTTTACATCTGTGAAACTTTGTCGACACAGACATGGGGACTTGTGTTCACAATACACTCTCGACATGTGTGTGCATGTGTGTCATGATGGATGACTTTATGAGGTTGAATGAATGGTTTTTGTAGTGAAGGCTGTGCAGGGTTCTGTAATGACTAGTAGCTGAATTACACACAGCTGGCCTAAACCTTATCACCCAGTCAGGACATACCACATCTCCCTCGACAAGCTGTGAAATTACCGTTTCAGATTCCCACTCCGTGAAAATGTCACCACTTGTCTGTCTAGCTGAACAACTGTGAGCAAAGATGATGGAGAGAAGGCCAGCTGTGCAAATGCCTGTGTCTCCACTGACATTAGTCAATATCCCTGCAGGATGGAGGAGATCATGTATGTCAGCACTGCATAAAGGAGCATTGTCAGTAGCTGACATTGAAAAATATAGCTGTTATACCATTATTTATATATATAATCATTCTTATATTGTGATTTGGTTGCAATTCCTACATACATTTCTTAATCAAAGAAATTCTGGCCAGTTAACCATCAACTCTAATTTATGTATCAAATGTTCATTTATGAAGTACAGATAATGTACAGTATTAACACTGGAAAGAAGGCAAGCCTGTGTGAAGCTGAGAGTGCGGTGACTGGTTTAGGTTTCATCACGCAGGGTGCTTTAAGGACACAGTGGACTGAAGGGAACTAAAGGCTTTTGTGTTATCCTAAGACTTCTGAGGGGCCGCTGTAGTTAAATGAATGAGATTAGAGAAGAGGCTGTGAAGGAAATTCGCAAAGAAAAACCAGACTGTCCTCTTCATTGCGCAGTGTAATGTTGACTGTGGGTTTCTGAGTTACTGTTTTCCACAGTGGAGGGGTGACAAGCCAGAAAGCTCATAATAAAGACTGGAGTAGCCTATCATGTCACAGTCTCTCAGGTTTATGTCTTAAAAATTTGAAATGTTTTAAAGTTACTCTTTCTCTCCTTCAGAGGTGGAAGCACACAGACAGGTCTGGCTCTGAAGTTCGTTCTGAGGAAGGGGTTTTCCGGCGGACGCAATTCCACAGTGCCACGCGTCGTGATCCTCTTATCTGACGGAAAGTCCCAGGGGGCAGTGCAGCTGGCTGCCTCGGAGCTCAAGCTGTCTGGAGTGACTCTGTTTGCCGTGGGGATCCGTTACCCAAGGTAACACAACATTTCCACTGACTTCAATCACGGAATAAAACCTTCACATCTCTAATTGCCCGCTTCAACAGAACCTCTCAGAAACACAAACATCCAAGTAATATTCCAACCCCCCCCCCCCCCTTCCCCCACCACCCACTAAAAACAAAACAATTATATTTTGTTTAAATGAAAATGAAGCCTATTTTTAAGACAAAGAAGATATTTTTCAGTTGTGACATTATTTTTATGACAGTTAAGCATTTTTATTACTGTACAAATTGGGCTAGAGGATCTCATTTTGATTTTAATGCACAAAAAATACATTAATATTAGTGCTGTCAAATCGACTAATCGCAAAATGTTTTATCGCTTTATATTTACATTGTGTCCTTGGTAATTGTAATCCACTCTGTCAGTAACATCAGAGAGAAATATTGTGGTACTTTAATATATACCATGGTGCTGAGAGATCACCATAATGAAGCACCATTGTATTTTCTGTGCATGGCACTTCAAGGTACGGTGAAGAATACTATAGGAATGAGAAAAAAATTTGTTAGAATTTTTTAAAAAAATTGGTAAAACCATGGAACTTTTCTGTGCTTTTTTGTTAGTGATTGTTTTGAAACATTTTGCAGGGTCAGGTGCGGTCATATTTGAAATGTTTTCAGCTCTATTAGTGCTGACAGCTCTCAGACACACTAACAGGTGTGTTATTGCACACTAAAAGGCTGCTGACAGCCTGGATGTGTGGTGTTACTGTTGGTTAGGCTGCAGATAGTGTGATTCCTCTGTTCTCTCTTTACTTTGAGGCTTTATGGCAGCTTCCCAACAGGTGCAGGAGGAAGAGAGAATCTCAGAGGATAAACTCACCTTAACGGCCATTTCTAACAGCTGGGAGTCTATCAGTGTTGTGTTTGGGTGGATTACTGTGACGTTTGGATAATTGAAACCCCTCGGAGCTCTTGCAGCACCATATGCTCTGTCTGCTCAAAATATATGGGCAGAATTTTACTGCACCATGTGTAAAATAAATCTGAAATTGACTGTGAGACCTACTCTACT